>NC_044976.1:126633476-126938718 GCF_008728515.1 Papio anubis
CCAAGCAGTTATCTTAACTGCCAGATTAGCAAGGTAATTCTGGGTGGGCAGAGGAGTAGACATGGCCATGAGAGACAGTGACAACACAGTCACACAGGAGCAGCCACGAGGCCAGGAGGTAGCCTGTGGGGCTCACCTGACCTCAGGCTGGGCACTCCCCTTCTGCCACCCCCTTTATAATCATCCCTGGTTCGAAAGCCCCAATATGTTGGCACCCAGCCTGGATCACTCTCACCTCTGGGTTTCTCCTATGTGTTCACAAAGCCCACTGCTGATTTATTGTTGCAAAGGGCCCCTCTCTTCCCTCCGCACTCCAAGGGAACTGAACATCGAACGTTATCTTAATTAGCTGGCAGAGGACAAGAAGGGGCTGAATATATTGGAACCCTTGAGAAAGCCTTACTGTTTTACCTACCTGCCTCCTGCCTTCTCTTTGTCCCCATCACAGCTCCTTCTGCAGTAGGTAGAGATGTAGGCAATGAAAGGGGAGGGCCCAGTGAAGCATTTTTTTTTTCCAGTTATGATTGAGATCATGGGGAGACAGGATGAGGTGTGGTGAGGGCGTATCTCAGGATCCTTAGCTCTGACATGGGGTTTGCAGGAGCAAGTAGGGGGACCGCTGAGCTCTGTCCACAGACTAGAGCAGGAAAGGAGGAAAGGGCGGCGATAGAGGTTAGCAGGAATATTTAATTATCAGGAGCAGGAACAGAACTGAGGGCATGCCCAGGTCCATGCAGGCCCTCACAGGCCCAGTGTTCCCAGTGGGGAGGAAACAGGAAGCTGTGACTTCCTTTCTCTTTTCCCTCCCTGCTGTTAGCCTCAAGGTTACTGCTGCTGAGATGAATTCCAACCTGTTTTAGTTGGCACTGTTCCCTGGGCACGGTAATAGCCTCTCAGTACCCTTCTGCCACAAACACCTCAAACTTCTCCTTTGAAATAATATTCATACAAATTGTTATTTCACACGTATTCTCTCATTTCATCATGCCACTCCTGTGAAGCACTTACCTGAAAATTTTAAGCAAGAAAATAGGTTTACGGGAGTAAAGTAACTCTCCCAGTCACATGGCTAGTGAGTAGCAGGTCTGGGACTCCGTAGCCTCTGCTCTTTCCTCTCTTGGACACCCATGCTGATTCCCTGCCTCTATGCCACCTCCCAGGCCCCTTCCTTTGGGCCTCAAGGGAACACTTTCTGCAGAGGAGGGAGGCCTCTGGACGCTGTTAGGAACAGAGGCAGCTCTAGTTTGGTTCCTGTTATCTCTGGGACAGGGAACCTCCAGCTCTCTCCCTGGGGTGGAGGCTTGGGGCTGCCCTCCATAGTGAGGTAACTCTCCCTTCTCCCCTCCCTCTCTGCCATTTAGAGTCCCTCTTACAGGCAGGCGCATGCGCATACGCCCAGGCTCTGCCTCGCCCTGCCCCACCCACCACCAATCTTGACCAACAGGGAGGTGGTGGGTTGTCCTTTCCACACCCCTCCCTCTGAGGTGTGGGCGTGGGCCAGGGCTCACCAGAGGCCCCAGAGGACTTAGTTCTAGAGCCTTCTGCCTAGAGCCTTCAGTGGCCTCTGCCAGTCTGGCAGATACTTGCAGACCTCTCTTCTCAGCGCCACCAATCTCTGATGCCCTGCGATGCCCACACTCAATACTTCTGCCTCTCCACCCACGTTCTGGGCCAATGCCTCCGGAGGCAGTGTGCTGAGTGCTGATGATGCTCCGATGCCTGTCAAATTCCTAGCCCTGAGGCTCATGGTTGCCCTGGCCTATGGGCTTGTGGGGGCCGTTGGCTTGCTGGGAAATTTGGCGGTGCTGTGGGTACTGAGTAACTGTGCCCGGAGAGCCCCTGGCCCACCTTCAGACACCTTCGTCTTCAACCTGGCTCTGGCGGACCTGGGACTGGCACTCACTCTCCCCTTTTGGGCAGCTGAGTCGGCACTGGACTTTCACTGGCCCTTCGGAGGTGCCCTCTGCAAGATGGTTCTGACGGCCACTGTCCTCAACGTCTATGCCAGCATCTTCCTCATCACAGCGCTGAGCGTTGCTCGCTACTGGGTGGTGGCCATGGCTGCGGGGCCAGGCACCCACCTCTCACTCTTCTGGGCCCGAATAGCCACTCTAGCAGTGTGGGTGGCGGCTGCCCTGGTGACGGTGCCCACAGCTGTCTTCGGGGTGGAGGGTGAGGTGTGTGGTGTGCGCCTTTGCCTACTGCGTTTCCCCAGCAGGTACTGGCTGGGGGCCTACCAGCTGCAGAGGGTGGTGCTGGCTTTCATGGTGCCCTTGGGCGTCATCACCACCAGCTACCTGCTGCTGCTGGCCTTCCTGCAGCAGCGGCAACGGCGGCAGCAGGACAGCAGGGTCGTGGCCCGCTCTGTCCGCATCCTGGTGGCTTCCTTCTTCCTCTGCTGGTTTCCCAACCATGTGGTCACTCTCTGGGGTGTCCTGGTGAAGTTTGACCTAGTGCCCTGGAACAGTACTTTCTATACTATCCAGACGTATGTCTTCCCTGTCACTACTTGCTTGGCACACAGCAATAGCTGCCTCAACCCTGTGCTGTACTGTCTCCTGAGGCGGGAGCCCCGGCAGGCTCTGGCAGACACCTTCAGGGATCTGCGGTCGAGGCTGTGGCCCCAGGGCGGAGGCTGGGTGCAACAGGTGGCCCTAAAGCAGGTAGGCAGGCGGTGGGTCGCGAGCAACCCCCCGGAGAGCCGCCCTTCTACCCTGCTCACCAACCTGGACAGAGGGACACCCGGGTAAAGGGCGCAAGCTGAACACGCTCCTCTTTCTGAGATCCACCAAGTGTAGGATCGTCGAGTCCTGGGGAGAAGCTGCCCTCTCTGCCAGGCTGCAGCGCCCGCAGGGAAAAGTCTGATCTTTGATCCCCAACTCTGGGTGTGGTGAATGGGGGAGGCGGGGGCCCAGATCAGAGCTGGGTGTGACAAAGCTTTAAGTCTTTATTTGGAGATGGGAAAGAAGAGGATCTGAGAATAAACCTCTGGATTATCCACAAATTGTCTTGACCTTTTATCCCAGTTCCACCTCCAGTGCAGTATGGAACAAAAGGATTTGTTGCTCCATTTCTGCCTTCTGCAAAAATATCTAGAAACACTTCCCTAAGGCTTCTAGGCTAATGAATCAGAGGTCAGTGCCCCTGTCCCTCTGTACCCACTCCCCACCTCAAAACAGGGTATCCCTTGTCTTTCTCCAGGATCAAGGCCAAAAATGTCTGCATCCCCTGTCCCCACTTTACCATCTCAGTGGTGACCACAGAAACTTGCTGCCCACAGAGACCTCAGCTGCAAAAGCTGTAGTTCCCCTGAAGGGATGCCAGGTGTGGGGTACTGCTGGAATTCCCAGCACCTGCCAGGGCCTGGGTGTAAAACCCTGGTGCTGACAGAGTGCCTGTGTGTCTCCCTTTGTATCAGGATTTGAAAGAAGTGAAGATAATGACAAATCAAAGATGTAGGGGGCGCGGGGTGAAGGGAGGTGAGAGATTAAAAAGGGGAGGGGGCTGGGAGAACAGGCTGCAGGTAGAACCAGAAAAGCGGAGACCTCAGAAAGTGGTGCTACTCTTCCTCCCTGCCCCAAATGCAAAGCCCAGAGTATCAATTTGAGTATCAGAGCACCTGGATTCACACCTTTACCTCCAGCACATTACTTTACCTTTTTGTACCTTACTGTTCTCAACTGTAAAATGGGCTACTGAAGATTTAACAGTGAAATACACTGTTAGCTATTATTTATTTATTTATTTATTTAATTAATTTTTTTGAGACAGAGTCTCGCTCTGTCGCCCAGGCTGAAGTGCAGTGGTGTGATCTCAGCTCACAGCAACCTCCGCTTCCCGGATTCAAGCGATTCTCCTGCCTCAGCCTCCCAAGTAGCTGGGACTACAGGCTCCCACTACCACGCCCGGCCGATTTTTTTTGTATTTTTAATAGAGACAGGATTTCACCATGTTGGCCAAGCTGGTCTGGAACTCCTGACCTCTAGTGATCCACCCGCCTCGGCCTCCCAAAGTGCTGGGATTACAGGCTTGAGCTACCGCACCCGGTCGAGCTATTATTCTTACACCCTGTGTAAAATGGAGACAGAGAGAAAGGAGGAAATAAGCACACAGCTGGGAGATGGGGATGGGGAACCATGTCTCATCTGGAATGGTTGTATATGCTCTGAAGTGGGGTATAATGAAAGTCTCACATAAAGAACTCAGAGGTTGACCCCTAAGCCCCTCTTGAAGGTGTGTTCTTCAGGATAGGGGCTCCTCTTTGGTTCCTGTATTGAGATGCATCAATGATAAAGGTTAGCCATTAGAAGGATTTTCTGGGAGGCAGACCCTAGAAAGGAGGGAGGCAGAGGGAAGATGAGGTAGAGCTCCCACTTCCACTGCCCCACCCCCAGGCTCTCTGGCATGACTTGTAACCTATGAGGACACAGGCTGCTCAGGCTCCTGGGGCAGCAGCTGGGAGCAGTGCCACCTTATTAAGTGCAGAGCCCCCTGTGAAGGGAAAGGCCACAGTGCCTCCAGGTGCCCCCTGTCCCACTTCCTTTAATTGCTGGGCAGAGGAGGCTCCAAAGAGGCACCCAATTCACAACAGATTAAGCAATGTGAAAGGAACTTAATTAGCCTCTTGTTTAATTTCCTCTTTTTGATGATGTTTAAACTAGTTCCAAAACTCCAGGTCTATTCCTAGCCCGTGCAGGCAATGGAAAATCCCTCCCCACCTAAGCACCCATCTTCCCACCCCAGCAGCTCCCTCTGACGGCTTTGCTGGGCTCCGGATATTGGCTCCTCTGGGGGCATCTCTGCTTTACGGGCCCCAGGGGTAAATATTGACAAAGTGTACACAGGTCCAAGTTAGAGACGAATGCATGCACAAAGACCTACTCTTGTGGGGGAGTGGAAGGAGGAGGGTGCAGCTGGAGGATGGAGAAGGGAGGGCTGGGCAGAGCAGGCAGCCTGGAGCTTCTCTTGGAATGGAAGGAAGGCAATGTTTTGGTGAGAACCTGGTCCCTGGCTCCCTGGAACACAAAGCCAGATGGCTTTGAAACTTCAGCAGGAGGGACAGAGGTTAAGGCTGTGGGTTCCCAAAAGTGGGTTAGGGAGGGGACAGGGGACACAATGGTCAAAGATGTGAGGAAGGGGCCTAGCTCTCAGGAGTAACCACATCAGACAAATGCTTGTGCCCCATGTTCTAGGGCTGAAGATTGTGTGTGTGTGTGTGTGTGTGCGGGTGTGCGTGCGCATGTGTGTAGGAGGGGGTTGGTACAGGGTGGCAGAAGGGACAGCACTGCTTGGAAGAAAGCAGCGGGGGACTTCACACCCACTCTGGGCTGTCTCCAGGTTTCCGTGTTCTGTCCTGTCCTGACCAGCATCTCTCACTGGATCTGTCGGGGATTCTAGGAGAGCCTGCATTCCCCTTTCTTGGTGGTCTCTGCATGCTATCTAATATCCTCACCCCGCCCCCACCTACCTTCCTTTCCCACCTAAAGGTGCCACCCTCACAGCTTTGGGTCTGAGCTGCTTCCAGCTGACCTGGCAGACAGCTGCTGAGCCCTGTGTCCCTGTGTATGAAATCTGAAGCCCTGGTGTTTATTTGTGTTTTTTTCCAGGCAGGGTCTTGCTCTGTCGCCCAGGCTGGAGTGCTGGAGTGCAGTGGCACAATCTCGGCTCACTGCAACCTCTGCCTCCCGGGTTCAAGCAATTCTCCCACCTCAGCCTCCCAGGTAGCTGGGACTACAGGTGCCCACCATCACGCCTGGCTGATTTTTGTATTTTTAGTAGGGATGGGGTTTCACCATGTTAGCCAGGCTGGTCTCAAACTCCTGACCTCAAGTGATCCACCCAACTCAGCCTCCCAAAGTGCTGGGATTACAGACGTGAGCCACTGCACCCAGCCAGCCCTGGTATGTTTAGGCAGAGTAGCCAAAGGAGAAAAGTGGTGGACTGGAACTAAGAAGGCCAGCCCCCTCCTGGCCTAGCAGGCTTTGTGCACCTAGGTTTCCCTGCCCGTAAAATGAGAACAATTCCCCATTCTCAGGATCCCCTTAACGGCTGAGAAAGCACCTTGTAAAGGCTTGATGTTGGTGGATGAGAGTTACAGAAGGGGAGGGTGCTGGCTGCTCACCCAGCCTGCTCCCTACGTGACTTCAATTCCTTTTTCTAGCTAAGGGCCTGAGCCCCCTTCTGCTAATCTGACCCCACAGGCTCCAGTGGGGATGTGAATTCATACCAGCATTTATACAACCTTAGACTCTCACCTCCTCCCCTCCCCCCACAACCCCAAAGTAAGTACCAACCGGAAAACAGGAAGTAAAACCAACTAAAACCAAGAACTGAAACCAGCTCATCTCTCACTGCCTCTCAAAGAGGGACAGTATATGAGCAGCTCCTGTGACGGGTAACCCCAGGGCCCGACATCATGGAGATGAACAAGGGCCCTGTGGGGGCTAGATCTGACAATGAATGACACTGGGGATGGGGACAATAGGTGAAGGTGATTGCTGAGCATGGCATACAAATACGATGAACACACATTTCCTGATACTGGAATTCCCAGCATTGGAACCTGTGTGCCCCCTTTGTTTCTATCCTTGTGTTTGTGAATTAAAAAAAAAAAAACAAAAAAAGATTTGCAGTGGTTACTTTTGTCAGTGCCCCCTCTCTTCAGTGAGGCAGAGGCTGTCCTTGTGGTGAGAGGAAAAGGCCCCTTTCAGAGGAACTTAGGTCATTGCCTGGTTCTCTCCTACCATCCTCCTCAGAATTGGCAGACATTATGGGAGACAGTACCTTATGGAGTTCCAGGTTTTTAATTTTCCCTGATATATTTTTTTTAAAACAACAAAATTGGCAGAAAAAAAAAAAACAACTGGGGCTGGTCGACATTTGGGGGCAGGGGTTCCATTGAAAAATCCCCCAAATTCACGCTGAGGTTTCAGGTCACGGTTGCTGAGGTGGAAGATGAGGTCAGGGCTCCTGGAGATTTCCCAACCCACCCTAGAATTTGTTTCCAAATGGCTGGGGAATAGGTCAGTATAGGTCCCCCCGTTACTGCAGATGAAGGCAGAAGTCATTGTCTCCCCTACCCCTCAACTTCTTCAGAGATGTGGAGATAGGAGGCTTCGATTTCTAATTGCCTACGATCTCTTAAAAATATAAAACACGTGCAGTTGACTTTGGTACAAAAAAGAAAACAAAACAACAAGAAAACATTCTGGTCCCTGTGGGTTTTTTCCCTCACCCCCAACAAACCATTATGGCCACCCCAACCTCTATTCCATCAACTCCAAGAAGCCAGGTTATCTCCCAGGGCTTCCATGAAGGACAGAGAAAGGGAGAACAGCAGTAAGAGGTTGAGGGGAGAGGAGAAAGGGACATGGCCCTGCCCATAGCCCTCCTTTATTTAAAGGGCAGTTAGGGTTTTGTGGCTGCAGTCTCTCCTCCAAGACGGATGTTGCAGGGGAGGGTTGTTAGGGCAAGAACCCAGCAGTTGTGTGGATGAGCCTGAATATACCCCAGTAGTGTTCAAGGACAAGGCCCTCTGATCCCTATGGCTTGGTTCCCATGTCCCTGGTCCTTTAAATCTCCCCTCTCCCCCCATAACTAATAAACAATAAATAAATAAATTTTCCTAAAGTGGAGGGAAGAAGGCATGAACCACTGGCATCTGTGGTGTAGCTTTCGGATGCCCCAGGGGGTGTTGTGGCCTAATTCCCCCAGCTTCTTAAATGGCCCCAGGTATCTAAGGATCCCAAGAGCTGGCAAGGACAATCTGCAGTTCTTTCAAATGTTCCCTCATCATTGGCAAATTGGAGTCCCCAAGGTTAGCCCCCCTCAGTAATGTTCTTCAGTGGGGCACAGGGCAGGGGTGAGGGGCCCCCTTAGCTCTCGGAGGCTACAGCCTCCCCGTCGCGGCTCTCCGTCTCCTCCGGGATGTCCTGCATTCTGGTAAAGTCTGAAGGGGGACAGGACAAAGCCAGTGAGTGAGCAGAGACTCCCATGAGGAACTGTACCCCTATACTAATGCCTCCCCATCTGCAGGCTCAGGGGTCTCTGGGGCTGTGAAGGGATGACAGGGTTCTGTAAATTCTTGGGTGAGAGGAAAACCTCTGGCAACACAGTAAGTGAGGTATCCACATCTAGGAACCAGATACACTTTTACAGTATCCAAAGATACAATCTGATTAGGAAAGTACAAAATACTTTAAGATTAGAGCTTTTGGTAATTTTTTATTTCATGAACCAACTATAAAAACTTGAAGGTCTTTGAAACTTTTTTTTACTTTAAAAACTGGCCTGGTGGCTCATGATTGTAATCCCAACACTTTGGGAGGCCAAGGTGGGAGAATCACTTAAGGCCAGGAGTTGGAGACCAGCCTGGCCAACATGGTGAAACCCCATCTCTAGTAAAAGTGCCAAAAATTAGCTGTATGTGGTGGCACGCGCCTGTAATCCCAGCTACTCAGGAGACTGAGGAACAAGAATTGCTTGAACCTGGGAGGTGGAGGTAGCAGTGAGCTGAGATTGTGCTACTACACTCCAGCCTGGGTGACAGAGCAAAACTCTGTCTCAAAAAAAAAAAAACAAAAACTATATCTTCCCAGGCACAGTGGCATGCACTTGTAGCCCCAGCTACTTGGGAGGACCACTTAAGCCCAGGAGTTTGAGTCCAGCCTCGGCAACAGCACGACACCCTGTCTCTAAAATAAAAAATTTCAGAGCGAGATCCTGTGTCTGGGTCTCCTGGTCTCTTTCTGTCGCCCAGGCTGGCGCAATCACAGAGTACTGTCAACTCAATCTGCTGGGCTCAAGCGATCCTCTCACCTCACTCTCACTGTCTGTAGCTAGGACTACAGGCGCACGCCACCACACCTGGCTAATTAAAAAAATTTTGGGGGGCCAGGCACGGTGGCTCACGCCTGTAATCCCAGCACTCTGGGAGGCCAAGGTGGATGAATCACCTGAGGTCAGGAGTTCGAGACCAGCCTGGCCAACATAGTGAAACTCCATCTCTACTAAAAAATACAAAAAAAATTAGCCAGGTATGGTGGCGCATGCCTGTAATCCCAACTACTCGAGAGGCTGAAGCAGGAGAATCACTTGAACCCAGGAGGTGGAGGTTGCAGTGAGCTGAGATCACACCACTGCACTCTAGCCTGGGTGAGAGTGAGACTCCATTTTAAAAAAATAAAAATAAAAAATAAAATAGGCCAGGCGCAATGGCTCACATCTGTAATCCCAGCACTTTGGGAGGCCAAGGTGGGCAGATCATGAGGTCAAGAAAGAGAGACCAGCCTGGGCAACATGGTGAAACCCTATGTCTTCTAAAAATACAAAAATTAGCTGGGCATGGAGGCATGTGCCTGTAGTCCCAGCTACTCGGGAGTCTGAGGCAGGAGAATCATTTGAACCTGGGAGGCAGAAGTTGCAGTGAGCCGAGATTTCACCACTGTACTCCAGCCTGGTGACAGAGCGAGAATTCCATCTCAAAAAAAAAAAAAAAAATTTAGTCGGGCATGGTAGCTCACGCCTGTAATCCCAACCTGTTGGGAGGCCAAAACAGGTAGATCATGAGGTCAGGCGTTCAAGAACAGCCTGGCCAACACAGTGAAACCCAGTTTCTACCAAAAATACAAAAATTAGCCGGGCATGGTGGTGGGTGCCTGTAATCCCAGCTACTCGGGAGGCTGAGGCAGGAGAACTGCTTGAACCTGGAAGGCAGAGGTTGCAGTGAGCCAAGATCACACTACTGCACTCCAGCCCAGGCAACAGCGTAAGACTCCGTCTCAAAAAATAATAATAAAAAATAAGTAAGTAATTAAATTAAATAAAAAATAAAATAAAATAAATGAATTTTTTTTTTGGTAGAGGAGGTGGGTCTCACTATGTCGCCCAGGCTGGCCTCAAAATTCTGAGCTTAGGCCGGGCGTGGTGGCTCAGGCCTGTAATCTCAGCACTTTGGGAGGCCGAGACAGGTGGATCACGAGGTCAGGAGATCGAGACCATCCTGGCTAACACGGTGAAACCCCGTCTCCACTAAAAAAATACAAAAAAAGCCAGCTGGGCGAGGTGGCAGGCACCTGTAGTCCCAGCTACTTGGGAGGCTGAGGCAGGAGAATAGCATAAACCTGGGAGGCGGAGCTTGCAGTGAGCTGAGATCTGGCCACTGCACTCCAGCCTGGGCGACAGAGCGAGACTCCGTCTCAAAAAAAAAATTCTGAGCTTAAGCGATCCTCCTGCCTTGGCCTCTCAAAGTGTTAGGATTACAGGCCTGAGCCACCATGCCTTTTCTAAAAAAAATCTATTTTTACTTCTAAAGGTTGGGAATCACCAACCAGTTGGAGGAGGGAGGCCCCTCCTGCTTCTTAGAGTTCCACCAACCATTCATCATCAGACAAAACAGGAAGTCCCTCCCTAGAGTTACTATAAGCCTCACAGGTCAGTTAGGGCCCATTTGGAAGCCACAGCCCCAAGGCCTGTACGCAGGCTGCACTCTACCTCTGGTCCATGTCTCCGCCAGGGTCTCACCTCGTGGACTGTGGGGCGGAGACAGACGGCTGCTACCTTCCTCCTCGCTGCCAGTGTCAGGGTCACTGCTATCTTGCAGCCGCTCTTCAGGGCTCCCCAGTTCCTGCCTCTCTCGGTCCTCAAAGTGTCGATGGACAGAGCGAGTAGTGACAGGCAGATCCAGGCGGTCTGTGCCTCGGTTGGGCTGTGGACAGTGGGCAGGAAGAACAGCAGGCCAGGGACTGAGTAGTGTGAAGACTGGAGGTTCTGTTTGGCTGAAGGCAGCAGCTCTCCCCACTGGGGCTCACCCGTGACTCCCCTTCAGGAGATCCACCACCAACTGGCCTCTTTCAGCACCACCACCCGAGTTAGTTTCCTCCACCCCTGCACCCATCTACATTTCTTTTCAGTTCTCCAACTAGTATCTCAATATCCTTCAAGTCGGTTGCCTGATTGCATTTGGGCTCAAATCCCCAATGGCCCAATTTCTTTTGGGCTCCACGGACCCTTATGTCCACCCCAGGTCCGTTCACCACTGCAGGCCACCTTACCTGTGGGGGGTTGAAACTCAAGTACAGGGCATCGCCTGCAGGGAGGCTGCGCCGCCGAGGATCCACAGGTCTGCGGGCCCAGGGGGCCTCGGCTGGGAGTGGCTCGGTCTGGCCCAGGGCGGCCAGCTGCCTTCGAGCCTCTTCAGCCTCCCGCTCCAGCAGCGCCCGGGCCTGCTCACTCTCCCGGAGCCGGGCCTCCAGGCTGCCAGCTTCGGTTGCCCGTTCTTCACCTAGCCGCCGGCAGCGCCGTAGCTCCTCCTGCAGCAGCGCATGTTGCCGCTGCAGTAATGCCAGTTCTGTGGCCTGCTTTTCAGGGGCCACAGGGGCAGCCCCAGCCCTGCCAGCCTCCCCATCCCGAGAGTTGGCTCGGCACAGCTTCTCCCGCCGCTCAGGGCCCTCAGGGAACCGGGCTTCCATCAAAGTGTCCTGCTGGGCCACAGCTGCCTGGGGGTAGAATGTGTGCAGAAGGGTTTATCAAAAACCCCTGTGGCTCTTCTACCCCTTGCCCTCCAAGGCCCAGGTCATCGCCCCTCCAAGGCCCAGGTCATCGCTCCTGGAGAGCTTGGGTTGGGAGGGTATTTAGAAAGGCCTGTTGGGATGACCATGCTCTACCTAAACAGGCATCTCTAGCCTGGCTCCTCCCCTTCCCCATTCAAGCCCTTGCCCTACTGACCTGTAGGCCATGTAGAAGTCCATAGAGATTGACCAATCGCTGCAACGCCTCCTGAGGACAGACGGGGTGGGAACAGGGCCCCAGCTTTAGGATGGGAGAACTGCCCAAAAGTTGAACAAGGGTAGGTGTGGGGACAGTAGGATCTGGAGACATACTTGGATGTAGACACTTTCCCCACCCCACTCCAAACTGGGTTCTAACTTCTCAGCCTAAGAACACCCTCCCTTTAGTCTCCTATACTATCAATTCCCTTCTCACCTCTTGCGGTGATCTCAGCTGATTTCCATTTCGATCCTGCAGAAATGGGCAAGAATGGGGAGTCAGCAGGCACACAAATCCTGGGTGCCTGCCCCTGACAGCTTTGTGTTGAGGATCCAGAGGCTGGCTGTCCCTCTCCCACCCTCTTGCCAAGTCCCAGAACCTCTTGAGGACCTACCCTCTGGCTGGAGTCTGAGTCGGCTCTGCACAGTTCAATGGAGCCATTGAAGGTTCTGGCCTCACCATCTGTTGAGAAGGAGAAAAGGATGGCTGAGCTCACTTCCCTGGGGCCCTGATACCACTCGATCCCTGGTACCACTCCACTTGCTTTGGCCCCTCCCACCTACTACCTTGGTCCCCTGCCCTGGCACTCACTGGCAGTGACCCCAGGACTCGTGTTACCACCGCTGTCTGGTTCCAAGGGCAGGGCTGGTTCTCGGGGTGTCAAGAGCAGTTCCACTCCTGGCCCCACCAGCAGGTCTTTCAGACCCTCCACTGTGGGGAAAGAGGAAGAGGTGAGAGCAGGAATGATACAGGACCCTGAGGGGAATGCCATTCACCCCTACATGTGGGGCACTCGGGCATCCAGGGGAATGCCCCCTGCACTGGCAGTGGGGTTTCACTCACACAACCACTGATGAAGTAAAGGGCAGTAAATGCCTATGAGGCAGCAGGAGTCCATGCAGCATGGACGATATGGAGCAGCAGTAAGGACCACACCTCCTCCCCTGCCTTTCCCAGGAACTGGCCCAGAAGAGGCACTCAGGGCTGTTTATGGTTCATGGGGTTGGCATCCCACTTGTCTGTGTTTGTCCATGTCTAGTCACATGTCCATATTCTGTGACAGTGAGTGCTTGAGCCTAGACTCTTCCCTGGGAGCTCCCTCACCCTCACGGATGGCATCCTGCAGCAGCCGCTCGCCACGAGGGGACTCAAGGGACTCGGAGCGGAAAAGGCCCCTGGGCAGGGTGGGCAGGGCCATCCCACTGCCACCATCCTCTTCGGCCTGGAAATGGGTCATCTCAGCAAACAGCCCAACCTTCTCTCGCAGCAGCTCCACCAGTGCCCGGTCCTTCTGCTGCAACTCCACTGCAGATAAGGAACAAGTGAGCCTATGAGAGGGCCTAGGGGATATGCAGGAGCGCCAGTAGAGGACAGCTCTAGGGGAAACGGGGTAGTGCGGGGCAGTGTGGCAAGACTTAATTTTGTTATTTTGGCATTTATTAAAAAAGAAAAAGGTTTCTAGGAGCCAGGCGCGGTGGCTCATGCCTGTAATCCCAGCACTTTGGGAGGCCGAGGCAGGCAGATCACAAGGTCAGGAGATCGAGACCATCCTGGCTAACACGGTGAAATCCCGTCTCTACTAAAAATACAAAAAATTAGCTACTCAGGAGGCTGAGGCAGGAGAATGGCATGAACCCAGGAGGCGGAGCTTGCAGTGAGCTGAGATCTCACCACTGCACTCCAGCCTGGGCAACAGAGCGAGACTCCATCTCAAAAAAAAAAAAAAAAAAAAAAAAAGATTGTGGCAGAGGTTGCAAGGGGTTGCAGGTTGTCCAACAGTGTTCATTCTTCCCATCTTCCTTCAATGAGAAAATGCATAGAAGTTTCATCTGGGCACACATGGCTGCTCAGTTAACAACCATGTTTTCCTGCCTGACTTGCACGTGACTATATTGCTACGTGACTACATTCTGGCCAATGGATATGAGCGTCTTCCAGATCTGCTCTTAAAATAAATGGGTATAGGCCAGGCATGGTGGGTGGAGCACTTGAGGCCAGGAGTTCGAGACCAGCCTGGCCAACATGGTGAAACCCTATCTCTACTAAAAATACAAAAATTAGCCAGGAGTGGTGGTGGGTGCCTGTAATCCCAGCTCCTTGGGAAGCTGAGGCAGGAGAATCGCTTGAACCTGGGAGGTGGAGGTTGCAGTGAGCTGAGATGGCACCACTGCACTCCACCCTGGGTGACAGAGCGAGACCCTGTCTCCAAAAAAAAAAAGAAAAAAAAAAAGAAAAGAAAAAGAAAAAAAGGGTGTAAACTCTGTTCCTTTACGCTTCCTTGCTAGGTGTGATACAGGTGTGACAGTGGGAGCTGGAGCAGCCACTTCAGACGTGACATAGAGATGAAAACTTCATGTTAAAGATGGCAGAGCTGCACCACTACTCTGCACTTCCCACTTTGAACTGTTACGTTGACAGCAATAATATTCTACCTTTTTGGGTTGTTTTTTTTTGTTACCTAGACTGGAGTGCAGTGGTGCAATTATAGTGCATTGCAGCCTTGAACTCCTGGGCTCAAACAATCCTCCCACCTCAGCCTCCCAAGTAGCCAGGACTATGGGGTCTTGCTATGTATGTTTTGTTGCTATGTATGTTTCTCGAACTCCTGACCTCAAGAGATCCTCCCTCTCCCAAATCCTGCTGGAATTAAAGGCATGAGCTACTGCACCAGCCAATCTACTTTTTTTTTTTTTTTTTTGAGATGGAGTCTCGCTCTGTCGTCCAGGCTGGAGTGCAGTAGCTCAATCTCAGCTCACTGCAAGCTCCACCTCCTGGGTTCATGCCATTCTTCTGCCTCAGCCTCCTGAGGAGCTGGGACTACAGGCACCCACTACCACGCCTGGCTAATTTTTTTTTTTTTTATTTTTTAGTAGAGACAGGGTGTCACTATGTTATCCAGGATGGTCTCAATCTCCTGACCTTGTGATCTGCCCACCTTGGCCTCCCAAAGTGCTGGGATTACAGGCATGAGCCACCGCGCCCGGCCAATCTACTTCCTTTTTTAAGGAAGAAGATTTTTGTTGGTCTTTTTGTACAGCAGTTTAATCATACCCTAACTAATATAAGGCCTTACAGTGAAAAAGTAAGTTACTCATCCAACCTTGGTCTTCCATATTATTATTATTATTATTTTTTTTTTTTTTTTTTTTGAGACGGAGTCTCGCTCTGTCACCCAGGCTGGAGTGCAGTGGCTGGATCTCAGCTCACTGCAAGCTCCGCCTCCCGGGTTTACGCCATTCTCCTGCCTCAGCCTCCCGAGTAGCTGGGACTACAGGTGCCCGCCACTTCGCCCGGCTAGTTTTTTGTATTTTTTAGTAGAGAGAGGGTTTCACCGTGTTAGCCAGGATGGTCTCGATCTCCTGACCTCGTGATCCGCCCGTCTCGGCCTCCCAAAGTGCTGGGATTACAGGCTTGAGCCACCGCGCCCGGCCTTCCATATTATTTTTACACACATGGTAGTATACACTTTACATTGTTTTAAACCTTGCTTTTTTCACTTAATATGTTTCAGCTGCGGATCTATACCAGCCCTCACAGAGCCATCTCATCTTTTTAACAGTTGCATAATATTCCATTGTGTGAATGTATTATAAATTACTAAGGAGCTCCTTGTGGGTGGACTTACTCTTAATTCGCCGCAGGTAAGCCTCATCCTCTGTCTCAATCAGGGGGAAGTCCTCCCTGGATGGGCATCTGGAGGGGTAACAGGTTGCATGCCATTGGGAGACAGAAGCTAGGTTATAGATCAGAATCAGCCTTCCCTCCTTCCCAAACATGCCTTATGCTTCCCTCTTCTAAGACTCCTCAGCCTCACACCCTAGCTTTAATTCAGTCTTGACCTTCTCCCTTTTCTTTCTTTTTTTTTTTTTCGCCATAGAGTCTTGCTCTGTCGCCCAGGCTGGAGTGCAAGGGCGCTATCTCAGTTCACTACAACCTCCTCCTGGGTTCAAGTGATTCTCCTGCCTCAGCCTCCCGAGTAGCTGGGATGTGCACCACCATGCCTGGATAATTTTTGTATTTTTAGTAGAGATGGGGTTTTGTCATGTTGGCCAGGCTGGTCTCGAACTTCTGACCTCAGGTGATCCGCTGGCCTCGGCCTCCCAAAGTGCTGGGATTACAGGTGTGAGCCACCGCACCTGGCTGACCTCCCATTTCTTAGCACTGATTATCTGCATTTACTGAGATGTATCTCCTCCCAAGGTCTCTTGGAAAGGCAGCACAGTGCAGAGGGTCAAGTACAGGCTTTGGCATCAAGCAAACAGGATTCAAATCCTGGCTCCACTGTTTACCAGGTGGTAACCTCTCTATTTCTTCATTTGAAAAATAAAGGTAATATCTTCCTTATAGGTTTTTCATTAGGATTAAATGAAATGTTAAAGTGCTTTGAACATTTAACAGAAGCTCATTAAATCAATTACAATTAATATTATTAATTTTCACAATTACAATTTTTTTTTTTTTTTGAGACAGTCTTGCTCTCTCGCCCAGGCTGGAGTGCAGTGATGCAATCTTGGCTCACTGCAACCTCTGCCTCCCAGTTCAAGTGATTCTCCTCCCTCAGTTTCCCAAGCAGCTGGGACTACAGGCACACACCACGATGCCTGGCTAAGTTTTATATTTTTAGTAGAGACAGGGTTTCGCCATGTTGGCCAGGCTGGTCTCGAACTCCGGTGATCCATCTGTCTCAGCCTCCCAAAGTGCTGGGATTACAGGTGTGAGCCACAGCGCCTGGCCATAAGTACAAATATTAATACTATTCATAAAGAAGCCACTACAGATCTACTGTTAACAGGACAAGTTATTTTGAATTGCTTTCCTGGAATAGGCAATTTCATAATTTTTTTTTGGAGATGGAGTCTCACTCTGTTGCCCAGGCTGGAGTGCAGTGGCATAATCCTGACTCACTGCAACCGCCATCCCCGGGTTCAAGTGATTCTCCTGCCTCAGCTTCCCGAGTAACTGGGATTACAGGCTTATGCCACCACACCCGGCTAATTTTTGTATTTTTAGTAGAGACCAGGTTTCACCATATTGGCCGGGCTGGTCTTGAACTCCTGACCTTAAGTGATCCACCCGCCTCAGCCTCTCAAAGTGCTGGGATTATAGGCATGAGCCACTGTGCCCGGCCTGCAATTTTGTACTTTAATATGCATTTCTAAAAATCTTTTTCAAAATTCCACCGTGCAGAAGTTAAAAAAAAAAAAAAAAAAAAAAAAGGTTTACAAATTATAAAGTTGAGGAGAACTGATTCCCTGAAAGCTAAAGAAAAATTATAAAACTCTTGGCTGGGCGTGGTGGCTCATGCCTGTAATCTCAGCTCTTTTGGAGGCTGAGGTGGGCAGATAATCTGAGGTCAAGAGTTTGAGACCAGCCTGGCCAACATGGTGAAACCCCATGTCTACAAAATACAAAAATTTGGCTGGGTGCAGTGGGTCACGCCTGTAATCCCAGGACTTTGGGAGGCCGAGGTTGGGTCAATCACGAAGTCAAGAGATCAAGACTATCCTGGCCAACATGGTGAAACCCCATCTCTACTAAAAATACAAAAATTAGCTGGCATGGTGGCACAAGCCTGTAATCCCAGCTACTTGGGAGGCTGAGGCAGGAGAATCGCTTGAACCCAGGAGGCGGAGGTTGCAGTGAGCCGAGATCACGCCACTGCACTCCAGCCTGGCAACAGAGAGAGACTCTGTATTTAAAAAAAAAAAAAAAAAAAAAATTTGCCTGGGGTGATGGTGGGTGCCTATTGTCCCAGCTATTCAGGAGGCCGAGGCAGGAGAATCACTTGAATCCAGGAGGTGGAGGTTGCAGTGAGCTGAGATCGTGCTACTGCACTCCAGCCTGGGCAATAGAGTGAGACTGTCTCAAAAAAATAAAAAAATTAAAAAAAGAAAGAAAAACTGTAAAAATCTGAATTAGAATTAGGGCCGGGTGTGGTGGCTCACACCTGTAATCCTAGCACTTTGGGAGGCCACAGTGGGCAGATCACGAGGTCAGGAGTTCAAGACCAGCCTGACCAACATGGTGAAACCCTGTCTCTACTAAAAATACAAAAAAAAAAAAAAAATCTGAATTAGAATTATACTTTATTCTTTAGGCATAATCTTCCAGAATTCATTTTAAACATCTTACCTGTCCTTTATTTGATGTTTTTTTCCCATTACAATTAGACACATAGTTGACTGCCTCAAATCTAATGTGTGTCCAATAGAAGCTAAAGATTTGCTGCTTTGAGACACCGATTTCCTTCTTGCTTCTATTGTGTTGAGTTTGTTTATGAGACTTGTTCCTCTCTAGCATCGATGCTTTCATTATCCTCTTTTTCATTCATTTTTAGAAAAATAAACGTAAAATGCAATACAATCCAAATAACAGCCCTCTGCCTACAGATGAAGATGTGAATGTAGCTGAAACTGTGCTGTCGGCTGGCAGGTATGCCACCATGTGATAGCTCAGAGTATTCCTTTGCTTGTCAGCTCATGCTGTATTTGAAAGGGAGTTGAGGTTGGCAATGTATAAAATGTGACTTTATAGGACATAAGAACATAGGTAACCTTTCCAGTATTGGGCAATTTTGTCTCTCCCTCAACCTCTTCCCCCACATGTCTGAACACTGGATTCTGTTCCCAGGGAGTGCTATGGTTGGGATCTAATGCTGCAGGTACCCTGAGGTCATAGGCACATGCAGGCAGCAGGCAGACACTCACATGCGCACGCTCTGCTGAATGACCCGGATCCAGGTGCTCCGGTCATCCCGGGATGCTGTGTGCACCTCGTACATCTCAGGTGGGGCTGCGCTAATCAGAAACATCCCTTTCTCCTGGTTGGCGATGTCCCGTACGATTAGATTCTGCAGCGATACCACTGAGGGCTTGTCCTGCCAGTCAGGGGAGAGGAAGGATTAAGCCTGGGAATCCTGTCCCTTGGCATATTTAGGCCTTCAATCCTTCTGGACAAGGACTGAAAGAACTGAAGAGTCATCTTACAATACCAGTTAAGAGCCAGGCACTGGTGCCAGCCAGAAGGGACTTAGAAATGTGTGCAACCCTTGACAAATTATTTAACTGACTTGAAGCTTTACTTTCATCATCTATAAAATGAGGACGAAAATAATCTTTTCCCACAGGTGTAAAAGTGCCTGTGCACAGTAACAATACCTGTGAGCTGCTCTTATTTATTATTATTACAGTAATAGTAACAATTATAGCTGTTTGACTCTGGGGGATTCCAGAGCTCTCATGGGCTTGGGCAGGAAAGCAAGAAGAGCCTAAACACTTGTCTGTGCTGACAAAGGTGAAGAATGAATGTCTCACCAGGGTAGGAAAGATGTACTTCTGGTCCTTTTCCTGGAGAAACACCAGTACATCTGTCATCAGCAGCATTAGCACATCTGGCAGGGGATGAAGGTGGGAGAACAGTCAGCACTAGACAGTCTGAGCAGCTGTTTCCCTCTTTCCCAAGGAATAGGTTTATCCCATCAGGTTAGAGCTCCCAATTTCCCTCTTCCTGGCCTCTCTTCCCTCTGGCTGCTTCCACTTTTTCAGACCTCTCACCCTTCACCTATTTTTTTTTTTTTTTTTTTTGATACAGAGTTTCCCTCTTGTTGCCCAGGCTGGAGTGCAATGGCGTGATCTTGGCTCGCTGCAACCTCCGCCTCCTGGGTTCAAGCGATTCTCCTGCCTCAGCCTCCCAAGGAGCTGGGACTACTACAGGCATGCGCCACCACGCCCGGCTAATTTTGTATTTTTAGTAGAGACGGGGTTTCACCATGTTGGTCAGGCTGGTCTCAAACTCCTGACCTCAGGTTTATCCACCAGTTTTGGCCTCCCAAAGTGCTGGGATTACAGGTGTGAGCCACTGCACCCGGTCACACATTCTTACAGCTTAAAAACGGTGTGGGGGAGCGGGCAGGGCGGAGAAAGATTCATGTGCTATCAGACAAAACAGCGTTGTGGGCTAGCGGGAACCACAGGGATCACTCAGTATCTTTACGGAAAACCCTTTCTACCCAACTGACTCAGGTTTCTTAACCTAGGGCCTACAGACCCCCTGGGACACTGTAAACCTTCTGAAGGTGTGTAAATAGTTTTACATATCAACATAACTCGTGTGTATTTTTTTGGGTGACAAGGTCCAAGATTTTTGTGAGATTCATAAGGATTCCCAGAGCAAGAGGGACCATACTTTTATTTTTTATTTATTTTTAATTTAATTTAATTTAATTTTTTTTTTTTTTTGAGGCGGAGTCTCGTTCTGTCACCCAGGCTGGAGTGCAGCGGCACCATCTTGGCTCACTGCAACTTCCGCCTCCCAGGTAAAAGCGATTCTCCTGCCTCAGCCTCCTGAGCAGCTGCGATTAAGGAGTGTGCCATAACACCTGGCTAATTTTTTGCATTTTTGTAGAGACGGAGTTTCACTACGTTGGCCAGGCTGGTCTCAAACTCCTGACCTCAAGTAATCTGCCTGCCTTGGCCTGCCAAAGTGCTGGGATTACAGGCATGAGCCACTGTGCCTGGCCTATTTTTTATTTTTTGGGACCAAGTCTCGCTCTGTCGCCCAGGCTGGAGGGCAATGGCATGATCTCTGCTCACTGCGACCTCTGCGTCCTGAGTTCAAGTGATTCTCATCCTCAGCCTCCCAAGTAGCTGTGACTACAGGTGAGCACTGCCACGTCCAGCTAATTTTTGTATTTTTAGTAGAGACAGGGTTTCACCATCTTGGCCAGGCTAGTCTCGAATTCTGGACCTCAAGTGATCTGCCCGCCTCAGCCCCCCAAAGTGCTGGAATTACAGGTATGAGCCACCGTGCCCAGCCTGGACCACACTTTTTAGCCTTTAAATTCCATTTCTAATATCTAACTAGTGGAAGACCTTTATGGCTATCTGACCTAAATTCTCCTTGTCCTGACATATTCCCACTTCTAATTTTGAGCTTGGTAGGGAGGGAGAAAGTTTCCTTCCTCTCGTAGAGGACTGAAAGACCATCCCTCACCCATCCGTCTCCTTCAACCCCAGCAGGCCCCTGCTTCAATTTCCTTCTCTGCTGCACACTCCAAGCTCTCAGATCCTATGGGATCAGCACTCCAAGACTGAGGGAGGAAACAAAAATCAATTCCAAAAAACTTGAATGTCACAATCAAGAAAACACACAGGGCCAGGCATAGTGGCTTGCATTTACAATCCCAGCACTTTGGGAGGCTGAGGCAGGACAATCACTTGAGGCCAGGAGTTTGAGCAAGACTAGCCTGGGCAACATAGCAAGATCTTGTCTCTACAAAAAATTTTAAAATGTGCTGGGTGTGGTGGTGCAGGTCTGTAGTCCCAGTTACTCAGGAGTCTAAGTAAGGCAGAAGAATCACTTGAGCCCAGGAGTTTTGAGTTACAGTGAGCTATGACTGCACCACTGCATCCCAGCCTGAGCAACAAAGCGAGACCCTGTTTCTAAAAAAAAAAAAAGAGAGAGAGAAAACATACACTCCCCCTTTGCCCTTGGGGATTTTACTAAACTGTGGGCACACAGAAGGGGAGGGCTTTTGCTAAATGCTTCAGAAATAACGCTCTCCAGCCTTGCTATTTTTAATCCCCTATGGTTTATATTCTTAGCTGCTGCGTGGGAGGGATGGGAAGGAGAGAAAGGGATAAAGGAAAGAGGCTGGTGAAGACTGACAATATCCAAACCCAGGGAGCAGGGATTTCATGACATAGGTCCAGAGGCTCAGGCAGGCTCTGGCCTCAGGAGCCTCAGGTATTACAGTTTCCTATTGTCCCTCACATCTCATCCCAAAGCCAAGGCCTGCTATTCTCTTGCTTTGATTTAGGTGAGAAAGACTTTACCAGTGCAGACAAATTCTGGAAAGAGAACCTGGGAAAGTGTGCCCTGGCCCCTGATCTGCCCCCTCTGCCCCGCTGTCTCTTCTCCTCCCTGCCTGTTCTTCACCAGCTCAGTCCCCTCCTCTGGGCCTCCTCTGGCTGCACTCCCCAAAGCTCCTGCTTACTCCCATCCCTGGTAGCTGGGATTCCAGGTGGGGGTAACAACTGATCCTGTCCTCCAGTCTGACAGCTTCTTTGTCTTCCTCAGTAAAACTAGTAGCTCTCTGGGCATGCAAGGACCAAAGAGATGATAAAATACTGATAGGGAAGGCCCTGTATGGTTCACAAAGTTAACTACAGAATTCAGGCTTTTGCTGCCACAGAGACCCCATTTTTCTCTCCCACTGAGTCTCACTGTCGTATGGGCTGCATTAAAAGAGGTTGATTCTAAGGCCTGAAGGCATCTCCCACTCTCCATCTGACTTTGAACTCCTGCCTAGTCTGCCAAGCAGGTCTGACCTTTGAAGCGTCCCGTTGCTGTCTTCCAGAGCAGGCAGCCATCGTGGATGAGTTTGCGCCGCAGAAGTTCCTCTCGGCCAAAGGGGCCCTTGCCAGGCACTGGGGTTTGGGCCCGAGGGTCCATGCGGTTGTAGATCTCCTGCAGACGGGCCCCTTTCTCCAGCTCATAAATATCCTGGTCCACATTGGACAGCAGCTCCTTCA
The DNA here is from genome assembly GCF_008728515.1 of Papio anubis. Lineage (NCBI taxonomy): Eukaryota > Metazoa > Chordata > Mammalia > Primates > Cercopithecidae > Papio > Papio anubis. The sequence continues at coordinate 126,655,775 of NC_044976.1, forward strand.
CTAGCCCCAGTGCTGTGGTCAGGTCCTGGCGTTCCTCCTCGATCCCTGGCACCAGGGGTTGGCATGGGGGACGGCTCAACCAGCTTCACTCACACCCCCGTTTTGTTCCCAACGTGTCTTGATTCCACTTTAGGGGCTGCCCAGGGTTTCACACCTGACCCCACCCTTCCTGTGGTCATCCCGAGCCTTTCCTCACCCCAGGTGGCTGTCTCCCAGCGGCCCTCTCCTGGGCCTGCCTACTCACCGTGGGAATGCTGCAGGATGCGGCTGATGAGTACTGGGTACTTGGTGATGCGCTGAGTCACCAGCAGGATGCACTCCTGTACCCCGTGCCGCTTGAGCACGGCAGAGCGGGTCACTTTCTACAAGGGAGGAGGCAGGGCTCAGGGCCAGAGGGGAGGGCAACGGAAAGGCCTGGTGCCTGAGCTCTAGTGCTGGCCCTACTGTGGCCATTTACCTTGCACTGGCCTAAGTGACACATCTGGAAAATGGGGATAACAACGCCACAGGTTTGTTGTGAGGACCAACTGAAGGAGCGAAAAGTACTTGGGAAACTACCACAGCGTGCTCTAGCATTCTGAGGGGTTCCTGCTGACAGGATCCACATGTGGATGGTCCGCACGGGTGGCGAATGCCTGACCTCCATGTGGGTGCAGCTCACAGGCACTACCTCCGTGAGTCGGGGGCGTGGGTTTGGGTCATGAGTATGGGATCTGGAGAGGTCTGCTCACCCGGATGAATTGCTGGAAGCGTTTATCTCGGGCATACAGCTCCTTATAGAGCTTTAAGGCCTTGGTGTGGCGGCTGCAGAACTCCGAGTAGGTCTTACGCATCTGCTCCGCGCTAGGACCTGAGAACTAGAAGTTGGTGGAGCAAGGCTAGGTCAGCATTCCCCCAAAGCCACACTTTACCCACTGGACACACCTCTGGCCTCCTGCCAAATAGGTTGGCTTCCTATTTCTCCAGCTCTCCCTGGCTCCCCTCCAACCCCTAGAATTTAGACCCAAGAAATGCCCAACCCAGTCACACCTCCTTCCACGAATGTCACCCAGGAGTCCTGCCTTTTCCCACCTGGCTGATAAGCAGATCACCCAAGCGATGAATGACAAAGTTCCGGGTACTGCCAGGGCACAGGGCCTGGCGTCGGCGTTCTAATAGCTGGCTAAGGAAGCGTGTGTGGATGTCACTGAGCTCGTCCACGCAGGGGAACAGGCCCTGGACCACTCCCGGCTCCAACTGTAGCTCTTCCAGCATCCCCGTGCGGAAGAGGCGGGTCATGATCTTCAGTGTCCTCACGTGGTGCAGCTCTGTCTGGATTAGCTCTGTGGGGGACAATGGGACATTTGGCCTCTACCCTGACTTGGCTAAAACTGGTAGGGCCCTAGGATAAGGACCTCACAGTTCACGTGAGGTTTTCAAGGTACCTTCCAGGTTAATATTCTGCATTATTATGATCTAAGATCATTTTCTAATCATTTTTATCTTTTAAAAAATTTATTGGCCGGGCGCGGTGGCTCAAGCCTGTAATCCCAGCACTTTGGGAGGCCGAGACGGGCGGATCACGAGGTCAGCAGATCAAGACCATCCCGGCTAACCCGGTGAAACCCCGTCTCTACTAAAAAATACAAAAAATTAGCTGGGCGCAGTGGCGGGCGCCTGTAGTCCCAGCTACTCGGGAGGCTGAGGCAGGAGAATGGCGTAAAACCGGGAGGCGGAGCTTGCAGTGAACTGAGATCTTGCTCTGGTGCTCAGGCTGGAGTGTAGTGGCACAATGAGAACTCACTGCAGCCTCGAACTCCTGGGCTCAAGTAATCCTCCTGTCTCAGCCTTCCAAGTAGCTGGGACTATAGGCACATGCCACCACACCTGACTAGTTCTTAAAAATATTTTTGAGAGACAGAGGTCTTGCTTTATGGCCCAGGTTGGTCTCAAAATCCTGGCGTCAAGTGATCCTCCCACCTCGGCCTCCCAAATCGCTGAGATTATAGGCATGAGCCACCACGCCCAGTTCCATTTTTTATCTTTACACCTTATCATCTCAAGCTGTGAGCTATTTTAGGGTAAGAACCATATGTCTTCTACATGTCAAGGCTTCCCACAGTCTCCAGCACGGTGTTAAGCATGGAATAAGCACAGAGTAAAGACTGAAGATTGAGATAAAGAAGGGATAAAGAGAGGGCGCTGGAGACCAACAGCATCAAGAGGTGGGGACCTAGTGGGCAACCTGTGGGATACCAGGCAGGGTCTTGTAGGCCAAGAGGATATAAGGGAAAGGGTTTTGAGAGGTAGGTGCTGGTAGAAAGAAGGACACAGCCAAGGGCGGTGGCTCACGTCTGTAATCCCAGCACTTTGGGAGGCTGAGGCGGGCGGATCATCTGAAGTCAGGAGTTTGAGACCAGCAGGGCTAACATGATGAAACCCCTGTCTCTACTAAAAATGCAAAAATTAGCCAGCATGGTGGCAGGCACCTGTAATGAGAATCGCTTGAACCTGGGAGGTGGAGGTTGCAGTGAGCCGAGATCATGCCACTGCACTTCAGCCTGGTTGAGAGAGTGAGACTCTATCTCAAAAAAACAAAAAAGAAAAAAAACCCAAGAAGGACGTAAACAGGACCTGGTGAAGGAAGAGGAAGACTAGGGTGGTCTTGGCTCACCATAGATGACATCCTGCTGCTTCATCACCTCCTTTTTATGCTGCTGCAGGAAGCTGCTGTCCACAGCAAGGCTCCAGGAGTCAGCTGCAAAGTCCTTCTCATCCATCTCAAAGTCACTCATCAGCTCATTGTAGATTACCTCTGCTGGACATTTGCAGGGCAAGCAACTCAGAGGTCTTGAGTTCCCTTTCCTGGGTCCCTGGCCCTTCTCTAGATCCCTTCCCTCCTTGCCCTTCCAAGCTACTCCTACCAGCCCCTTATCCCCAGCCCCTCTTCATCTTCCTCAGGGCTCCCCTGGGCCCAGGCCTGCTCACCTTCGTCAATGAGGGATTCCACTGATAGGGTTCGGTTCCGCATGTTGAGAGAGTCTGTGGACTGTGAGAGGATCCGGCGCAGCCCCAGGGGAGACTCATCATTGAAATGTCTGAAGAAAGTGGAGGCTGTCTGCATCACCCCCAGATGGGCAAGAGACCCCTTCCCAGGTAGGGAACGAAAGCCAGGACCCAAGAGGCAGCCCCCCTAAGTTCTCCTTATTTGTCTAGCTACAGTTCTGAACTCAGGAATGGAAAGGGACCTCTCGGCACGCCCTTGGTCTCCACTGCCACACTGTCTCGCTGCCCCTTTCCCCAAACAGAGGCTCACCCAGCAATGTTGGTGGTGGAAACACTCTTGGCTAAAGACAACGAGGAGCGGCCACGGCGGGAGCCTAGGAGGGACTGCCGGAAGCTGTCGGAGGGGTAGATGGCCGAGCTTGGCCGCTCCCGGATGGTTGCTGTTGGGGAGAGATGCCCAGCAGGCAAACATCAGACTCTGGTGCTTTCCAGGATTGAGGCCTCCCAGGCTCCTCAATGAGGAATGAGGCATCCTCTCACTCCACCTCAGCCCCCTCTAGTCAAGAAAGATGATAATGAGAATGCCACCTTACATTTGTGTAACACGCTAATGTTCACAAAGAGCTTTTTCTTACTTATCTCCTCCCTGACATAAGCCTATGAACAAACAGGAGCTCAGAAAGGCAAAAAGACTTGTCCAGGGTGACTTGGGTAATGGCTAGGTAGGGACTGAGGCTCTGCTCTTTATACCTAAGGACCATACTCTTTCTGTCACATCAAAGCTGTCTGAATTGACACTTGACAGCTGCTACCAACACCCCCAAAATGCAGTGTAAATAACTGATAAAAATACAGGCTGTGGCCAGGCTCAGGCGACCACCCATCCCCAGCCCTCATGCCCATTTGGACTCTCCCTCCTGTCCCTAAGTCCAAGAGTCTGAACCATCCCCTAGGCCCCCACTATCTGCTTCCAATTGAGAAGAGGAAGGCGCTGTGCCTGGGAACAACCTTAGTGGGGCAGCAGAGTCCATAGGTTGAGCAGCCTGGGGTCCAGGGTCTTAGGGGACCTCCTCCACTCCCCAACTACTCACTCTTACTTCGCAGAGAGACGGACTGCAAGGCAGTGTTGTTCTTCAGCAGGGCTGCTTTCTGTTGCTGTGAGACAGAGAGCAGGAGAGAGATACCAAGAATGGCTATCACCCAAGGATCACCCAAAGAGGCATGGGGCAGGAGCTAGGTGGCCGGCCCCCTTAGGAGAAAGCTGGCACTGTAGTTAAGGGGATCAGGGTGGTTGAGCCCAGTGCTGCGGGGACATGTCTGCAGCAACAGGCCTGGCCTACTTGGGGCCCGAGGCCTGGGGTTGAGGGTCTGGGCTGCCCCTTGGTGAGGAGGTGGGGTGGTGAGAAACACAGGGTAGGGAATGAATGGAAAAGGCATGAGGGTACCACACACTCACTACCCTCTCCCCCAGCCCTCTGCCCTCCCTGCCGTCTCACCTTCTGCTTGACCTTGGTACAGTTGGCGAGGGTGTCTTTACAGCGGTTGTGGATAGTCACATTGCAGGCTGGGAGGGTGGGGTAGAGAGGGTGAAGGGAGGGCCGGGTGGTACAGGAGGGGACACACCCACATGCAGACACCCATCTCCTCCTGGCCACACAGTCCTCAGGGACTCTCCCCCCTACCCCGACTTCTGGGCCATTACCACACCCCAGTCCCTCTCCTCCCACCTCCCTCTTCCTTCAAGCAGGAAATGAAGTGAGGGGGTATAGGTGCTGAATGAAATTAAACAATCAAGTGGGATGGGCAATCCTGACCCCAAGGTGGCCTGAAGGGTGGACCAGAGGGGAGCAGGGGTCACTGGCTGCCAGAGATGAGCTCAAGAAGCACGAAGGTGGTTGCGAATGGCAGATGGAAGAGAGGACTCCCACAGAACAGAAGATGGCACAGAGGCAGCCGGGATGGGGGCTAGGGGCAGAGGGGAAATTTACATTCCCTGAGCTTTTATAATAGCAAATGTTCCACATTTACTTAATCCTAACCACCCATGGAGGGAGATTCAGTTATCCTCATTTCACGTATAAGGAACCTGTCCTGGAGTGGCTGAACCATCCGTCAGAGGTCACATGGCCAGTGGGAGAGCTGGGGTTTACACTGCGGTGGCCTGAATCCCAAGGCTGTGCTCCCTCACTTGCACCGCATGCCCTGCACTCTGGCTGGGCCTCAACAGCTCCAAGGCTGGTGGCTCCAGTGGTAAAGAAGGGACAGGCGCCTCCCCACCAAGCCTGGCCTTCTCCCTTCCAGGCCCAGGGAGTCCTGTTCCCCCAACTCAGGCAAATCCACAGCTCCCACACTCCATCTGCTTCTCCGCCATCCTCCACCCCACCTTGCCATGGGGTAGGAGAGAAGAAGAAAGGAGGATTCGCTGAGCCTAGGCACTGTGACCCTGGGCCGTGCCCTTCCCAGACATGCCCTCAGCTCCTGGCCCTCTCCAGCTTCCCCTTCCCCATCCAACAACACCGGAAACTCTGCTAACTCTTTCAGACAATACCCAGCACCACGCTCACTTCCACAAATACAAGGCAAACTGGGTGGAGCAGAGGGGGCAGACAGAAGTGGGGGTTGCAGCTGCCCCCACCCCCCTGAAGCTCCCTTCTCCTCCCCCCAACACTCAGCTCTCTGGATCGAACCTCCGCTTTCCACCTGCTCTCAAAATAGTGCTGCCCACCTCCCCTGTTCCCCTGGCAACAAGCTTCCGGATTGGGAATTTTGTCAGGTCTCTACAGGGATCTAGATTGGGGTTCCCTCCTCATCCTCACAACTCTAAATTGAACAGTGCAGAAAGTAGGGAGCCTTCATGGGTTGTTTTCTTTTCTTTTCTTTTTTTTTTTTTTTGAGCGGTAGCAAGGTTTATTGCGAAGAGCAAAATGACAAAGCTTCCACAGCTTGGAAGGGGACCCGAGCAGGCTGCCCATCACTGGTTCTTTCTGGGGGTTCCTTCCCCAAGTTCCATAGGGATTTACAGGCTAGAGCTTTTGTCCGCTATTCAGTAGCATGTCACAATACCTTCAATCCTGCTCTAATCAGAGGCATCTCTGCCATAACTTCAGGAGGAACTGAGGGAGAGGGGGCAGCAGGAGCCCTCTGTATACTGGGGAAGGAAAGAATTCCTGGCTTATACTCCCTAAAGACAGGGCCACACTCAGCTGTGGATGAAGGGCAGGAATTCTAACCCCTGCCCCCCAATGCACACAGCCCTGCTACATTCCCTCTTTCTCACTAGAAATTTGAGATGAAGGCTCCTAATCCCATCTTCTGCTTGAAACAGCAGAGATTTCTATTGACCATAGTCAATAGAAAGAAAGGGGCAAGGGGACTGTGAAGTCCTGAATGCCCAGCTCTGCCCAGCAAGATGGGCAGAGCCAGCTGCAAGGCTGGCAGCTTTCCACCCAGTTCCTCTATCACCCCCACCCCACCCCCTCCACACATACAACATTCCTGCTCCTTCTCCAATCAGTTCCCCTAACCCTTAGCAGCTGTTCGGGGAGCAAGGGGGGTGCCTGGTGGATGACAGCTGCAAGAGGAGCCAGCTCAGCCTCCCCTCCCCCACATTCCCAGATAGTCCGCTTTATGCCATATTCCAACAGCCACCACCCCTCAGTGTGAGGACAGGGAGCAAGGGATCAAGCATCTGGCCCTGGCATTTGTGCCCAGCCGGAGATCAGAGAGAAGAGTGACCCTCATAGATCCAGGCAGAAAAAACAGATGAAAAGATCAGGGTCAGTGGGCACCGAGTCTGGGTGACTCTCAGGGTCCAAACAACTTACTTGGGCAGATGAGGGCTTCCTTGGCTGTGATGCTCTTGTTACAGGCATAGCACATGGTCATGCCTGAAACTGAGATGGTGGTGAAGAGGTGCCCATTGGTATAGCGGGCATCCTTGGCTTCCTTCATCTTCTCCTTTTCCCGGGTCTGTGGAAGGGATGAGAGGGAGAGGAAGTGAGGCTGGAAAATGCCGGGGTGCCTGAAGTCCAGAGAGACAGGCTGGGGGCAGAGGGAAGGAAGAAATGCCAGCCTGAGGATGCTGGAAAGACACCAGTTCCTAAAGCAGAGCCTGCAACTGAGTGTCAGAGGCAGCTGTCCAGGAATGACCAGGCCAGGCTCTGGGGCGGCCAGCCCGGATGGGTTCTGGGTCCCTGACCTACCTGGCCCCTGCGGCTGGGCTGCCTCCTGTTGCCACTCATCTCCCTGGCTCTAGGTCTCTGCGTCCTCACTCTACCTTCCCAGCCCTAGCTCTGCTCGCCCCCGAGCTGCTGTACTCTCCTCTCTGTGCTAGGGGGAAGATGCGCAGAGAGGAGGGGAGAGCAGGCGAAGCGGAGGGTGCCAGCTCACCAGCGCTTTCCAATCTATGGGAGTTAGCTCCTCTTATAACCATGACAACCAGTGTTGGAGCCGCTGTCTCTGTGGCAGTCACAGTGGGGGGGCAGGAGATCCCCTTATTAGATTGGCTGAAGGGGGCAGAATGCCTCCCCTGCCACCCTCAACCCAGGGATCAGGATCCCAGACCTCTAACTCTTTTCACCAACCTTCAGCCTCAACACACAGGGCCTGTCTGGGAGGCAGCATGTCCCCTACTAACCTTAAGGTGAGGGCAGCTGCCTTTGGGTCACTCTTCCGCTCTGGAATCTTTAAGTACGTAAGCTCAGCCAGCCATCTCGGTTGCTTCCAGTGGAAAATCTCTCCTGCAGTCTAACTTTTATCCCTCTCATACTACTCTCCAGAGTTAAAACCTAGGAGAGTTTCCTCAATTGCTCCTCACCCAACTGGTCTCTCCCATCCTAGGAAGTCCTTTCTGACATCTACCCTTCATCCTTCAGTGTTGGTCTCCGCAGAGATGGTGCACACCTTCCTCGGAGCCTCTGAGCCAGCGTTTCCCAACTCTGCTGTCTCCCATTTCCCCCAGTGCCCCTGCCTCTGCAAGTCAAGTCATTCTCCCTGACCTCCTATCTGTCCCTCTTTAAGCCCCTGCGATTCCCAAAAAGCCTAAGAAGGTGAGAAGAGGGGGATATCACTCTTCCCACTATTCTAGGACCTTCCTCAGTTGTGACCTCCGATCTCTGGATTTTCCCTCCCCTCTTAGAGCAGGACTAGAAGCTGAGAAGACCACTCCCTCCAAGGTTTCTCAGGCTCTCAGAAATCAAAGAGCAGGATCCAGATGGCTGAGGGATCCAGATCTGCCAGATCCAGAAGCCCCAAGTCAGAGGACCTGGGCTGGGGACAGAGGATTACAGCTCAGCGGGAAGCACTCAGCCCGGACTCTAGGAGACCACTACTGACTCAGCCGAGGCCACGCTAGCAGCTGAGAGGTGGAGGAGGGGAAGAGATGCACGGCCCTGGTGCTTGGGGCAGAAAAGGGTAGAAAGGGGAAGTGCGGAGGGGCTGAGTCAACAGTGCAGGGACAGAGGGCATGGGGCTACAGTGCCTAGGGTCTCAGAGCTTCCTGGTGGCCCAAGATCCTTCTCTTTCCTGCTTCTCCTCTCAAGCTCCAGGTTTGCCTGATGATGTCCAGAGCCCAGAGGTCTTGGGGTCAATCCCTTCTCCCCTTATGCATCCTCCTCATCCCCAATCATCTATTGTTCGCATCCTCCTCCTGTCTCGTGGTCTCTCCATGTCCTCCCTTCTGCTCCCAGGGTCTCCCTCCTGGGCTCCTCCCGCTCTGCCTTCCCTTTCTCAGCCTTGCTTCTCCGCCACTGTTCTCCTCTCCCGCCCACAGCCTCTCTTCCCCTCCTCCTCACGCAGGCCAACTGCTCCTCTACCTAGGCTTATTCAGGAAGCTGAGCTGCCTCTAGCCTCGAACTCAAACCTCTAAACTGTTCTGGCCTCCTTTTTTCTATTCTGATACCTACCTACCTGGACCACTAGAAAATGCTCCCTTTGGTCTAACCTCCACCTATCTTGTGCCAAATTAAGCTCTTTAGAAGTTCGAATTCAGGTTGGGTGTGGTGGCTCACACCTGTAATCCCATAATCCCAGCACTTTGGGAGGCCGAAGCAGGTGGATCACCCGAGGTCAGGAGTTCGAGACCAGCCTGGCCAACATGGTGAAACCCTGTTTCTACTAAAAATACAAAAAATTAGCTGGGCGTGGTGGCGGGCAACCATAATCCCAGCTACTTGGGAGGCTGAGGCAGGAGAATCGCTTGAACCGGGGAGGTTGGAAGCTGCAGTGAGTTGAGATTGGGCCACTGCACTCCAGCCTGGGCCACAGAGTGACACTCTGTCTCAAAAAAAAAAAAGAAGTTCAAATTCACCTTTGAATAATAACCTCACAGGACCTCAAATACCAAGTCCAAATATCTCTTCCCACTGCCATACATTTTCCCTTTTCTCCTCCTCTCCTGCCCTCCCATCCTTCTATACAACAAAAACCAAAAGTTTGAGCACATGTCACATTTGAATTAAAAGCAAGAGGCCGGCGAGGTGGCTCACACCTGTAATCCCAGCACTTTGTGGGGCTGAGATGGGAGGATCACTTGAGGCCAGGAGTTTGAGAACAGCCTGAGCAACACAGCGAGACCCATCTCTATAAAAAATAAAAATAAAAACGTAAGTAAAAGCAAGCAAGCTGAAAACAGTATTAAAAAAACAACATGACTGGACCAAGGTCACTCCAGAATGGGCAGTGCTGCAGCTCTGCCCCAGTGCCGCTACAAGTACCCTCTTCCACACCTGACCTCTGCCCTTTGCCCTCCACCCTCCCCCTGTGGCATCCACAAACACTCATCTGTTCGACCAGCTCAGATGGAGTGGCAAATGGAGGGAGAGGACTGGGGGAGCCAGAGAACAGGGTCTCTAGTGGCCCTTCCCGTCTCTGGCATCAATGTTCCACAGACAGCCCTGGTACTCTGGGCCCTGCCTCCTCCATCTCCCAACACTCACCCTCTCTCGAAGTGACCCCTGCTCTAGGTGGGCCAGCAGCGGGCAACAGCCACAGCAGCAGCACATCCCAACACGGGCACTGGCCAGCAGCAAGCGGCCCTGGCACTGCCTAGTGCTATTGTCCCGGAGGTCGCCTGTGCCCGCCCCAGGGCTCGGGCTTCTGAGGATGGAAGGACACAGGGCCTGCTTACCAGTGGTGCCTGCTCTAGAGGTGGAGTGAGTGGGCTTGTTTGGTTCTTTGTCCTACTCTTTTCCAGGTATTCTTAAGATAATCACATTGGTCTCCCATTTACCCACGCTCAAGTAGGACAGCCCTTTACCTCCAAGACCCAATCCATTCACCAAGAAAAAGGGCCCATTGCTCTACAATCTGTAACACCCACTCCAATGCTCAAGGCCCTTCCTGCTTGGTTCAGTCTTTTGCTCTCCAGCATCTAGAGACATTTTTTTTTCTTTTTCTTTCTTTTTTTTTTTTTTTGTTTTGAGACAGGGTCTCACTCTGTTGCTTGGACTGGAGTGCATTGGCATGATCATGGCTCACTGCAGCCTTGATCTCCCGGGCTCAAGTGATCCTTCCATCTCAGCCCTCCAAATAGCTGGGACCACAGGCATGCATCATAATGCTCAGCTAACTTTTAAATTTTTTTTTTTGTAGAGACAGGGTCTTGCTATGTTGCCCAGGCTGGTCTCGAACTCCTGGGATCAAGTGATCCTCCTGCCCCGGCCTCCCCAAAGTGCTGGAATTACAGGTGTGAATCACCACGCTCAGCCCTAGAGTCATTCTGTCTCTTTCTCACAAATCCCATGGGAAGCCCTTCTTGCTACACACCTTCATCCACACTACTGCTACATCAAGGATAAAGAAAGAACATGAAAGCCCTTACCACAATACCTGGTATACAATAGGCACCCAATACATGTCTCAAAATGAAAGAAAAGGAAGGAAGCAAAGAAGCAAGAAAGGATGTATAGAGACCAAGACATGGGGTCTCAGCAGCACCCTGGCTCCTACTCTGGGAACCCTCTTCCTTCCTTATCAGAGCTTTAAAACCTTCTGTCTCTTCTTGTTTCTCCTTTCTCCCTCCTCCTGAAGGGCTCTAAGCCATTCTCTCCTATTTCCTTTGAGTTTAGACCCTGAGGGTTTCCTCTGGAAGTCAGAAGACCAACCCCAAATTTCCTTCCACTGTCATCCCAGATCTCAGTCACTTTCGGGAAAGAAAGATGGGGCCGGGCTGGGTGCAGTGGCTCACGCCTGTAATCCTAACACTTTGGGAGGCCGAGGCAGGCAGATCACTTGAGGTCAAGGGTTTGAGACCAGCCTCAGTCAGGTCAAAACCCCATCTCTACGAAAACCCCATCTCTATGAAAAATACAAAAATTGGCCGGGTGTGGTGGTGAGTGCCTGTAATCCCAACAACTTAGGAGGCTGAGGCAGAATTGCTTGAACCCAGGAGGTGGAGGTTACCATGAGCCAAGATCACGCAACTGCACTCCAGCCTGGGCAACAGAGTGAGACTCTGTCTCAAAAAAAAAAAAAAAAAGAGGCCGGGCGCAGTGGCCCCAGCCACTTTGGGAGGCTGAGGTGGGTGGATCACGAGGTCAGGAGATCGAGACCATCCTGGCCAACATGGTGAAACCCAGTCTCTACTAAAAATACAAAAAATTAGCCAGGCGTGGTGGCGGGCGCCTGTAGTCCCAGCTACTCAGGAGGCTGAGGCAGGAGAATGGCGTGAACCCGGAAGGCAGAGCTTGCAGTGAGCCGAGATGGCGCCACTGCACTCCAGCCTCTTTTTGAGACTCTGTCTCAAAAAAAAAAAAAAAAAAAGAAAGAAAGAAAGAAAGATGGGAGCAATGGCAGAGGGCATTGTGGATCTCTACTGAAAAGCTCAAAGGCAGACACAGTCTCCCTTCTTCTCTCCACTTTGTCTCCCAGGCTAAGGGATGAGGAAACAGTGACGTACATGGAGGGGAAGGCAATGCCAAGGCTAGGACTTTGGCTTCCTGTGCTCCCAGCAGGCAGCAAGGCCAGGCAGATCTACCCAGGCGAGGTAGAGCTTCTCCAAGCAGGCCCTAAGCGCTCATCTTTTTCTTTTTTTAATAATAGATTTTTAAAACTTAGTAGTTTTGTAGAGATGAGGGCTCACTATGTTGCCCAGGCTTGTCTCAAACTCCTGAGCTCATGCGATCCGGCTGCCTTGGTCTTCCAAAATGCTAGGATTACGGGTGCGAGTCACCGTGCCCAGCTCTCTCATCTGCCTTTGCTTCTCTCTCAGGTATGTCCAAATCAAGACTTCTGGGAGAGTCACAGAGTACTCAGAATCACCTCTCCTCCAGCTGCACCTGGCAGCAGCCCCTTCCCCAAGGTGGTTACACCTCTGTCCACACCCTCTGTAATAGTGACCAGAGAGCCCGTGGAGTGTTCCACTGGGATTCGAGTCACCTGTGGCTCAGCCCCTGGACAGCAGAGGTGCCGTTGGCTATGAAGGGCACTAAGTCCTGGAGGAGGAGCTATAGGGCTGGGAAATGAAGAGGTGAGGGATTGCTGGCAGTGGGACTGAGAAGAGGGCTTGGGGTGGTCTCAGCCAGGCCCTGCTCCTTTATGAGCTTCCCGGGACAAGATGAAGACAGGAGGCTGAGGGAAGGCAGCCAAATGGAAACACTAATGCCAAAGCCAGAAACAACACAGAAAGACATCACTGCACACACAAAGGCACTTAATAAATGCTTGCTTAGTGAATGAAGATGAGACACTGGCAATGGGGGTGGGTACGGGTGAAACAGAAGAGGGGTGCTAAGGGCCACAGGGAATAAATCAGGTTAGGGACCCTGAGACCCAAGCATCCTGGACCCCAGCCTGCCCCCTACCCGGCCACACCTGTCAGGCCAGGAGAGAGAGACAAGCAGAAAGAGAGAGAGGGGGGTAGCAATGCAAACAGACAGGCGTTTGTGCAAGTGAACAATAGCTGTGCCAGGACTCCCTGCCCTCCTGGCACAGGGCAGGCCGGCTGGGTTGGGAGGGGGGCAGCTGCTGCCTGCAACCCCACCCCCACCCTCTCCCAAGGAGACATAAACAAACCCGGAAGGGTCCAGCCAGCTCCTCTCAGCCTTTTCTCTTACCAGTTTCAGAAATCCTGACCAATCCGCTCACTCAGCTCCTAGATGATACTTCCAACCAGAAACTGAAGCTAAGGATGAAGCTACTTTCTCATGGCCAGAGAGCACGAACCCCTACTTTGCTGACCACTGTTCAAAACAGTGGCCCAGAGCATCTGGGCACAGACTTAGGAGGGCAGGCAGGCAGACAAACACACTGACACACCAGCACACCAGTAACATGCACACAGGGGATGCACACATTCACATCTCTCCCCTCCTTGATTCCAAGGTCAAATTCCACAGCCAGAGTGGCTGAGATCAGACCCCACCGTAACTCCTCTGGTAAGCCTCAGCAGGTCCTTCTCTAGGCCCTGTCTAACCTCCTGCAAGTCACTCAGTGACTTCCCTAAGCTTTAGACTCCCTTCCCCCATCTTCACTTCTCCCCTCCCCCTCAACTCTCTCCCTAACCTCCATGACCCCTAGAATTTTTGTCTATGTCCCCAGAAGCCTCAGCCACTGGGAGGACCCCCTATTCTTCCACTCTCCTCCAACACCGTCAGCCCTCTTAGCTCCCTCCTGGGCTCCCCCAACCCTCCTCTCCGCTGCACTCCTAGTCCTGCACACAAAGCCAGCCACCTCTCCATTCCTCAGAACAAAGAAATAGTCGCTCTGCACACTCCCCACTCCACCTGCCCACCACAGAGATTCCAAGGGGACCCCCAGCCTCCACAGCCATCCCTAGACCTCTGGTCCCTGCTTGGCAGAAAAGGACCCTTTGTTCTAAGGGATATGATGGTTGGGGTTTGGGAAAGGAGAAAGGGAAGAACAGGGGGCTAAAGAGAGAAAGGGGACCTGTGAGGTCTGGGGCTTGTGGAGGTAGGAAGTAGAGTAGAGAGAACTGAGGAGGTGGAGGACTGAAGATAGCCTGGGAGAACAGAAATGGAGTGGAAAGAAAAAGGAAGCATGGAGGGGGCTACACAGAGAGATCCTGTGAGTATGGGACAGAGAAAGGGGCAGGTTAAACTTACATTCCTCCTCCTAGGAGGAGCTCCCAGGGAATGAGGCAAGGAATGGGGAAGGGCTGAGGTGTTAGGGCTTAGCTGTGACCCATCCCCCCAAGGAGGTAGCAGGGGAGACCATCTTCCTCAAATAATGTCTTTTCCAGCGGGTGCCCCTCTACTTCCCACCACAGTATAAAAAGAAAGGAGACAGCTGGTGTGCTGGGGGGAGGGGGGAGAGGGGATCCAGGGTTTGTTGGCTAAGAACCAACTCCCCCTTCTGTAACCACAGTTTTCCGGAGGTGGCCCTCCCCTTCCGACCAGCCCAAACTGACAACCACCCTCCTCCTGTGGTCTCTTTGCCCTCTCAGATCCACCCACTCAGCCCCCCACTCCCCGCTGCCAGCCAGATTCCCAAATTACCCACCCCACACAGCCAGCCCCCATGGTAGAAAGAGCCAGTCCCCCCACCACCAAAAAAACAAAAACAGCATGAACACCCAGGTGTCTGACCTCCCAGCTCCCCACAATAATGGAAAAGGGATCCCAGTATCTACCTGCCCCCCCAGAACCTCTCTCTATACCCCCTAGCCAGGTCTTCCCCCAACGGGCTCCCCCATGGCTTTCCTTTTTAGGGTGGAACCAAATTTCCGTGGTTTCAAAAAACCTCTCCCGCCCCCCTTGGCTCTACTCCAGGGTCTCAGCTCAAACGGTTGAAAAAATAAACAGACTTTGGAGCTGGGGCCTGGCCTGGCGCAGGGCTGTGAAGAGCCTGTCTGCCACCCCACTGTTCCACCACACTTCAGCCACCTCACCCTGGCCCTCTGTTTGTCTTAGGCCCTACTCAAATCCCCCGTTGCTTTCCGGATAGCAAAATCTAATCCTAACCCCCGAAAGAAAGTCTTTTTAAAGCTGCCTTCCCTGGCCCTCCACCCCCAACCCAGGATGGAACCTCTGCTTCTCCCAGTTTAGCATCAAGACAGGTAGCCTGGCTAGGAACCAGCAGGGAGGTGGAGGGGAGGGCTTTCCATCACACTTAAGGACTCCAGAGGGGTACTGCTCCCTTGGCTGAAGACGGTGATCAGCATAGGCTGGCACCAGGGTAGGGCACTCAGGTCGGAGAGAAGCCAGAGATTAAACCAGCTCTGGGCTGGGACCTGGCCTTTCTGATAATGGGTACAGTGCGGGGGGGCCCCAAAGGAGCTGGGAGGTGCTGTCTGCAGGCACCACCTTCCTTTCAGCTCTGACTTATTCACCTGCAAGTCAGCTTTGTCATTTCCTGGGGTCTGGGTGTGGAAAGGTCAGGGCACTTGGGAATGGGGCTGGTACAAAGGCAGGGATAAAGGGTACTTGGAGAGGAGTGGCCAAGAGGTCATGATGGGGGAGGAGTGTGGATAATTATACACCCAGACTCATGAAATGCTAGGTGAAGGGACCCCAAGACGAGCAGATAAGAGAATGAGAGGGCTGGGGGAGGAGGAGGAAGGTCAGGGAACACAATGCATAGTGCCAGGTGGGTCAGCCTAAGGGTTTCAGGTTGGGAGAAAGAGGAGCTAGGAGGCTGGCGGGGCAGATAGGGATGGAGGCCCTATGTTCCAGGCAGAAGTGCTAAGGATGGAGGAAAGGATCCCAGCTACACAAAGACCTCTGCTCCCTTCACCTAGAGGTGATGGCTTGGGGGAAGTAAGCCGTCCCTCGGCCGTCCCGACCCCAACCACCCGCCCACCCAGAGGGGAGAACTGAATCACAGCTGGAAAGTCCATTTGCGAGGAGAGGAGGAGCTGACTTTTGTCTTGGAGAGGTGGTGGTGGTGGTAGGAGGAAGCCGGGAAACCACCCCTCCCGTCCCCTCCGCCGGATGGCGGGGACAAAGGGGGAACGACCAAGCCAGCGACTGGGGGTTGAGGGGGGTCGCTACGCCAAGGCCAAGCCGGTAGGGCCCGGGGGGAGAGGAGGTGCCGGAGCTTCCACCACCCCCACCCGCGGGACACACACCTCCCTCTTCCCGCTCCGTCCCTTACCGGAGCAACTTTCTTTCAAGCGGCCTAAAGCACTCGGTCCCGCTGGCTCCGAGGCGACCAAGCCCAGGTCCGCTCCGCTCCCTCCCGGGATCCCAGCACCGTCGCGTCTGCCGCTCCCCCCACCCTTACCCACTTGCTCGCAGTCCCCACCCACCCCGTCCCGCCGCTTGCCGATCCACCGCTCCGCCCGATTTTGGCGCCCAGAAAGCAGACGGGGAGACAGAGGATGCACCGCGGGTGCCGAGGTTCGGGGAGCCCCCGAGGACGGCGGCAGAGGGAGAGGGGTTTCCGAGCCCACCTTGCTCGCCAGCTCTTTGCTCCGGTCGATCCGTGCCCGCGTGAGGGATTCGATCCGAGACATAATCGGACTGGGGGACCAGGGAGGACACGGCGCGGACCCCGGCGTCCGGCTACTATGGGGGGAGGGCGGGGGGAGGGGTCCGGCCCGCACGCGTTGGTCTCGGGGACAGGAAGTCTGACTCCCCTCGCCCGGCACCCAGCACCAGTTCCTCAAACCCTAGTCTCCTCCCCCGCCCAAGCTCAGGAAGGGGGGAGGCGGAGCGGAGGGAGGGCGGGGTGCCAGCGCGCAGGACGGGACGCCAGGGTTTGTGTGGGGGCAGCTCGGAGAGGTACGAGGGTCCTAGGACAGGTTTGAGGGGCCCCACTGCCCATTTCCCCTCCAGCGCCTGGGGGCGCCCTCTAGCCCCAGATACCCGCCTCTTAGCTCTGCTTTTCCTAAAACCCAGCCCGGCAGCCCTAGCCGGACCCAGGTCGGCCCTTTCGCCTCTCCCTTCCCCTTCTTCCCTTCTCCCCTCCCCCTCCTTTTCTCCCTCCCCCACTGCGTTACCTCAGTCTTTAAAGACCCGCAGGCAGGAGGATTTCATCCGCCCCCAGCTCCTGGAGAACCCAAGACCAGTTCCTTCCTGGCCTTGGGGGTCCCATCAAAGCAGGCCTGAGCAGACTGACCCCCTTTTACGATTGGGGCAGGTGTGGCCAGAGAGAGAGGAAATCAGAGAAGAACTAAACGCTGGGTCTTCAGTACACCAGTACACGGGAAGGGTAGGATTCACTCGCAGAGGTCGAAGAATAGAGAGAAGAGAATTCTCCCACATGCCCCACCCTTCTGGGGCCTTCCTGACCCCACTCTGCCCATCCTCCTCCTAGCTCCGCCTCTGCCAGCTACTTTGGGGGACTAGGTTGGGATTCTCCACTTTTACCGAAGGCCTTCCATGTGCCTAACTCCAGTTCTCTCTGTTGCAAGTTAAGCCGAAACTGAAAGACCAGAAACCA
This sequence comes from Papio anubis, assembly GCF_008728515.1. Taxonomy (NCBI): domain Eukaryota; kingdom Metazoa; phylum Chordata; class Mammalia; order Primates; family Cercopithecidae; genus Papio; species Papio anubis. Next base: position 126,673,100 of record NC_044976.1, read on the forward strand.
GCCTGCCCTAGTCAAAGAAAGTTAGGGCCCAACCAGCCTCTCCACAAGAAGCAGGGTAAGGTGGGTCATTCATCTCTCTGGACCCTTTTCCCCAGCCTGAGCCAGCCGCCACTTTGGGTGAGTTTCCTGCTATTGGGACAATTCCTCCTCCAGTCTAACTATGATCACTTACAATGAAGTTCATTTCTGCCTCTCGGGGTCTCCCGTTTCTCAGGAGAAACTAGAAGCACAGAGAGGCCTGGGACAGAGCCTTCGGTTAACAGGGTCCTGCCTGATTCTGGCCCCAAAGGGCATGGGAGAAGAAGGGAGGGAGGGGAGACCCAACCCAGATCCAGCAGCTCCCTGCCCTGGCTCAGCAGTGGGGCCAGGCTGCAGGTTTCAAGCCCAACTCAGCACTCTCATAGGTGCCAATTTTAGCCTCTGCCACTATTTTTGGGCTCCACTGCCTCACCACTGGCTGAGCTGGTTAGGCTCCTCACCCCCAGCACTACCCCTACACTGCCCCTCCAGCTTCCCCTCCTGCCTAGCAACTCCTTCTTCACCTCTTTCTTCACCCATTCCCCTGTTTAGGATCCTTAAATAGCAAAGACCAGGAAAAAGGGAGAGGAAGTAAACCATGCCCAGTTCAGGCTCGATGAAAATTAGAAAGCAGGAAGGACTTTCCCAGGGCCATAGCTGGTTCTTCCCGGCTTGCACCTGCCAAGGATACCTACCTACAGGGAGGGCGTAGGAACTCCCCCAAACCAAGAGTCCTGAGGCTCCTGGCCCCAGAACTCCAGACTCACCTCCCCCGAGGTGGGCAGCCAAGACTCAGGAATGTACTAAATTTAAAAACAGACAGCCAGAGGCTAGAATCTTGGCCTCAAGGCTCCACCCACAGGAGGCCCAGAGACAAGATCTGGGGTGGGACCTCAGCTTCTCTCCCAGGCCTGGGGCAGGAGAGTGCTGCAAGCTATGGATAGAATCTTAAAGGGCCACACTCCAGCCTGGGTACCCAGGAAACGTAGAATTTGAACCCTGGGGTTTTCCAAGGGACCTCACGGTCCCTCAACTCAACTAAGAAGGTCTCTATGAAAGAAGAGGACCCGACCCTCAAACCCTTTTCTGTCTCCCACCCCAACCTTCAGTCTACTTTCCATCCCCCTGCTGTTACCCTACCCCTCACCCTATGCCCTCTTCTTCCCCTTAGGAGATGAATAACAAGGAAAGGGACTAGGGACAGGGTAAAGAAAAGTGTTCTGCCTTTAAAAACACTTGTGTTTAGTGAGCTTGGCCTGCAGCTTGACTCAGTTTCCATTTTCTATATCCTCTTGAACAATGAACACTTTTCCCTTCCCCTTGGTGTCACCTGCCCCCCTTTTCCAAGCCCCTTCTTCATTCCGGCCTCCCCTCTACTCCTATCCAGTGATATCTTCTGGATTTTCAGAAATAATTTTTTTAGATACACAAAAACAAGCATTTATACCAGGATCTAAAAATAGCCACCACCTTCTTTAGCCCATTTAACTTGATGAAATGTGTCCCTCCCATTTCAGGGATAGGGAGGAGGTCCCGGGGAAGAACCTGGTTGCCAAAGTCTTGGCCAGTTGGTGAAAAGATGGGTCTCCTGGGGATACCCAAGCCCAAGGTCTACACTGTCCCAAGGTGATTTGTTTTTCTTCTTTCTTCTATTGGTCTGGACCTTGTATATTCTGGGAAGAGGTGATTAAGGCCAAATTGCCTTAAGTGGCCATCCAGCCAGAAGCTGGAAGAAGGAAAGGATGAGAGGGAATGAACTGTTGTGTTAGGGCTATTGAGAGAAACAGAGGCAATACAGAGCCAAAGCCCTGGGTTTCTAATATGGCACCACCTCTTATGAGCTGTGAGATCTTGGGCAAAGTAACTAACCTTTAAGTATTTGTCTGTAGAATTGAGATTGAAATACTTATCTTTGCCAGAATTGTTATAAGAATTAAATGAGCTGACCCCTGGAAAGTGTTTCATCAAGTGTGCAATGCCACTCAAGTAGGAGGGACTAAGCCACTTCCTTTTCTCACTGCTTGACTGAGCTTCTCTCCAGCCCCACCCCCTGATGTTTACTGCTTATGGAGAAAGAGATTAAATGAAGCAGGCCCACATATTCATGAAGGTGGAAAGAAGATGGACCAGGAGATGGCAGAGAGGGAAACAAAGGAAGACAGGACCACAGACGTGGGGAGGAAAGGCTGAGCGAGGCAATGTCCTGACTCACTCTGGCGCTTCCCTGTTCCCCATCTGGGCTCCAAAGTCTCTGCCCTCATTCCCCTTCACCAGGTTACTCAACCCTCCATCAGACTGTTAGGGCAAGGGTAGACAAACACAGACTAACTGGGATCTGGATGGCCCCTGGGCAGTACTGACTTCCCCTACCATTCCCACGGCAAGAAAAGGGGGTGATTCCACTAGCAGACTCCCCTACCTTGTAGTGAGACAGCCTGTAGGAAGGTGAGACTCAGACCCCAAGTTTCTGTTTTTGCTTTGTTCCCTCAAGATCACCGTTCCCCCTTAGGAGAGAAACCTCACTGTCCCACCTGCCCTCCCTTCCCATCAGCTTTCAGATTCTCCAGCTGCTCCTCTTCTGAGGCTCACCCAGTCTCATGCCTCCATCGGCCTCAACTCCCCACCCATGGCCTGTGGTGAGAGGTGCTAACAACATGACCTGCTTTCATTTTGACCTTCCCAGCCCACCCAGAGAAAAGGGAATCTTGGCCAAAAAAGGCTGGAAGGGGGAGAACCCTGGCACTGCGGGTGGGGCTGGGAGGAGCCCAGGCAAACTTACTGGTGAGAATCTCATGGCTCTTCAAGGTGAATGTGATGATGACTTCCCTGGGGTTTCTTTCAATACTCAGAAGCCGCCCCAAGTTGGAAAGCACATGCATACTTGGAGAGGCCAGGGGAGGAAAAGGGGGGCAGCTCACTCTGACAGTAAATGAAGAAAGTGGAGTAGGCAGAGCTCCCGGTTTCACTAGAGCCCGAAGGTTTGTAATAAGGATGAGAACAATGTGCCTTTGCTTCCTGGGATCAGAACAGCACATGGCCGCACACGTACGGGTATGCATGTGCTTCCATAATCATATACTTTCCCAGCTTCTACTCTGCCTGTGGTCTGATTTCATCTCCTTCAGCTGCTGTATCCACCCATAAAATTATGAGTGTAAAAGCACTTAGCAAACCCTGATACTCTATGAAGAAGTAAAAAGTAGTGCTGTAATTATTATCATTATTATGTCCAATGGTTGAGGTTTCTGCTGCCCACCTGTCAGCTATGTGAGGCCTGAAGAGAGGGAGGGCTAGGCCATTTCTCAGCTTCTGAGGTTCCTGGCCCTTTTCCCCTTCCAGCTGTCCACAGCTGACTGCTAAGCTGGAGGCGTAGGGGAAAGCAGAGAAAAGGTGATTTGCTGGGACACAGAGATACAGGCTGGAAGAGATAGCATGTGTTCCCTTAAAATTTGAAGCATTTGGCTGGGCACAGTGGCTCACACCTGTAATCCCTGCACTTTGGGAGGCCAAGGCAAGAGGATTGCTTGGGCCCAAGAGTTAGAGGCTGCAGTGAGCTATGATCGTGCCATTGTACTCCAGCTTGGGAGACAGAGACCCCCCCTCTTAAAAAAATAAAAAAATAAAAAAATGGAACCATTGCTCTGAGTTTCTAATAGGGGGAGTGGTGGGAGGTGGCGATGGTGGGATGGGAGAAAAGGAACTGGGGAGGGCAGTGGGTCCCAAGCCTCCTGCTTCCCCAGCTGACTCCTACCTTGGCCTTTCCAGTCATTCCCAAGAGGAAGCTGAAGGTCCGTCGCAGGGAGGAGCCTGCCCAGGTACCTGAATGTCCTTCCAGCTGGCTGCAGCTGCAGAGAGAAAAAGAAGACATGAGAAGATGGAGGTAATGCTGGAAATGAAGAAAAAGATACTTCCTGAGAGATGCTGGATGAAGGATCCATGACCAGCAGAGCCAGAATGGGAAGGAAGAAAGAGGAAGGACTGGGAGAGAAAGATAAGCCCCCATCCTGACCTCCTAGGACTTCCTGGATGTGGGCATTTCAGCTTCCCAAGCCCCTCTATTTAGGAAGAAAACTCCAGGCTCCACCCAGATAAATACAGACTCCTCCTTCCTACCTAATCCAGGCTCAGGATGGGAGGCCCAGTCTCCTCTCTCATGCTGCTCCCCAACGGAAGTGGTATGGGGTGGGGGCTCTCCCAAGGGGCATTTTCTCCTCTCAGAACAAGAGCCCTGTGTACGACCCTCTCTGCTGTTTGGAGAAGGCCTCTGGGCCTAAAGCCAATAAGGACTGAATTTCCTGGGATTTCATCAGCCCCATCCCATGAGCTAATCCCAAACCCAGAGCCAGGAGGATGTGTCAGCTAGAGATTTTCAGGACCACAAAGCAGAGCCTGATATCTTAAAGGGACCATTACTTGCTTACACATCCACACTGTCTTAGAGGGCTGACCCACTCTAATCAGGCTTCAGCCATAGGAGCCAAATAAGCAGGTGCTGATTTTGCATGCTTATTTACATAGTTATTCAAATCTCCCAGCCTCCACTTCCAGACCTGAACTCTGCCTTCAGGCCCTGCCCTCTCTGCTGGGAGCTCCACAGCCCTTGCCCAGCCCTCCTTAGGGCCAATCCCCATTGGTCTATTATCTGAGCCATCCTAAACTGATCCATGGTCCTTGGTCACTCTCCCTCACTAAGACTGTTCAACAGTCTATCTGCCCTTTCACCCTATACCACTGACAACAGCAAGCAATTCCCATGCTCTGTTATTCAATGGACACCCTGTGCCCTGGATACTCCTTTTCTTTCCCTAATTTCTCCCCCAGTCTCATGCAGCTACCGGGAACCTGGTGAGCCCACCCAAACCAAAGAAAAGAGGGTGAATTATATGCAGCTCAGGGAAGGATATTTGGAGGTCTTAGATCAGAAATGTTAAGGGGAGGAATGATTCAGGAAGCAGGGAGACCCCTGGGGCTACAAAACCATGGCCTAGACCTTATTGCTCTTCCCCTATAGAGTCTTTTGAAGGATTCTGAGTCCCCCACACTCACCGTTTCCTGAGGTCAATGGCAGAGGACTGGGATAAATTCCCTGCCAACACAAAAGGAGACGAAAAGTGTCTAGCTAAAGCCAGACAAAGGCGCCCAGGGCTTCCTCCCCCACCCGCTTCACCTGGATCAGGTTCCCAAGCTGCAGGTGCATGTGACGCCATTCCTGAGGGCGGGTAGTGGGCAGCAGGGAGAGGGGGCGGGGTCTAAGCAGGGCAGAGCTGAAGAATTTAGGAGCCATGGGAACACAGCACCAGGGTTATCCAGGGGAACAGAGCACCAGGGTCATGTGGAGACGGTGGCTGGGAGACTGATGTATCAGAGGTTTCACCCAGAGCTCCCAATACTCCATCTGAGGACAAGGTACATTGCAGGTAACTGTCCTCCATCTCTGGTAACAGGGAAGGCTGGAGAACCTCACTATGTCCTATGTCCACTTTCACTGGTAGGAGTTTCAGAATGCCAAAATCCAGAATTCAGATTGCTCATTTGAATAAAGCCATTCTGAGGTCAGGCATGGTGGCTCACGCCTGTAATCCCGGCACTTTGGGAGGCCAAGGCAGGTGAATCACTTGAGCTCAGGAGTTTCAGACCAGCCTGGCCAACATGGTGAAACCCTTTCTCTACTAAAATACAAAAATTAGCCGGGTGTGATGGTGCGCTTCTATAGTCCCAGCTACTCAGGAGGCTGAGGTACTAGAATCACTTGAACCCAGGAGGCAGAGGTTGCAGTGAGGTAACATTGCACCACTGCACTCCAGCCTGGGCGACACAGTGAGACTCGATCTCAAAAAAAAAAAAAAAAAGATAAAAAAGCCATTCTAGGGATTCCAAGGGTATGTGGCTAAACATAATCCAGGACATCTGAACCCTAAACAGCTAGCTATGAGGAGTGGCAACGAGATGTATAGGGGAAGGGGCCACCCCTGCTTTGCTCCCTACTTTTGCTCACCATCTGGATCCGACCAGTCCAAGAGACAGTTGATGCCACTCATGGATACAGACTTGGAAAGCATGCCAGTGGCCGAGTGGTCCAAAGGGCCAGCAGATGGATGACAGGAATCCTGACCCTGGAATCACGTCAAGAGTCCTCACACCAACGGCAGGCTTCGTCTGTCCTCCCTTCATGCTCTTTACTTCCCCCCAGCTTGGCCCCTCTTCAAATCCAGGCCTCCCACCCCTTTCCAAAACCCATATTGGGATATTGCACTTTAAATAGTTGGGAAGTTACTCCTGTTTAGCAGTCATTATTCTGTTGCAGTTCAAGCCCAGGCTTTCTTAGTATATAGAAGTATCTAAGAAGAGAGATTTACCCTGAATGGTTTCCAGAGATGTCAAACTCAACCCATAGAGGCCAGCCAGGTAATGAAAAAAACAGGCAGGCCTGGTGCGGTGGCTCACACCTGTAATGCCAGCCCTTTGGGAGGCTGAGGCAGATGGATCACTTTAGGTCAGCCTGGCCAAAATGGTGAAACCCCATCTCTACTAAAAAAATACAAAAATTAGCCAAGCATGGTGTTGTGCGCCTGTAATCCCAGCTACTCAGGAAGTTGAGGCAGAAGAATCACTGAACCTGGGCTGTGGGGGTTGCAGTGAGCTGAGATCATGCCACTGCACTGGTGCAACAGAGCAACTCAAAAAAAAAAGGCCAGGCACGGTGGTTTATGCCTGTATTCCCAGCACTTTGGGAGGCTGAGGTGGGTGGATCATTTCAGGTCAGGAGTTTGAGACCAGCCTGGCCAACATGGTGAGACCCCGCCTCTACTGAAAAAACAAAAATTAGCCAGCCGTGGTGGCGGGCGCCTGTAGTCCCAGTTGCTCGAGAGCTGAGGCAAGAGAATCACTTGAATCCGGGAGGCAGAGGTTGCAGTAAGCCAAGATTGTGCCACTGCACTCCAGCCTGGGTGACAAAGCAATACTCCATCTCGGAAACAAACAAAAACAGCAAATAAGCCAGAAGTCCCTCCTCAGTGGACCAAAGAATCAGTAGTATACTTACGCATTGAAATACTATTCAACAATAAAAATGAGCAAATCACAGCTCACATAACAATAAGGATGAATCCCACAGACATGTTGAATGAAAGAACCAAGACACAAAGATGTATATACTGGTATGATTATATGCATATGAAGTTTAACACAGGTAAAACTAATTGACATTGTTTAGCGATGCCTACATAGATGGTAAGCCTATAAAGAAAATAGAGCTGGGAGCTGTGGTTTATGCCTGTAACCCCAGCACTTTGGGAGGCCATGGCGGGTGCATCACTTAAGCTCAGGAGTTCCAGACCAGCCTGAGCAACATGGTGAAACTCTGTCTCTACCAAAAATACAAAACTTAGCCAGGCGTGTTGCCTTGCGCCTGTAATCCCAGCTACTCAGGAGGCTGAGGCAGGTGGATCGCTTGAATCCGGAAGGGGGCGGTTGCAGAGATCGTGCCACTGGACTCCAGCCTGGGTGACAGAGTGACACCATCATGTCACCTGGGTCTCAGGAAAAAAAGGCCGGGTGTGGTGGCTCACACCTGGAATCCCAACGCTTTAGGAGGCTGAGGCGGGCGGATCACAAAGTCAGGAGATTGAGACCATCCCGGCTAACACGGTGAAACCCCGTCTCTACTAAAAATACAAAAAAATTAGCCGGGCATGGTGGCGGGTGCATGTAGTCCCAGCTACTCGGGAGGCTGAGGCAGGAGAATGTCGTGAACCTGGGAGGCGGGAGGTTGCAGTGAGCGGGATGGCTATTCTCAGAGCCCAGCCTGGGCAGACAGAGTGAGACCTGGGCTCAAAAAAAAAAAAAAAAAAGAAAAAAGAAGATGGATCTCAAAAGTTAAGAATGCAGTCATCTCTGCCAGAGAGAGGGCTATGAGTAAGAACCTTGAGAGCTTCTCAGCTATGATAATCTCTTTTTTCTTTTTTGAGACAGAGTCCCCGCCTCTGTTGCCCAGGTTGCAGTGCAGTGGCCGATCTCAGCTCACTGCAAGCTCCTGGGCTCCCAGGTTCACACCATTCTGCCTCAGCCTCCCAAGTAGCTGGGACTACAGGCTTCACCACCACGCCCGGCTAATTTTTTGTATTTTTAGTAGAGACGCAGGTTCTCACAGTGTTAGCCAGGATAGTCTCAATCTCCTGACCTTATGCGATCCGGGCCCCATCTCTCGGGCCTCCTCCCGAAGTGCTGGATTACAGTACAGGCGTGAGCCACCGCGCCTGACTTTTTTTTTTTTTTTTTAAGGTAGAGTTTCGCTCTTGTTGCCCAAGCTGGAGTGCAATGGTGTGATGTCAGCTCACCGCAAACTCCGCCACCTGGGTTCAAGCAAGTCTCCTGCCTCAGCCTCCCAAGTAGCTGGGATTACAGGTGTCTGCCACCAAGCCTGGCTAATTTTGTATTTTAGTAGAGACAGGGTTTCTCCATGTTGGTCAGGCTGGTCTCGAACTCAGGTGATCTGTCAGCCTCAGCCTCCCAAAGTGCTGGGATTACAGGCATGAGCCACGCGCCCAGCTTATTTTATTTATTTATTTTTAAATCTGGGGTGGTTATATGGGTGTTTGCTTTCTAATTTATTACACTGTAAATATATGTTTTATGTATTTTCCTGTGTATGTGCATTTCAAAAAAAATCTTAAAGTTTAAAAAAATACAGATTTATAAATTTTAAAACACCATTCTAAATAAATGTATTGTCAAAGAAATCATAATGAAAATTTAAAGATGTTTTGTAACTGACCAATAATGAAAATACAGAACAAAACCTGTGGGAGAAGGCCAAAGTGGTATTTCAAGGGCAAGTTGTAGCCTCAGAATGCTTATATTGAAACATTTTTAATGCTGGAGGATTGAGCTATTCTAACTTAAAAAGTCAGATAAAGAACAGGACAAACTCATAGAAAACAGAGGCGAGCACGGTGGCTCTCTCCTGTAATCCCAGCACTTCGGGAGGCTAAGGTGAGCTGATCACGAGGTGAGGACATACAGACCATCATGGCTAACACAGTGAAACCCCGTCTCTCCTAAAAATACAAAAAATTAGCCAGACATGGTGGCACAAGCCTGTAGTCCCAGCTACTCTACTCGGGAGGTTGAGGCAGGAGAATTGTTTGAACCTGGGAGGCAGAGATTGCAGTGAGCCAAGTTCACACTACTGCACTCCAGAGTGGCGCAATGAACTTGGGCAACAGAGTAAGACTCCAGGTCTCAAAAAAAAGAAAAAAGAAAACAGATGGAAGTGGTCGGGCACAATGGATCACGCCTGTAATCCCAGTGCTCTGGGAAGCTGAGGCAGGTGGATCACCTGAGGTCAGGAGTTCGAGACCAGCCTGGCCAACATAATGAAACCCCATCTCTACTAAAAATACAAAAAATTAGCTGAGCGTGGTGGTGGATGCCTGTAATTCCAGCTACTCTGGAGGCTGAGGCAGGAGAATCTCTTGAACCAGGGAGGCGGAGGTTGCAACGAGCCAAGATCGCGCCATTGCACCCAGCCTGGGCAACAAGAGCAAAACCCCGTCTCAAAAAAAAAAAAAAAAAAAAAAGAAGGAGGCATATAATAAAGATAAATGCCGAAATGAAATAGTAAGGCCAGGCACAGTGGCTCACGCCTGTAATCCTAGCACTTTGGTGGATCACCTGAGGTCAGCAGTTCGAGACCAGCCTGGTCAACACGGTGAAGCCCCATCTCTACTAAAAATACAAAAATTAGCTGGGTGTGGTGGTGGGTGCCTGTAATCCCAGCTACTCAGGAGACTGAGGCAGGAGAATCACTTGAACCCAGGAGGTGGAGGTTGTAGTGAGCCGAGATTGCACCATTGCACTCCAGCTGGGCAACAAAGCAAACTTTGTCTCAAAAAATAAATAAATAAATAAATAATAAATAGTAGACAAAGATAAATTAGAGAGGATCAATAAAGCCAAAAGTTGTTTTCTAGGATCAAGCAAATGAAATAGGCAAACCTCTGATAGGAATGATAAAGAAAACAAGAGAAAGCACAAGTAAAATTAGAATGAAAAAGCAGATCTAACTATAGAAAGAGCAGTGATTGTAAAGATAAGAGAATACTACCTATGGCCAGGCACGGTGGCTCATGCCTGTAATCCCAGCACTTTGGGAGGCTGATGTGGGCGGATCTCTTGAGGTCAAGAGTTCGAGACCAGCCTGGCCAACATGGCAAACCGTCTCTACAAAAAATACAAAAATAGTTGGGCGTGGTGGCGCACACCTGTAATCTCAGCTACTCAGGAGACTGAGGTGCAAGAATCACTTGAACCTGGGAGATGGAGGTTGCAGTGAGGAGAAATCGCATGGCTGGGTATGATGGCTCATGCCTATAATCCCAGCACTTTGGGAGTCCGAGGCAGGCAGATCACCTGAGGTCAGGAGTTCGAGACCAGTCTGGCCAACATGGTGAAATCCTGTCCCTACCAAAAATACAAAAATTAGCTGGGTGTGGTGGTGTGTGCCTGTAATCCCTACTACTCAGGAGGCTGAGGCAGGAGAATCACTTGAACCTGGGGGACAGAGGTTGCAGTGAGCTGAGATCATGCCACTGCTCTCCAGCCTGGGTGACAAGAGCAAAACTCCATCTCAAAAAAAAAAAGAAAAGATATCACACCACTGCACTCCAGCCTGGGTGACAGAGCAAGACTCCATCTCAGAAAAAAAAAAAAAAGTACTCTGCAACTTCATGCCAAAATGCAAATGAAGTAGACAAATTTCTACTCCCCAAAATAAAACTTACCAAAACTGAATCAAGAAGAAATAGAAACTCTGAATGGTCCTATTAAAGAAATGAAATCAGTAGTTAATCTTCCTAAAAAGAAAACAAAAACACCAGGTCAAAACAGTTTTAGAGACAAGGGACAGATCTTGCACGGAACAGATCACTGAAATCTTACATAAACTCTTCAAAGAATAGACAACTGAAATAAAACTCTAGCGGGCGGTGGCTCCGCAGCTTATAATCCCAGCACCCTTTTGGGAGGCGAGGCAGGTGGATCACTGGGAGTCAGGGAGTTGAGACCCACAGCCTCAACATGGTGAAACCCATCTCTACTAAAAATACAAAATTAGCCAGGCGTGGTGCTGCATGCCTGTAATTCCAACTACTCAGGAGGCTGAGGCAGGAGAATTGCCTTGAACCTGGGAGGCGGAGGTTGCAGTGTGAGGCTGAGGTCAGCATGTGTGCACTCTAGCCTGGGCAACAAGAGTGAAACTCGATCTCAGAAAAAAAAAAAACAACTCTTGCTCTTTTTCTTTTTTTTTTTTTTTTTTGAGGCGGGAGTCTGCGCTCTGTCGCCCAGAGCTGGAGATACAGTGGCAATCTCAGCTTCCTGCTCCACCTCCTGGAGTTCCCCTTCGTCTCCATACTCAACTCAATAACTAAGGACGGTGCCGCCACCTCGCCCGGCTAATTTTTTGTATTTTTGGTAGAGCAGGAGTTTCACCGTGTTAACTTCAGCATGGTCTCGTCTCTGACCTGTTGATCAGCCCATCTCGGCCTCCCAAAGTGCTAAAATTACGAGCGAGCCACGGCATCCCGGCCAACTCTATAGTGAAATACAACCTTGATTCCCAAGAGCTACCACACAGACGGTATGACAAAGAAGATGAAATTATAGGCTGATCTCTCTTATGCATATAAATTGCAAAAATCTGACCTGTGAAATATTAGGAAAGTATGGCCTTTGATTTTTATTTATTATTATTACTTTTTTTTTGAGACAGGTCTTCTCTGCTGCCCGAACGGGCCAGTGGCATGATCTCTGCTCACTGCAGCTCTGCCTCCTGGGTTGAGAGCGATTCTCTCTGCTTCCAGCCCTTCGAGTAGCTGGGATTGCAGGAGTGAGCCACCGCACCTGGCCATTTTAAGTAATACAAATTGGCTTGCAGTTCCTCTCCATTAGAGCCTGTCTCTTCACTCTGAATCTAAAGGCTGGCCTGTGACTTACTAGGATTGACTAGAGTGTCATGGGAATTCTGCCATCCTTGTGATTTTTGAGCCTAAGCTTCAAAAAGAAACGCCAAAAGCATCACTCCTCGCCCGCTTTGGGAATGCTGGCACTGAACTAAGCCTAAGATGGCATTCTGGAGAGGCGTGTGTGGATGAGAAGCAAGTACTGCAACTGGTAGGCTGCCAGCTGAAATGGTAAGGAAGGCAGTCCTCGATCATCAGCTCTATTGAGGTCACCAGACAATGGCAGCCACCTAAATGAGTCAAATTGAGACCAGCCAGTACCCACCGAAAAACTGTGAATTTAAAAAAAAAAAAAAAAATGTCATTTTAAGCTGCTAAGTTTAGGGTTGGTTTGTTGCACAGCAATAAACAATTGATACAAATAAAATCAAGTATGTAAAAACATAAAATGTGTCATGACAAAGTTGGATTTATCCTAACAATACAAAGGTGGTTTAATGTGAGATAAATCCTTACATGTAATTTACCTCAATAATATATTAAATGAGAAGGGGCGTGGTGGCTCATGTCTGTAATTGCAGCACTTTGGGAGGCTGAGGTGAGGCTGAGGTGGGGGATCACTTGAGCTCAGGAGTTTGAGACCATCCTAGGCAACATGGTGAAACCCTGTCTCTATGAAAAATACAAAGTGGCACATGCCTGTGGTCCCAGTTACTCAGGAGGCTGAGGTGGGAGGACAGTTTGAACCCAGGTGGCAGAGGTCGCAGTGAGCCAAGATTGCACCACTGCACTCTAGCCTGGGTGACAGTGAGACCCCCATCTCAAAATAATTAATAATAATATTAATATATTTAAAGAGAAAAAATACATAATCATTTTTGTAAATGCAGAAAAGCATAGGATAAAATCCAATGCCCACTAATTCTAAAACCAAAGGCTTGGCAATTAGAAATAGAAGGAATCCTCCTTAACCTGATAAAGAATATCTTTTAAAACCTGCAACCAAAAATCAACCTCAATAGTGAAACACAAGATATACTCCCTCTAAAATCAGAAACAATACTTTTTATGGCATAGTTTTTAAGAAAAATAATAATAAAATCCAGAAATAAGACAAGGATGTCCATTATCACCATTTCTGTTCAGCACAGCACTAGAGTCCTATTTTGATGGATTAATGCTGGAAGAGAGGAGAAACACTAAATAATAAATAAATAAAGATAGAGTTCTAGTCAGCACAGGAGTACAAGAAAAAGCAACGAAAGGAGTGGATATTGGAAAAGAAAAAAACAAAGCTCATTTAAAGGTGATATAGGCTGGGTGAGGTGGTTCACACTTGTAATCCCAGCACTTTAGGAGGTTAAGGTGGGAGGATCACTTGAGCACAGGAATTTGAGATCAGCCTGAGTAACATAGTGAGACCCCCGTCTCTACAAAAAAACAAAATAATTAGCTGGGTGTGGTGGTACACACCTGTAGTCTCAGCTGCTGGGGTGGCTGAGGAGGATCACTTGAGCCTGGGAGGTGTAGGTTGCAGTGAGCCACGATCATACCACTGCACTCCAGCCTGGGTGACAGAGCAAGACTGTCTCAAAAAAAAAAAAAAAAAAATAAAAAAAACTCAAAACTTAAAAAAGCCAAAAGAAAAAAAAACCACACACACAGATAAATGGTTTTAATTTAAAACAAGAGTTTAGCAAGATAAATGACTATAAGATTATTGTATAAGGAATAATTTTTTTTTCCTTTTGAGACAGAGTCTCACTCTGTTGCCCAGGCTGGAGTGCAGTGGCTCAGTCTTGGCTCACTGCAACCTCTACTTCCTGGGTTCAAGAGATTCTCTGCCTCAGCCTCCTAAGCACCTGGGATTACAGGCGCACACCATCACATCTGGCTAATTATGTATTTTTGTAGAGACAGGGTTTCACATTGTTGACCAGACTGGTCTCGAACTCCTGACCTCAGGTGATCCTCCTGCCTCGGCCTCCCAAAGAGCTGGGATTATAGGCATGAGCCACTGCACTTGGCCATGTATGAGGAATAATTTAATTCCATTTCTATAAACCAAAAATAATTATAAAATGTCATTTAAAAATAATGTATTGGCTGGGCGCGGTGGCTCACACCTCTAATCCCAGCACTTTGGGAGGTGGAGGTGGGTGGATCACAAGGTCAGGAGATCAAGACCATCCTGACTAACACGGTGAAACCCCGTCTCTACAAAAAATACAAAAAATTAGCCAGGCGTGGTGGTGAGCACCTGTAGTACCAGCTACTCAGGAGGCTGAGGCAGGAGAATGGCGGGAACCCGGGAGGCGGAGTGAGCCTAGATTGTGCCACTGCACTCCAGATTGGGTGACAGAGCAAGAGTCCATCTCAAACAAAAAAAAAAGAAAAAATAGAAAGTATTTTTAATAGTAACAAAAACTACAAGTTACCTAGAAATAAATCTAATAAAGATTGACAAGGCCTGTGTGAAGCAAAAAAACATTTTTTTGAGACGGAGTTTTGTTCTTGTCTAGGCTGGAGTACAATGGCGTGATTTTGGCTCACAGCAACCTTCGCCTCCTGGGTTCAAGCAATTCTCCTGCCTCAGCCTCTCGAGTAGCTGGGATTACAGGCGCCCACCACCACACCTGGCTAATTTTGTGTTTTTTTTAGTAGAGACAGGGTTTCTCCATGTTGGTTAGGCTAGTCTAGAACTCCTGACCTCAGGTGATCCACCCACCTTGGCCTCCCAAAATGCTGAGATTACAGGCATGAGCCACTGCGCCCAGCCCATGAAGAAAACACTTTATTAAAAAACATTTTTGGCTGGGTGAAGTGGCTCACGCCTGTAATCCCAGCACTTTGGGAGGCTGAGGCAGGTGGATCACAAGGTCAGGAGATGGAGACCATCCTGGCTAACACGGTGAAACCCCATCTCTACTGAAAACACAAAAAATTAGCTGGGCATGGTGGCACACGCCTGTAGTCCCAGCTACTCAGGAGGCTGAGGCAGGAGAATCGCTTGAACCTGGGAGGCGGAGGTTGCAGTGAGTCAAGAAAACACCACTGCACTCCAGCCTGGGCGACAGAGCGAGACTCCGTCTCAAAAAAAAAAAAATTTTTTTTTCCACTAGGTAAGGGTAGAGAAATATTTTTTTAAAGACATTTTTTATAGAAAGCCTAGGTAAATAAATAGCTATATTATTTTTCATGGATAAACTCAATATTGGAAATAGGTCAATTCATCCTACATTAAATTTTGTTTTGTTTTTGTTTTGTTTTGTTTTGAGATGGAGTCTTGTTCTTGTTGCCCAGGCTGGAGTGCAATGGCGCAATCTTGGTTCACTGCAACCTCTGCCTCCTGGGTTCAAACTATTCTGCTTCAGCTCCCAAGTAGCTGGGACTGCAGGTGCCCACTACCATGCCTGGTTAATTTTGTATTTTTAGTAGAGATGGGGTTTCACTATGTTGTTCAGGCTGGTCTCAAATTCCTGACCTCTGGTGATCCACCCACCTCGGCCTCCCAAAGTGCTGGGATTACAGGCGTGAGCCACCGCACCCGGCCCATCCTACATTAATCTTTGAATTCAGTACAATCTCAATCAAAATCCAGCAGGAATTTTTGTTTTTTAGAAATTGATAAGGTGATTCTAAATGTCACACAGAAATGCAAAGGACCTAGAATCGCCTGCCACTGCACTCCAGCCTAGGCAACAGAGCAAACTCTATCTCTAAAACATAAATAAAAAATAAAATTAAAATATTCCTAAAGAGAATAATAACATTAGAAGACTTATACCACTAGATTAAAGACTTACAGGCCGGGCATGGTGGCTCACGCCTGTACTCCTAGCACTTTGGGAGGCCGAGGCAGGTGGATCACCTGAGGCCAGGAGTTCAAGACCAGCCTGGGCCACGTGGTGAAACCCTGTCACTACAAAAATACAAAAAAAATGAGCCAGACCCAGTGGCACGTGCCTATAATCCCAGCTACTTGGGAAGCTGAGGCATGAGAATCACTTGAACCCAGAAGCTGCAGTGAGCCGAGATTGTCCACTGCACTCCAGCCTGGGCAAGAGTGAGACTCTATCTCAAAATAAATAAATAAATAAATAAGTGATACTGGAGCAACTTGATATTCATATGGGGGAAAGAAAAAAAAATCTTGGCTGGGCACAGTGGCTGACACCTGTAATCCCAGCACTTTGGGAGGCCAAGGTGGGCAGATTACTTGATGCCAGGAGTTCGAGACCAGCCTGGGCAACATAGGGAAACCCTATCTCTACAAAAATACAAAAATTTGGCCAGGCGTAGTGGTGTGTGTCTGTAGTCCCAGCTACTCAGTTGGCTGAGGAGTGAGGATTACTTGAGCCTGAGAAGTGGAGGTTGCAGTGAGCCATGATTGCTCTACTGCACTCCAGCCTGGGTGACAAGACTCTGAAAGAAAAATGAAAGGAACATCTAAAGTTTTAAAAGTGTAAGCACGCTACTGGCCAAACAAAATGAATATTGGAGCTAGACTTGGTTCATGGACTGTCAGTCTGTAACCCCTTGTTTAGCTTAATAAGTCTCAAGCTTCTGGTTTGTGGACATTAGTGTAGTACTTATTCACACTGGCTACTGCAGGAAGAAAGTAAAACAAAACCCCCAAACATATAGACAAAGAGAATATTAAGGAGAACGTGTAAGGATTAGGTGAAGAGTGCTGAGGCAGTAGAGAAGGAAGGCATAAGAAGGAAGAAAACACTAGGGAAAAGGGGGAAGGAAGAAAACATAATACCAAGAAGTGGGGAAGAGAAGAGAAAGGTGGAAGAGAGGGAAAGTTACAAAGGAATAAAGGGGAGAAAAGGAAAAAACATTTATTGAGCTCATCTTATGTGCCAGCCTCTGTGCTGAGTACTTTAACACCTTTTGTTCATTTAATAATCACACCTTTAAAAGATAATTATTATTCTGATTTTCAGAAAAATGAAATAAATTGCTCAGTGGGTAAATAAATGAAGGATCTAGCAGTCAGTTCAACTCCAAAATCCTGTCCTTTCTACTATAGCACATTGAAATGGGGCTCAGGGTAGACATGCAAAGATGCTGATAGAGAAAAGCGGTTGATGGGATCACTTGAGGTCAGGAGTTTGAGACCAGCATGGCCAACACGGTGAAACTCTGTGTCTACTAAAAATAGAAAAATTAACCAGGCGTGGTGGCAGGCACCTGTAATGCCAGCTACTCAGGAAGCTAAGGCAGGAGAATTGTTTGTACCTGGGAGGCAGAGGTTGCAGTGAGCCGAGATCGTGCACTGCACTCCAGCCTCGGCAACAAACCAAGACTCCATCTCAAAAAAAAAAAAGCGGGTGATTTTTGCTGCTTCCCTGACAGGCTATATATAGCTCCCTTCAGCCTCTCCCCCAAACCATAGGTGCCCAAACAATGAGGCCAGTGTTGGAACCCCTGGCCAGTTAGACGATGAGCTGGAGGGGAGGCAACATTTAGCCAGCAGGCTTGAGACAATCGGTGTACTTAGGGTCTCCTGGCTAGCAGGCCCAGTGGGGTCTCCAAAGCCCTTCTGTATCCTCAGTGGTCCTTAAACTCTGAAGATCCCCCCAGTTGTGTTTACTTAAGCCAGAAGGCTGAGCAATCTCTATATCCTTTCTCCATCGATCATTCTATGATTATTTTGTTAGAGAATTATCATTGTTCAGAGTACCAGATCTTAGTTGCATTCCACAGATAATAAGTTCGGCTCCAGGCTGGGCATGGTGGCTCACACCTGTAATCCCAGCACTTTGAGAGACCAAGGCGGGTGGATCACTTGAGGCCAGGGGTTTGAGACCAGCCTGGCCAACATGGTGAAAGCCCATCTTTACTAAAAATACAAAAATTAGCAGGGTGTGGTGGCGGGCACCTGTAATCCAAGCTGCTTGGCAGGCTGAGGCAGGAAAATCACTTGATCCCGGGAGGCAGAGGTGCAGTGAGCCAAGATTGTGCCACTGCACTCCAGCCTGGGCAACAGAGTGAGACCCTGTCTCAAAATAAATAAGTAAATAAATAAGTAAATAAATAAATAAGTTCAGCTCCAAATTGGGGAAATGTGGGGTCCAGAGAAAGAAGTGGTTATCATTACTAGGGGAATAGGGCCCTTTTACTGAGAAAGGAACAGATACACCCTCATCAGCACAGAGGCACCAACACAGAAAGGAAAAAACAGAGAGTCTTAGAGAAAGAGACAGAGGCAGGGTACCCAGAGTCAGGGACAGAGCACACAGACCCAGGGAAGCAGACAGAGGCACATAGAGGATAGATTCTGATTCGGTCAGATGGAGTCAGAGCAATGCCTGGACACAGAGAGACCCAGCAGCTGGCAGAACAGAGGAGACATGGAATAGAACGGTGGCTAGACAGGCGAGGGGCAGGAGAGGAGGAGCAAGGCAGGGCCCTTCATGGGGATCTGTCTGTCCATACCAGCCGCGAAGGGTAGCCACCCTGGTGCTGCAGTCCCAGAAAGGTGTCCAGTTCTTCTTGGTTCTGCAAGTAGGGGGCCTCCTCGGGGCCTGGGCATCCCGATGCTCCCAGTCTCCTCCTGAAACACACATTGCCACCACTACTGTCTGTATCCAGTGGCCAGTGACGGGCACCAGGGAGGAACACCGCCTTGCCTCAGCCCAGCCCTATTGCTTGCCCCCAGCCCAGCCCTTCCTGTTGGCATAGGCACAACATAGACCCAAACTGGTCCCACTTTGGGGCTCTGCTTTGCCAGGGCTGCAGAGTTGGCTGTGAGCAAGAGTGGCCCCTGCTGGTCAAAGGGCAGTACTGCCTCCAGAAGAAAGCCAGGGTTCAGGGGAAGGCGAACAACAAGAGCAAGCTGAATTCTCCCTCCTTGCCTGGTTGCTGATGCCAACCTTTGCCCCTGCTCAGCCAAATAGTGCACTCAGGACTCCCTTCCCTCTCTAACCAAGGGGCAGAATTAATACCTGACTATGAAAGGTGGGTGACACTTGAAAGACCCTGAGATACAGTTGGTGCCACATAGGGGGGCCCAGGCATTTGGGCATCTCTCTTCCAGCCAGCTACCCTTAGGAAGGTGCCATGAGCCCTGCAGGCATTGCTTCTCATCTGAGTTCCCACCCAAGCCAGTTCAGGGACAAGGCCCAGGGTCCTCTCCCCTCACTCAAACCAGCCAGCCCTGCCCAGGAGCTAGGGAAGGTTGGTCCACTCACCAGAGCTAAAAGAACTTGTTCAAGGGGACCATTTTCAAAGCAGAAAGACAGTGCCCTTCCATGGCCAGCAGCCCCTACAATGTTCACTCACACTGAACTCTTCATGCTGACCCCCGGACCTTCTCTTTCTGACTTCCTCTGACTTTGGGGAAGTGGTCAGGGGTTTTCCACGGGAGGGGGAAGAGATGATTTTTCTGCTCCAGTCCACCAAGTATATGCAGAAGTCTGAGCAAGAACAACTGATCTCACGTGGCAATGCGGGACCATGAGTTAATCTAAGACATCCTGGGTTGTCCTCAGCCTGCAACCAAAAGCCCGGCAAGGACCTGGCAATGGGGCAGGCCCAATGTCCCACCCTGTGACCACCTCTCTCAAGAAATCTCTGAAAGTTCACGGCTAGGCGTGTGGCTCACCCCTGTAATCACACCACTTTGGGAGGCCACCACTTCGTGGGCGGATCACAAGGTCAAGTGATTGAGACCATCCTGGCCAACATGGTGAAACTCCGTCTCTAATAAAAATACAAAAATTAGCTGGGCATGGTGGCACGCACCTTTAGCCCCAGCTACTCAGGAGGCTGAGGCAGGAAAACTGCTTGAATCCGGGAGGCGGAGGTTGCAGTGAGCCGAGATCGCGCCACTGCACTCCAGCCTGCCAACAGAGCCAGACTCCGTCTCAAAAAAAAAAAAAAAATCTCTGAAAGTTCTTTGGGCCTCAGTTTCCTTATCTGTAAAATGAGGAGATCGGGCCATATGCTCTCTGAGTTCCTTATGTGGTTCTATGACACCATTATGTGGTTCTATGAAACCCACCGTAGGAGGCGGAAGCAAGAAGATCCAGTGTCCTGATACTCACCCTGACTCCACACCTCCCACCCACGACTACCCTCAGTCTGCCCTGAGAGAAGGAGATAAGAGCCACTGGGGAGAGGCATATTTTGGAAGGCAGCATCCATCCTCCCCAAAGGCCCACCAGTGGGATTGAGCTCCGGTTCTCCAGGGAAAGGACTGGGGGCCCAGGTCTCCTCAACTCCTGTCGTTCTTCGGATGGTTGTCTCTTGAGGGAGATAACTAGAGAGTTACCTAGTTCTTTCTCACTTTTCCATTTTCTCCAAGGTCTAGGCCTGGAGGGAAGGAGGTACAGGAGGTTCCCTGGGGGCTTACCTAGTCAGTGGGTCCTCGAGCTCCCTGCCAGGCCCCCAACTATGTCTTTTGAAGACGTCATAGTTGCGGCCATGGGCCCGGAAAGCCCCCGACCTTCGGAGGGGTACAGCATGCGAGCCATTCCCCTCCTTTATTTCCCCCGCCTCTTCTTCCTCCAGTTGTTCTCTGGATTCAACTGCAGAAAGACAGCGGCGAGTGTGGCCTCGGGGCACCTGGTCTCCACCTGCGAGGAACACATCTGGGACGGCTCTGTTCATGGGAGACACACGCAGACCAGTCTGCATCAGCAAGAAAGAAAAGGGTGAGCAGGGTTCTAGAACTCTGGAACCTTGGAAATGGAAGTGTGTCACAGTCAGCTGGGCTTCGGAGTGCCTAGCCACCCCTCACTTTACTAAGACACAGAACTGGAGAATGTGTGGCTCAGGGTCACATTGTGAATTAGCTGCAGAGTCAAGGCTAGAACTTAGGTTTTCTGGATCCCAGTTCAGTGTCCTTTCTAGCACATAAAGAGAACCTCATTGTCTCATTCTTATTCCATTCACTGAGGATTTATATAGCAGAAAACCAAGCAAAGAGAAATAGATATTGTTCCTGTCCTCAAGGAATCAGAGTCTAGTGAGTGGGTGAGTGTGCACGTGTGTGCACAAGCAAAAGCACAAATCACAGATGACTCCATAACTGGCTCACATATGCCAAATGCCACAAGAGAAGTTTCAACAAAAGGCTTTGGGCTGTTAAACGAGTGAGGGCACATGACCAGGTGGGAGACTCAAAAAAGGCCAGGTGAGGTGGCTCACCCAGCACTTTGGGAGTCTGCGGCGGGTGGATCACTTGAGCCCAGCTGTTCTAGACCAGCCCGGGCAACATAACGAGACCCTATCTCCACAAGAAAACAAAATGCTAGCTGGGCATGGTGGCATGTGCTTATAGTTCTAGGTACTTGGGAGGCTGAGGTGGGAGGATCACTTGAGCCCAGGAGTTCAAGGCTGCAGTGAGCTATGATCACGCCACTGCACTCCAGCCTGGGTGACACAATAAGACCTTGCTTGCTTTTGTTTTGTGTTGTTTTTTGAGACAGAGTTTCGCTCTTGTTGCCCAAGCTGGAGTACAATGGTGCGATCTCGGCTCACTGCAACCTCTGCCTCCTGGGTTCGAGCGATTCTATTGCCTCAGCCTCCTGAGTAGCTGGTATTACAGGCACGCCCCACCATGCCTGGATAATTTGTATTTTTAGTAGAAACAGGGTTTCACCATGTTAGCCGGGCTGATCTTGAACTCCCAGCCTCAGGTGATCCGTCCACCTCAGCCTCCCAAAGTGCTGGGATTACAGGCATGAGCTACTGTGCCAGGCCTTTTTTTTTTTTTTTTTTTTTTTTTGAGACAGAGTGTTGCTCTGTCGCCCAGGCTGTAGTGCAGTGGCGCGATCTCGGCTCACTGCAAGCTCCGCCTCCTGGGTTCACGCCATTCTCCTGCCTCAGCCTCCGGAGTAGCTAGGACTACAGGCGCCCGCCACCATGCCCGGCTAATTTTTTGTATTTTTAGTAGAAAGGGGGTTTCACCATGTTAGCCAGGATGGTCTCAATCTCCTGACCTCGTGATCCGCCCGCCTTGGCCTCCCAAAGTGCTGGGATTACAGGCGTGAGCCACTGCGCCCGGCCTGTTTTTGTTTTTAAAGGGGAGGAGGAAACAGAAGGAAGTAGATGGTCTTTGAGATGTGCCTGGAAGGGTAAAGTGGTTAGGATTTGGCCAGGGTAGAGGGAGAGGATTCTAGGCAGGTAAAGTAGCAGGGGGAGGCCGGGTGCGGTGGTTCACTCCTGTAATCCCAACACTTTGGGAGGCTGAGGTGGGTGGATCACGAGGTCAGGAGTTCGAGACCAGCCTGGCCAACATGGCGAAATCCCGTCTCTACTAAAAATACAAAAATTAGCTGGGCATGGTAGCCAGCACCTATAATCCCAACTACTTGGGAGGCTGAGGCAGGAGAATCACTTGAACCTGGGAGGCGGAGGTTGCAGTGAGCCAAGATCATGCCATTGCACTCCAGCCTGCATGACAACAGCAAGACTCCATCTCAAAAAAAAAACCAAACAAACAAAAAAAAAACAAAGTAGAAAAAAGTAGCAGGGGGAAAAGGTTCATGAGTGATAAAGTTTTGTGATTTCTCCTCCTCCCCCTCCTCCCCCTCCTCCTCCTCCTCCTCCTGATGGAGTTTCACTCTTGTTGCCCAGGACAGAGTGCAATGGGGTAATCTTGGCTCCCTGCAACCTCTGCCTCCCGGGTTCAAGCGATTCTCCTGCCTTAGCCTCCCGAGTAGCTGGGATTACAGGCATGCACCACCAGGCCTGGCTAATTTTGTATGTTTTTAAGTAGAGATGGGGTTTCTCCATGTTGATCAGGCTGGTATCAAGCTTCCGACCTCAGGTGATCCGCCCGCCTCTGCCTCCCAAAGTGCTGGGATTATAGGTGTGAGCCACCACACCCGGCATGATTCCTTCTTCTAAGAGTCTGGTCATATGGAGAGTGAAAGCCAGTCTGACCTCTCCCCATGGTGCAGAGAGAAGGGCTCCAAGCATCAGTCACAGAGCACATATTTCCTCTACTCTATCCCAAAGGGCATTGTTCTCACTGCCCAACACTCCTGGTTGGCATCAGGGCTTGCCACAGTGTGTCTCAGACTTAAGAACCCTCAGGTGCTCTTAAAGTTGAAAATGATAAGCCCCACTCCAGAAAGAAGTGCCAAGTCCCGGCCGGGCGCGGTGGCTCAAGCCTGTAATCCCAGCACTTTGGGAGGCCGAGACGGGTGGATCACGAGGTCAGGAGATCGAGACCATCCTGGCTAACACGGTGAAACCCTGTCTCTACTAAAAAATACAAAAAACTAGCCGGGCGAGGTGGCGGACGCCTGTAGTCCCAGCTACTCGGGAGGCTGAGGCAGGAGAATGGCATGAACCCGGGAGGCGGAGCTTGCAGTGAACTGAGATCCGGCCACTGCACTCCAGCCTGGGCGACAGAGCGAGACTCCGTCTCAAAAAAAAAAAAAAAAAAAAAGTGCCAAGTCCCAGAGTACCAGGGGCAGGAAGGGCAGGAAGGGAAACAGCATTTACCACATACCTCTGTACACTTCACTCCTAGGCCATGTCTCTCTAGACCTTCTGCTCTAATGAGTCTCCCAGGCTCCCTTTCTCCTGGCACCACTTCCAGCTACTAAGATGTCAGGAGTGCCCAGAAGGATCAGGAAGCCGGGACCCAGAACCTTCCCTCTTTCAAGGCTTTCTGTGGAGCTGTCAGACCTTCTCCAGGTTGTCTTAACCACTCCAAGGAAGTCCAGGTTATCAGTTACTGTACCTTCAATCTACTTTCCTCCCTCACTGTAATCTGTCCACTCTGCCCTCACCCCACCCAGAGCTGCTGAGAAGAAAGTGCTGTGCCACAGGCTGGGCGTGGTGGCTCACGCCTGTAATCCCAGCACTTTGGGAGGCCAAGGCAGGCAGATCATGAGGTCAGGAGTTCGAGACCAGCCTGACCAATATGGTGAAACCCTGTCTCTACTAAAGCCAAAAATTAGCCGAAGTGGAAGTGTCACATGCCTGTAGTCCCAGCTACTTGGGAGGCTGAGGCAGAAGAATCGCTTGAACTCAGGAGGCAGAGGTTGCAGTGAGCTGAGATCACGCCATTGCACTCCAGCCTGGGCAACAGAGCAAGACTCCATCTCAAAAAAAAAAAAAACAACGAAAAAAAGAAAGTGCTGGTTGGGCACAGTGGCTCACGCCTGTAATCCCAGCACTTTGGCAGGCTCCCGAGGCAAAGTGGATCCCACAAGGTCAGGAGGTCAGAGACCATCCCTGGCTGGCATGGGTGAAACCTGTCTCTACTAAAATAAAAACAAAAAATTAGCTGGAGATGGCAGAACACCTGTGGTTGGCTTTCGGAAGAGCTGAGGCAAGGAGGAATGGCATGGGCCTGGGAGTGAGGAGGAGCTTACAGTGAGCCGAGATGCTCCCTGCACTCCAGCCTGGGCCGACAGAGTGAGACTCTATCTCAGAAAAAAAAAAAAGAAAAAAGTGCTGTGCCTGGGGTGGCTGTGTGCCTGCTCACCACAGGAAAGGGAGGGAGGCAGGTGCTCAGGCCTCTGCAGACGACAATGCTGTTCCCCCATTGGGTAGGTGTCTAAGGAGAGAAAAGGAGAAGCCTAGGAGAGTGGCCATGGCCCTGTGCCCATCTGTGCTCATTGTGTCTGGGAGCAATGGACAGGGAACCCATTAGCCAGCCACCAGGAGAGATCCTCTCCCTCCTTGCCTACAGAGGGGCCCTGTGCCATCAGGTATGTTGGGTGCAAACAGGATGAGCAGATCTATAGGAAGCAGGTCAGAGGCTGAGGGCCATGGCAGGGTCCCTCCCAACCAGTGGCCTCCAAAGCTGAGATGTGGAGGCAGAGGGAGGTTGACAAAAATATTGTGAAAAGCTGGGTGGAGAGAAGAGTAGGATCTGGAGACATACTAGGAAAAGGGGAACAGGGGCTGGAAATAGGACAGAAACTGAGAGGCAGTGAGGGGGAGGCAGGGACACTGGGTGGATATTGTGAGCTCTGGAATTCAGGGACCTCCCAGAAGCAAAAAGTTGGTTTGAACTATACCCCCTGTACTCAACGTCTACCTGCTAGCCTTGTCTCAGTTATGCCCACAGGATTGAATTCTTTTTTTTTTTTTTTTCGGAGAGAGGATCTCTCTCCCTCTGTCACCCTCAAGCCTCACTGCAGCCTCCACCTCCCAGGCTCAAGCAGTCCTCCCACATTAGCCTCCTGAGTAGCCAGGCCTACAGGTGCATGCCACCACATCCAACTAATTTTTAAAGTTTTGTTTTGCTTTGTTTTAGATGGAGTTTCACTTTTGTTGCCAGGCTGGAGTACAATGGCGCCATCTCAGCTCACTGCAACCTCCGCCTCCTGGGTTCAAGAGATTCTCCTGCCTCAGCCTCCAAAGTAGCTGGGACTACAGGCATGCACCACCACACCCAGCTAATTTTTGTATTTTTAGTAGAGACAGGGTTTCACCATGTTGGCTAGGCTGGTCTTGAACTCCTGACTTCAGGTGATGCACCTGCCTCGGCCTCCCAAAGTGCTGGGATTGCAAGTGTGAGCCACTACACCCGGTCTTAAAATTTTTATAGAGATGGGGGTCTCACTAAGTTGCCCAGGATGGTCTCAAACTCCTGGGCCCAGGCGATCCTCCTGCCTCGGCCTCCCAAAGTGCTGGAATTACAGGTGTGAGCCACTGCGCCCAGCCTGCGTGGTTGAATTTGGCAAGATGAAGGAAGTACAGTGAAGGAAGTGCAGTGAACCGGAGACCTTTGCTTTTCTTCAGTCCCTGTGGATGTTCCTGCTGGAGATGGTGTCCTGTCACCCTAGCCCCATTGACAGGTACCTCAGATCTCAAGATCTTTGTGAAACTTACCCTGGCCCCATTGACAGGTACCTCAGATCTTAAGATCTTTTTGTAACTCACCCTTCTTCCTCCAGCTCAGACCAAACCTCTTCTCAAAGATCTACCCTTTTTCCAGCATCTCTGTCATTTCATTCACAGTCTCTGCCCTCTGTGAAAATGGAATCTGTCTGGCAGTTTCTCCCTCACATCCTCATCCCCACTAACCCTGCCTATGCTATGATGCCAATACTTTTTATTCTGTCCCTCAAAGAGATGAGGTTTAGCAAGGCTTCCTCAACTTCCTCCTAGCAATATTCCCTCCTCCACTGTCTGAAATTCAAACTGGGGCTCCCATCATCGTGTTGCTTCTCTTTCCATTAGATTAACTCTCCTAGCCCCCCTCCCATTTTCCCTTAGCCTCTTGAGCTCAGGAAATGGTGCATGGGAGAGGCCAGGGCTGGGTCTCACACAATGGCTTTATTTAGCTCTCAAATGAGATCACATCATGTCATATCACTGCTTCCGCTGAGCAGAGAGGAGATTCTGAAATAGGTCTGGGATCAGATGCTTGAGATGGGGGAGGGGAGCTGGGAAAGCAGGAAGGGGCTCTAAGAAGTCATTTTACTTGTCTTCCTGCCTCTGGATCAAATGGTCTTCCCACTACTGCAAACCATCAGCGTGTGCTGTCCCTTCCTCCAGGTGTAAAACCTCCACAGATTGCACTGGTCATCAAAGATTTCTTAGACATTCTACTGGGAGCTGGAATGGGAATATATAATATTTTAATAGAGAGACATCTGTTATTCAAAACTCTGAGACCATAATTTCTTTAGGATGTTACAGCTTTGAAGTCTGTCAAATTTGCTAGCTCTGCCACTTTCTTTTTTTCTTTTTCTTTCTTTTCTGTTTTTTCTGAGATGGAGTCTTGCTCTGTTGCCCAGGCTGGAATGCAGTGGCACCATCCTGGCTCACTGTAATGTCCACTTCCTGGGTTCAAGCAATTCTTCTGCCTCAGCCTCCTGAATAGCTGGGATTACAAGTGCCTGCTACCATGCCCAGCTAATTTTTGTATTTTTACTAGAGATAGGGTTTTGCCATGTTGGCAGGGCTAGTCTCGAACTCCTGAACTCAGGTGATCCGCTCGCCTCAGCCTCCCAAAGTGCTGGGATTACAGGCATGAGCCAATGCACCTAGCCTAGCTATGCCACTTTCATAAGCCACATAACCTTGGGAACTTAACTTTTTTTTTTGGGGGACACAGGGTCTGGCTCTGTTGCCAAGGCTGGAGTGCAGCTGTGATCAGAGCTCACTGCAGCCTCAAACTCCTGGGTCAGGCGATCCTCCTGCTTTAGCATCCAGTAGCTGGACTACAGGTATGCACTACCATGCTCTAAGTTAAAAAAAAAAAATTTGGGCCCAGTGTGGTGGCTCACGCCTGTAATCCCAACACTTTGGGAGGCTGAGGGGGGCAAATCATGAGGTCAGGAGTTTGAGACCAGCCTGGCCAATATGGTGGAACCCCATCTCTACTAAAAATACAAAAATTAGCCAGGCGTGGTGGCACACACCTGTAATCTCAGCTACTAGGGAGGCTGAGGCAGGAGAATCGCTTGAACCTGGGAGGTGGAGGTTGCAGTGAGCTGAGATCACGCCATTGCACTCCAGCCTGGGCAACTCTGTCTCAAAGAAAGAACAAAATAGGCCAGGTGCGGTGGCTCACACCTGTAATCCCAACAAATGGGAGCCCTAGGCAGGTGGATCATGAGGTCAGGAGTTCAAGACCAGCTTGGCCAACATGGTGAAACCCTGTCTCTACTAAAAATACAAAAATTAGCTGCGCATGGTGGTACGCATCTGTAATCCCAGCTACTCAGGAGGCTGAGGCAAGAGAATAGCTTGAACCCGGGAGGTGGAGGTTGCAGTGAGCCGAGATCGCACCATTGCACTCCAGCCTGGGCAATAGAGTGAGACTTTGTCTCAAAAAAAAAAAAAAAAAAAAAAAGAATGACACTCTGTCTCAAAAAAAAAAATTTTTTTTTAGAGATGGAGTCTCACTGTGTTGCCCACGCTGGTCTTGAACTCCTGGCCTCAAGTGATGCTCCTGCTTTAGTTTCCCTAAGTGTTGGGATTACAGATATGAGCTCCTGAGCCCAGCCCAGCTAGCTTTTTTTTTTTTTTTTTTTTTGAGACAGAGTCTCCCTCTTGTTGCCCAGGCTGGAGTACAGTGGCGCGATCTCGGCTCACCGCAACCTCTGCCTCCCAGGTTCAAGCGATTCTCCTGCCTCAGCCTCCCGAGTAGCTGGGACTACAGGTGCACGCCACAATGTCCAGCTAATTTTTTGTATTTTAGTAGAGACAGGGTTTCACCATGTTGCCCAGGCTGGTCTCAAACTCCTGAACTCAGGCAATCCGCTTGCCTTGGCCTCCCAAACTGCTAGGATTACAGGCATGAGCCACCACACCCGGCCTGCCCAGCCAGCTTTTTTGAGCCTCAGACTCATGTATAAAATGGGAATGAGAAGCTGGGTGAGGTGGCTCACACCTATAATCCCAGCTCTTTGAGAGGCCAAGACGGGCAGATCACCTGAGGTCGGAAGTTCGAGACCAGCCTGACCAACATGGTGAAACCCTTTCTCTACTAAAAATACAAAATTAGCTGGGTGTGGTGGCACATGCCTGTAATCCCAACTACTCGGGAGGCTGAGGCAGGAGCATTGCTTGAACCTAGGAGGTGGAGGTTGTGGTGAGCCGAGATTGTGCTGTTGCATTCCAGCCTCAGCAATAAGAGCAAAAATCTGTCTCAAAAAAAAAAAAAGGAATGATAAGACCTACTTTGTTTTGGGTGTTTTGTTTGTTTGTCTGTTTGTTTTGAGACAGAGTCTCGCTCTGTCACCCAGGCTGGAGTGCAGTGGTGCGATCTTGGCTTACTGTAACTTCCGCCTCCCGAGTTCAAGCAATTCTCCTGCCTCAGCCTCCTGAGTAGCTAGGACTACAGGCGCCCACCACCACACCAGGCTAATTTTTGTATTTTCAGTAGAGACAGGGTTTCTCTATGTTGGTCAGGCTGGTCTCGAACTCCTGACCTCAGGTGATCCACCTGCCTCGGCCTCCCAAAGTGCTGGGATTATAGGCATGAGCCACGGTGCCTGGCCTGTTTTGTTTT
Organism: Papio anubis; assembly: GCF_008728515.1. Classification (NCBI taxonomy): domain Eukaryota; kingdom Metazoa; phylum Chordata; class Mammalia; order Primates; family Cercopithecidae; genus Papio; species Papio anubis. Next base: position 126,702,023 of record NC_044976.1, read on the forward strand.
TGGGATAGGATTGTTACTCTGTCACCCAGGCTGAGTGCAGTGGCACAATGATGGCTCACTGCAGCCTTGATTTCTGTCTCAGGTGACCCTTCCACCTCAGCCTCCCAAGTAGCTGGGACTGTAAGTGCGCACCACCATGTCTGGCTGATTTTTTTTGGTACTTTTTAGTAGAGACAGGGTTTCACCATGCTGGCCAGGCTGGTCTCAAACTCCCGGGCTCAACTGATTTGCCTGCCTCAGCCTCCCAAAGTGCTAGGATTACAGGCATAAGCCGCTGGGCCTGTACTTACTTTGTAAGGATGTTGAGAGACTTGATGATAATGTATGCAATGCACCTAGTCCCCATTCCATCTGTTTTTGGTACATATTAGGTGCTCAATAAATACTATTATTATTGTTGTTATTATTACTTAGAGACATAGAGACGGCAGGGTATATTGAAACAGAGAGCTAGAAAGAAGAATGCTTGGCCTGGTGTGGTGGCTCACGCCTGTAATCCCAGCATTCTGGGAGGCCAAGGCGGGAAGATCACAAGGTCAAGAGATCGAGACCATCCTGGCCAATATGGTGAAACCATGTCTGTACTAAAAATACAAAAATTGGCCTGGCATGGTGACTCACACCTGTAATCCCAGCACTTTGGGAGGCCAAGGTGGGCGGACAACCTGAGGTCAGGAGTTCGAGACCAGCCTGACCAACATGGAGAAACCCTGTCTCTACTGAAAATACAAAAAAAATTAGCCAGGCGTGGTGGCACATGCCTATAATCCCAGCTACTCAGGAGGCTAAGGCAGGAGAATCGCTTGAACCTGGGAGGCAGAGGTTGCAGTGAGCCGAGGTCACGCCACTGCACTCCAGCCTGGGCAACAGAGCGAGACTCTGTGGCAAAAAACAAGCAAAAAAAATTAGCTGGGCGTGGTGGCGCATGCCTGTAGTCCCAGCTGCTTAGGAGGCTGAGGTGGACAATCACTTGAACCGAGGAGGTGGAGGTTGCAGTGAGCCGAGAGCATACCACTGCACTCCAGCCTGGCGACAGAACGAGACTCTGTAAAGAAAGAAGGAGAGAAGGCGAGAAGGGGAGAGAGAGAGAGAGAGAGAGAGAGAATGATGGTGACCTACTGTTTTCTCTTAGAGAGAGAGAATAAATAACTCATGGGCTGACACTAACATAACTATGATGGGAACAGTTACACACAACTTCTGATGGAAAAGTGTGTATGCAATCAGAGCAAGAAGAGCAAGAAGAAATGAGTGCTTTTCTGTCCTTTGAGACCCTGATGAGCCCTGATAAAGTTCTCCTCTTCAAGGAGAAGAAAGGGATAGAATGGCCTCTGGAAATTTAAAGCAAGGGTTAGCAAACTATAGCCTCTGGGACAAATTTGTCCTGCTATCTTTTTTTAATAGTTGAAAAAAAAAATAAAAGAATACTTTGAGACGCAAAATTATATGAAATTCAAATTTCAGTGCTTATAAATAAAGTATTTTTGGAATGCAGCCATGCTCGGTCATTTACATATTGTCTATGGCTGTTTTTGCATTATGACAGCAAAGTTGGTAGTTGCAACAGAGAGCCCACAAAGCCTGATGTATAGATATATCCTGAGTCTGGGATCCTAATATGTGTGTGTGTGTGTGTGTGTGTGTGTGTATTTTTTTTTTTTTTTGAGATGGAATTTTGCTCTTGTCGCCCAGGCTGGAGTACAATGGTGTAATCTTGGCTCACTGCAACCTCCACCTCCCAGGTTCAAGCGATTCTCCTGCCTCAGCCTCCCAAGTAGCTGGGATTGCAGGCACCTGCCATCACTTCTGGCTAATTTTTGTATTTTTTAGTAGAGATGGGGTTTCACCATGTTGGCCAGGCTGGTCTTAAACTCCTGGCCTCAGGTGATCCACCTGCCTCGGCCTCCCAAAGTGCTGGGATTACAGGTGTGAGCCACTGCGCCCGGCTATATATATATGTGTGTGTGTGTGTGTGTGTGTGTGTGTATACACAGATATATACATATAAAATATATATATATGTGTGTGTGTATATATATATTAGACAGGGTCTCACTTGGTTGCCCAGGCTAGAGTACAGTAGCATGACCTCTGCTCACTGCAGCCTTGACCTCCCAAGTTCAAGCAATCCTCCCACCTCAGACTCCCAAGTAGCGAGGACTACAGGCACACCACACCACACCGGGATGATATTTGTAACTTTTGTAGAAACAATGTCTCGCTATGTTGCCCAGGCTGGTCTTGAACTCCTGAGCTCAAGCGATATGCCCACCTTGGCCTCCCAAAGTGCTGGGATTACAGTCATGTGCTACCACGCCTGGCCTAAAATATTTGTTAACTGGATCTTTACAGAAAAACTTTGCCAACTCCTAATCTAGAGCAACCGGGTCTCAAAATCTCAGGAAGGAGGAGAAAGGAGAAAAGAGATAAAAGAGGGACATGAAAGGATCACTGCACACCAGGCATTCGGCTACAAGCTTTGGGGAAGAAGGGACATTGAGACATTGAGACCTCAATATAACTACTTCCTTTTTTTTTTTGAGACGGAGTCTTGCTCTGTCTCCCAGGCTGGAGTGCAATGGTGCGATCTCGGCTCACTGCAACCTCCGCCTCCTGGGTTCAAGCGATTCTCCTGCCTCAGCCTCCCAAGTAGCTGGGATTACAGGCACCCACCACCACACCCAGCTAAGTTTTGCATTTTTAGTAGAGAGGGAGTTTCACTGTGTTGGTCAGGCTGGTCTCAAACTCCTGACTTCAGGTGACCCTCCCACCTTGGCCTCCCAAAGTGCTGGGATTACAGGTGTGAGCCACTGCACCCAGCCAACATACCTACTTCCTAAATGTCATCTGAGGCCTATAGAGAGAGAGATAATGAGTGCCAACATCCATTTTGTGCCATCCTCACAAATATTTCTTGAAACAGACATTATTATCCCTATTTTACATATGAAGAAACAGGCTGCATAGAGAGCTTAAGTAACTGGCTGGGGGTCACAGAGCTGATAGGAGGCGGAGATGAGTTTTCAAAGCTGATCCATCACATTATGGAGCCTGAATTCTTTTCTGAAACCAGAAAACAAGCTCTCAAAGAAAGCAAGTGGCTAGCTTTTTTTTTTTTTCCTGAGACACGGCCTCGCTCTATTGCCCAGGCTAGAGTGTAGTGGCACGATCTGGGCTCACTGCAACCTTTGCCTCCCAGGTTCAAGTGATTCTCCTGCCTCAGCCTCCTGAGTAGCTGGGATTACAGGCGTGCACCACCACGCCCGGCTAATTTTTGTAATTTTAGTAGAGACAGTGTTTCACCATGTTGACCAGGGTGGTCTTGAACTCCTGACCTCAAGTGATCCACCCATCTTGGCCTCCCAAAGTGCTGAGATGAAATTACAGACCTGAGCCACTGTGCCCAGCCTATCAAGTGGCTAGCTTTTTTTTTCCTTTTTCTTTTGAGATAGTCTTGCTCTGTCACCAGGCAGGCTGGAGTGCAATGGCATGATCTCGGCTCACTGCAACCTCTGCCTCCTAGGTTCAAGCAATTCTCCCACCTCAGCTTCCCAAGTAGCTGACATTACAGGCACCCGCCATTGTGCCTGGCTAATTTTTGTATTTTTGTAGAGATGGGGGTTTCACAATATTGCCCAGGCTGGTCTTGAACTCCTTACTTCAGGTGATCTACCCACTTCAGCCTCCCAAAGTGCTGGGATTACAGGCATGAGTCACCACACCAGGCCAAGTGGCTAGCTTTGAAAGAAATCTGGCAACATTATTTTTACCCACCTCATTCCTACCTCCCTGACCCTAGCCAAAGAAACGAAGCAGCTTCCAAAAGAAATGAGATAGGGGTCCCAAAGAAGTTCAGTGTATCCTTTCTTCTCCCTGTGTTAGCTTAGACCCCTGAATGAGGTGATGGGGCACAGGCAGGTCTCTGGTTATGTTTGCTGCCAGCGAACACTGAACATGGGGGAGGAACTGCTGACAGCAACCAAACAGCCAGGTGCTGTTGCTTGGAGGCAATGCTGGCTGGCCCTTTCGCAGCCTGAGAAGCTTTGAGTCTGGCTCTGGGATCCTAAATCTAGCGAGGTGGCCAATATTGGAGAAGACCCAGGAGAATCGGATAATAAAGGCTGAGGAGGAAAGGAGAGGCCAAATGACATGTTGTACTGGCTCTCCTCCAAATCTCCTGGCCCTGGGGGTGGGACATAGGGTCACAAAAACTCTTTGATGGTTCAAAATTTAACCTAACATTTCTTCTCCTGTAGAAAGTAAACCATTAATCCAACAGTGCCCTGCAAAGAAGGCTAAAGCAGAGCTTCTCTTCGCCTCAGATAAAGAAGGCTCCAGGAGCTACAATTCCTTCCCATGTGCTCCCTAGATACCCCATTCCAAGACAGGAGCACCCAAGTCTCTGATACCTTCCTGCTTCACCCATCTGCCTGACTTGGCTGAACGCTGGTGTCCTGGAACTCATTCTCCTTCTCTGACTTTCCTGTCCACTGTCAGAGAGTAGTGCCACAATTCCAAAAATGAAAGCAAAGTAAAAGATATAGAGGATCCATTCATTCAGCAAAGATTATTTTAGCACCTTTTAAGTGCCAGGCACAGAGAAGAGGACCCAGAAGAGTCTATGCACAAATACAATGGTGGGCCCTGGCTACCATCCCTTAGTGGGGCAGAGGCCAGTATGGGCAAAAGCCATCTGTCGTATCAGCTTCCGGGTTGTCTCCTGAGAGGCATTATCATCTGTACTTAGTTCTGGAATTTCAAGGCGTCCCCAGCCCCCTAATCTAACCACACACCCCTCTACTAACTCAGCCACAGGCATCTCAGACACTCTCCCTAAATCATCCCCATGTCCTTGATGTACTAGGTTCATAAGTCAGTCAGGAATTTTGCTGCTCTGGGCTTCCAAGTGTGACCACCTTTTTTTTTTTTTTAATTGGTTAGTAAACTGAACTTAGGGACCCTGCCCTCTTCCGTTCTGCTGGACCTGTAGCTGTATGCTTATTCTACCAGGGGCTTGGGACCCAGACTAACCCTTTATTTGTGGGGGATAGAGAAGAAAAGGGTCAAGACCAACCAGTCCTCTTCTACCTCCTGCCAGTTTCCTGGCATGTGTTCTGGGTGCCATGCCAGACAGGTGGGGCAAGAGAGGGTCTGAGGGCAAGGACCCAGGAAAGGGAAGAGGGAAACTCACCAGACCTGGGAGATATCCCAAAGATGGGAGACCTGTTTCTGCCCTCAGTTGGTGACTTCAGTGTGGGAAAAAGTCCTGCTTCAGGTGGCCCCTTTAAGAACCAGTCCAGCACCTTGGTGGGGGTCCCCTCTCTCTTGGTCCTTTTAAGGGAGCTGCTCATGGTCCAGAAGTTTGCATAAGGGGGAACTCATTCCAGTCCAGACCAGCTGCCTCTTCATCCACTGCAGCCCTTCCCTTCCCCGCCCTACTTCAAACACCCTAAACAGTGCTGTGCCCAGGCCCTTAACTCTTTCAATGCCATTACTGATCCCAGGGACTCCTGGGTCCCTCTGTTTTCAGCATTCCCTGAACACAGGGCGGCTACAGAATTCAGACTTGTGTGGAAACAGGTACAAGAAGCCATGCTGGGGTCACCCTGAGGAGAGAGTATATGGGAACCTGACACTCCAGGGAAGGTTCATTCCCAGCAGGGTCAGGGAGAAACTGGGGAGGGGAGAAAGCAGACATCTCCAGGAAAGAAACAGCTGCAGCTGGAAACCCACTTCACAGCAGGGTCCTCAGCAGGGTCAGTGGCGTCCTTTGCCCTCTCAAATTAGGCTTCACAACTGATTGTCGGCTGGGCATGGTGGCTCATGCCTATAATCCCAGCACTTTGGGAGGCCGAGGCGGGCTGATCACTTGAGGTCGGGAGTTAGAGACCAGCTTGGCCAACATGGAGAAACCCCGTTTCTACTAAAAATATAAAAATTAGCCGGGGGTGGTGGTGTGCACCTGTAATCCTAGCTACTGGGGAGGCTGAGGCAGGAAAATCGCTTGAACCCGGGATGCAGAGGTTACAGCCAGCCGAAATCACGCCACTGTAATCCAGCCTGGGCAACAGAGCAAGATTCCATCTCAAAACAAACAAACAAACAACAATAAAAAAAACCTGATTGTTTGTCCCTTTAAGAGGCAGGTTACAGCAATGGAGGAGGAAAGATTGTATTTTTTTGTGATGAAAGTACAGGGTGGAGCGGTTACAAGGGCAGCTGCACTGAGAAGGGCCCTAGTGTCAGCACCAGGAACAAGGGTGACCAAGGAACTCAGCATATCCGGGGCTCATGGCTTGTTGTGGATACCAGGCGGCAGTATATTTGACCAGCTCCCCCACTCTCTTCCCAGATAACAGTTTCTGGGGCGGGGCAGTGGCTGACTCACCTTCACTGCTTTCCCTGGGGCAGAGGACAGCTGGGGCTGACGTCGGACTTCCTGAGGTAACGGAGAGCCCTCTTTGCCTCCTGTGGGCTAGTAGAAAGGGCATGTTAGAGCTGGAAAATCTTGGCTGCCTCTGCCAAGTCACTAGTTACAGGACCTTGTGTCACCTATTTAGCCTCATCCCCTTATCTGTAGAATGCAGATGTTAAATGAGACATGTGAGAACAGTGGAACATACATGCTGGGTCCGTAATAAATAAATATGCTAGCTGCCACTGGTGGGCAACCTTGGACAAGCCGCTTCACCCTGTGTCTTTCCTGATCTATTAAATGAGAGCATCAAATTAGGTAATCTATGGTTTATCCTTACTCAAAAATTCTCTCTGTCGGTGAGTGGAAGAGAGCAGCTGCTGCCGGATGTAGAACTGTGTGTACCCTTCCCCACCTGGCTGGATCTCACCCACACGATGAGAAAGTGACAGTGGTTGTTCCTCATGTTCCTCACTGCATAAGAGCAAAGGGGTAATACCTGCCCTATCATACCAGTGAGGGGTCCTCAAAAATCCTCTAAACAATTTCATGATTGTGCAGATGAGGAAACAGGCTCCAAGAGGCAGAGTTATTTTATATATACTTTATATATATATATTAATTTTTATTTTCCATTGAGATAGGGTCTCACTCTGTCACCCAGGCTGGAGTGCTGTGGCATGATCATGGCTCACTGAAGCCTTGAACTCCCAGGCTCAAGCAGTCCTCTTGCCTCAGCCTCCTGAGTAGAAGGGGGCATGATTTACCCAAGGTCATACAGCCAGTGAGTGGTGGAGTTGGGGCTGGGACCCAGTACTCCTGCCTCTGGCATACGCTGCTTCTCCTACTCTTAGCTGCTCTCTCAAGGGACTAAGCCTTGGTAACCGCTCATCCTTTCACTGAATCGCTCCATTACTTCCAGTTTTCCAGAAATTATTATTATTTTTTGAGATGGAGTTTCGCTTTTTTGTCCAGGCTGGAGTGCAATGGCACAATCTCGGCTCACTGCAACCTCTGCCCACCCGGTTCAAGTGATTCTCCTGCCTCAGCCTCCTGAGTAGCTGAGATTATAGGTGTCCGCCACGACACCCGGCTACTTTTTGTACTTTTAGTAGAGACAGGGTTTTGCCATTTTGACCAGGCTGGTGTTGAACCCCTGACCTCAAGTGATCCACCCACCTCGGCCTCCCAAAGTGCTGAGATTACAGGCGTGTGTCACTGCGCCCGGCCTGTAGAAATTCTTATACCTGTTTCCCACTTACTTTCTTCGAGTGCCAAAGTCGAGTACAGGAAGGGGGCGGAAATCAAGGCACCTGGCTCCTCCTGGTACCAGGGTGGGGTGTGTGGGTGAGCTGATGCCAGCTGAAAGTCTGCACAATGAGGGAGGGCTGGAGGGCTGGTCTCCAGGGGTGGGGGCACCTGGAACACGCTGGTGGCTGACCTACTGTCTGTATTGCCTTTTAGGGAGGAGCTTCAGTTTGGGTACCCAGCCTCCAGGAAGGATGTGGGATCAGTGCTTACTTTCCTCTCCGCTCACAGATCTGCACACAATCCTGAGATCAAGGTTCATACCTCCCTAGGGTGGTTTTCAGTTAGAGCGGAGGAGTGTTGTCTGCCACTCCTCCTCCTATTAAATTACCTCAAGAAGTTAAGAGGGCTCAATCCTAAAGCCAACTATTCCAGCTAAGACTTTCTGTCTATAGATTTTAGAGGCTCTTATATTCTCCAACACCACTACTTAAGGGAGGTTCACATTCCATCCTGACTCCAAGAAAGTTGATCTCTTAGATGAGGTATCTAGCTGTGGCCTTTTTTCAAGGTGCCTGTGACACCAACTGTCTTCACAATGCTTCTCTTGTCATCTGTGTCAGGCCTGGGTTTCCCTCCTAGTTGCCTTCTCCATGACAAGGGCCAGGACACAAAGTGCTGAGTTTTGTAAGGAAAAGGTACAATAGGCCGGGCGCGGTGGCTCAAGCCTGTAATCCCAGCACTTTGGGAGGCCGAGACGGGCGGATCACGAGGTCAGGAGATCGAGACCATCCTGGCTAACACGGTGAAACCCCGTCTCTACTAAAAAGTACAAAAAACTAGCCGGGCGAGGTGGCGAGCGCCTGTAGTCCCAGCTACTCGGGAGGCTGAGCCAGGAGAATGGCGTAAACCCGGGAGCGGAGCTTGCAGTGAGCAGAGATCCGGCCACCGCACTCTAGCCTGGGTGACAGAGCGAGACTCCGTCTCAAAAAAAAAAAAAAAAAAAAGGAAACGGTACAATAAAGATGCCCCCAGCTTTTGGGAAAGGAGCACCTCTCAGAGTTCAGATTAAGGAAGGAATCTTATACAGACAGTCCCCGACCTAAGATTTGACTAAGATTTTAGACTTCACAAGAGTGTGAGAGCCATACACGTTCAGTAGAAACCCTTTTCCAAGTACCATAAAACCATTCTGTTTTTCACTTTCAGTAGTCAATAAATTACACGAGATATTCAACACTTTATTATAAAATAGGCTTTGTGGGCCAGGCACAGTGGCTCACGCCTGTAATCCCAGCACTTTGGGAGGCTGAGGTGGGTGGATCATTTGAGCTCAGGAGTTCAAGATCAGCCTGGCCAACATGGTGAACCCCAATCTCTACTAAAAAATACAAAAATTAGCCGGGCGTGGTGGTGCGTGCCTGTAGTCCCAGCTACTCAGGAGGCTGAGGCAGAATTGCTTGAACCTGGGAAGTGGAGGTTGCAGTGACCTGAGATTGGGCCACTGCACTCCAGCCTGGGCAAGAGTGAGATTCTGTCTCGGAAAAAAAAAAAAAAAAAAAGTACAAAAAATAGCTGGACATGTGGCGGGCACCTGTAATCCCAGCTACTAGGGAGGCTGAGGCATGAGAATCACTTGAACCCGGGGGGTGAAGGTTGCAGTGAGCTCTGGCAGGGAAGAGGTGCCTGGATCCCTTGAGTTGGGCTCTAAGCATGACCTATAGAAAGGCAGTGACTTTTGCTGCTGCAGCAGTGGGGAGAAGCCACTCTGAGCTGACTCTGTCCAACCCAGGAATGCTGATTCCTTCCTTAATCTGAACTCTGAGAGGTGCTCCTTTCCCAAAAGCTAGGGGCGTCTTTATTGTACCTTTTCCTTACAAAACTCAGCACTTTGTGTCCTGGCCCGTGTCATGGAGAAGGCGACTAGGAGGGAAACCCAGGCCTGACACAGATGACAAGAGAAGCATTGCACCACTGCACTCCAGCCTGGGTGACAGAGTGAGACTCCGCCTCAAAAAATAAATAAAAATAATAAAATAGGCTTTGTGTTAGATGATTTTGCCCAACTGTAGGCTAATGTAAGCGTTCTGAGCATGTTTAAGGTAGGCTGGGCAAAGTTATGATGTTTGGTATGTTAAGTGTATTAAACGCATTTTCTTTTTTTTTTTTTTTTTGAGACGGAGTCTCGCTCTGTCGCCCAGGCTGGAGTGCAGTGGCCGGATCTCAGCTCACTGCAAGCTCCGCCTCCCGGGTTCCCGCCATTCTCCTGCCTCAGCCTCCCGAGTAGCTGGGACTACAGGCGCCCACAACCGCGCCCGGCTAATTTTTTGTATTTTTAGTAGAGACGAGGTTTCACCGTGGTCTCGATCTCCTGACCTTGTGATCCGCCCGCCTCGGCCTCCCAAAGTGCTGGGATTACAGGCGTGAGCCACCGCGCCCGGCCTATTAAACGCATTTTCAACTTAAAGCATTTTCCATTTACACCAGGGTTATCTCCTGATATGCATATCATATAAACCTATCAGACATAACCCTACTGGAAGTCAAGGAGCACCTGTATTACCTTCCAGAGTTATGAAGTTTACCCTATTCTCTAAGCCAGAATCCCCCCCGCCCATAGGTTAACTCATTATATTTTCCATGGAGACTACACAGATGGAAAATCTCCTTCAGAGGATAACACTCCATAGTCCTAGAGTGCAAGATGATGTGTATCAGACTAGCTCCCTTTCCCTTCCCCACACCTGTTCTCAACCCCAAGCCTCTGACTCATTGGCCTTTCCTCCCCATTCTCCTGAGCAAGTCCCAGGTTTCCACCAGGAACACAGTGAACAAAAGCAAATATATCCTCCTTGCCTCTAACCTGGCCAGTCCTGGGATGTCCAAGCTGCAGCCCCTGAAAGAGGGATGTGAGCTGGCAGAGGGCTACTCCATTTGGAGCCTCCCGTTGTCTCCATGTTCTTTTCATCCTCCTGGGCCTGGAGGCTCTGATTGCTGGGCTAAGGAAAGGTTAAACCAGTTGGGCAGTGGAGTCGGGGGAGCAGAATCTAAACTGGGAAACTCGGTAGCAGAAACAAAGCCGGCGTTTGTTGGGCTTCCCTCCTGCCTGGGAGGCTGTTCTCAGACCACGGCATTCCTGGGTTGGACAGAGTCAGCTCAGAGTGGCTTCTCTCCACTGCTGCAGCAGCAAAAGTCACTGCCTTTCCATAGGTCATGCTTAGAGCCCACCTCAAGGGATCCAGGCACTTCTTCCCTGCCAGAGCTCAAAGAACAGAGGCATTACAAGTAAATTCAGGCCAGGCTTGGTGGCTCACGCCTGTAATCCCAGCACTTTGGGAGGCTGAGGCAGACAGATCACTTGAGGTCAGGAGTTCGAGACCAGCCTGACCAACATGGTGAAACCTTGTCTCTACTAAAAACACAAAAATTAGCCAGGTGTGGTGGTGTGCACCTCTAATCCCAGCTACTTGAGAAGCTGAGGCAGAAGAAATGCTTGAACTCGGGAGGCGGAGGTTGCAGTGAGCTGGTCTGTACTTCATCCTGGGCAACAGAGCAAGACTCCATCTCAAAAAATTTAAAAAAAAAAAAAAAAAAATGCACCAGGCCCAGTGGCTCATGCCTGTAATCCTAGCACTTTGGGAGGCTGAGATGGGCAGATCATTTGACGTCAGGAGTTCGAGACCAGCTTGACCTACATAGTGAAATCCCATCTCTACTAAAATATAAACATTAGCCAGGCGTGGTGGCAGATGCCTGTAATCCCAGCTACTCGGGAGGCCGAGGCAGGAGAATCACTTGAACCCAGGAGGTGGAGGTTGCAGTGAGCCAAGATCACAACACTGCATTGTAGCCTGGGCAACAGAGTGAGACTCCATCTCAAAAACAAGAAAGTAAAATTAAAGCTCAATAAAAGCTAGTTCTTTTTTTCTTTTTGAGACAGAGTCTTGCTCTGTCACCAGGCTGGAGTGCAGTGGCACGATCTCGGCTTACTGCAACCTCTGCCTCCTGGGTTCAAGCGATTCTCCTGCCTCAACCTCCTGAGTAGCTGGGACTACAGGCCCGTACCACTGTGCCCAGCTAATTTTTTGTATTTTTAGTAAAGACGGGGTTTCACCGTGTTGGCCAGGATTGTCTCGATCTCCTGACCTTGTGATCCGCCCACCTCGGCCTCCCAGAGTGCTGGGATCATAGGCATGAGCCACCGCGCCTGGTCGAAAGGCTAGTTCTTAACGAGAAAGGGCTAGAGTCAGGCACGAGAGATAGCTTTTCAAGAACACTCAGTGGCCAGGCACCACCACTGGGTGACAGAGCGAGATTCCATCTCAAAAACAAACATTGAGTCAATAAATCAGATAAGATCTAAGGGGGTGAGAATAGCTGTTCCTCTGCAGACCATCTTTCCCCATCCTACATTCTCCAGCTGTGAAGAGGAGCTGCCTGGCAAGGAAGGTGTACGGCAATAGGTGGTGACTGATGAGAATAATCAGAGGAAAATAAGGAATGGAAGTAAAGATTCAAAACGGCAGATATCTCCACAGGAACAGGACCCACCCACAACCTGTACAGCAAGGCCAGAACTCAGCTCACTTGCCCAGGGGTCTGGGCATTCAAGGACTGAGTTCCAATAATCACCTGTGCTCACCCGGGGGCTAAGAAAACAGACAAGTCAATGTGGCATTTGTTTTTATTAGAAAACCCCTTAGTAAGCACTTCTCTAACCCAGAATAGACACTGGGTATCCTCCAAGAGTCCCATAGCTTTCATTTCATCTTCTACCCTTTTCTGAGAGCGGGGGGCAGGGGATGGGGGTGGTGTCAGGCAGTCTCAGAAATGCCCCTCCTAGACCCCTGAGAGAATTCACATTGCCAGCAATAAACCAACAGCACCTCAGTGGGGCATCAGAGGGCCCTCTAGGCTCAAGGCTATTGCCAAAGGCATTCCCGTTTATGGCTTCACATGGAACCAAGGAGGCTCTCACAGACTCCTAGGCCTGGTCCTTCACTATGGCTGAGAGCAGGGCAGGATCCAGGAGAAAGTGGCCAAGGGCTAAGAGAGAAGAGATTGCATTTAAGATACCCTCTGGAGTCTGGAAAGCACCTGGATTTCTTGGGAGAGGAGCCTGGATTTCTTGGGAGAGGAGGGCTGTGGAAGCCCCACTCAGTTCTTCTTCGTTTTGGGAGTGTCATATTTCCTCTTGCTGGAGTACCACAATAGCAGGGGGATGCCGATGGAGGGAAGGGTCATGACCCCAAAGGCTGCCCAGTCCAGCTGTGAAGGAAAACAAAGACCTTGCTTAGAAGTCTGGATTAGGGCACAGGAGAAGCCAGGGAAAATATGAGTCCAATGAGAAAGGAAGCAGTCTAGTCCACGTTTATTTATTTTTGATACAAGGTCTTGCTCTGTTGCCCAGGCTGGAGTGGAGCGGCACGATCACGGCTCACTACAGCCTCGACCTCCTGGGCTCAGGTGATCCTCCCACTTCAGCCTCCTGAGTAGCTAGGATCACAGGGGCGTACCACCACACCTGGCTAATTTTTTTTTTTATTTTTTGTAGAGGCAAAATATCACTATGTTGCTCAAGTTGGTCTTGAATTCCTGGGCTCAAGTGATCCTCCTGCCTTGACCTCCCAAAGTGCTGGAATTACAGGTATGAGCCACAACACCCAGCCTAAATTTTCTTAGTTTTTAATTTTAATTTTTTTTTTTAGAGATAGGGTCTCACTCTGTTGCTCAGATTAGAAACTAGTGGCGCAATCACAGCTCACTGCAGCCTCAAACTCCTGGGCTCAAGCGATCCTCCAGCCACCCAAGAAGCAGATTACAGGTGCACACCACCAGGCCTAACTCAGCACAAATTTTAAGCAGAACTTTGGCCAGGAAGGTTCCTCTCTGACCAATCCTGATATAGAATGGCTCTCTAAAGACCAATCTTTCAAGCTGTGAAACCAAAGGACTCACCTGACCCAATCCAGACTGGAAGAGAAGCTTCTGTTCCAGACAATCTTTGAGAATGGAGATACCCTGGTCTTGCCCCTGACAGTCAAGCCTCCTATGATCTAACCCTTGTTTACACTTCAGGCCCCCTCTTTTCCATTCCTCCACCTCATATTCTGCCCGTCAGCCTTGATAAACTACTTGCCATTCCTGAATCACACCACACTTTTCTCAATCTCAGCTGGTCTCTCTCCTCAAGTGCCTGCCCTTCCTTACCTCCTCCAGAAAGTCCCCTCTCGTTAGATGTTCCTGCTGCATGCTCCTCTAGCACCTGGCATATAACCTCTATCATAGCATTTTCCCCATTTACTTTTACTTTTACTTTTTTTTTTTTTTAAGACAGTGTTTTGCTCTTGTCATCCAGGCTGGAGTGCAGTGGCTCGATCTTGGCTCACTGCAACCTCCGCTTCCCAGGCTCAAGCAATTCCCCTGCCTCAGGCTCCCTATTTCGAGCCCTCTGTGAGCCCGTAAGATCTTGTTATTTTTAGAGACAGGGTTTTGCTCTGTCACCCAGGCTAGAGTGCAGTGGTGTGATCACAGCTCACCGCAGCCTCAAACTCTTGGCCTCAAGTGGTCCTCTCGCCTCTGCCTCCCAAAGCACTGGGATTACAGGCATGAGCCATGGTGCCTAGCCAGCCTGTAAGATTTTTAATGGAAGGAACTGTGTTTTATTCATCATTGTTTCCCCAAAGCAGAGAACAGAATGAGCACATAATTTGGAACATCATACTTATTCACTGAATGAATTCCATCATTCAGTACTTCCAGGTATCTTCAAAAGTGCTACCGTAAGGCGAGGCCTTGGTGGCTCCAAGCTTGTAATCCAGCACTTTGGGAGGCGGGGCAGGCCGAGATCCACAGAGGTCAGGAGATGAGACCATCCTGGCTAACACGGTGAAACCCCGTCTCTACTAAAAGAAATACAAAAACTAATAGCCAGGCCCGGGTGTGAGGCCTGTAGTCCCAGCTACTCAGACTGGGGCAGGAGAATGGTGAACCCGGGGAGGAGCTTGCAGTGAGCTGAAGGATCCGGCTAACACTCCAGCCTGGGTGACAGGCCAGACTCGTCTCAAAAAAAAAAAAAAAAAAGGCCAGAAGTAGCGGTGGCTCAAGCCTGTAATCCCAGCTTGCCCCAGGAGGCAGAGGCGAGGCAGTCCTGGAATCAGGAGATGAGAGACCATCACAGCTAACAGGTGAAACCCGTCTCACTAAAAAATACAAAAACTAGCATGATGGGGCGGCGCCTGTAGTCTAGCTACTAGGGAGGCTGAGGCAGGAGAATGGCGTGAACCGGGCCGGGCTTGCAGTGAGCTGAGATCCGGCCACTGCACTCCAGCCCTGAAGCGGCAAGCGAGACTCCGTCTCAAAAAAAAAAAAAATTCTTTCGTAGACTAGACCACAATAAAGTTCCCACTTAACCTACCCAATGATCTATGACCCTCTGAATCTAACCAGATTTTTTTTTAAACTACAAAATAGACCCAGAGTCTAAGATGGGTGTCTACTTAAAGATAGGACTCTACTCAAGTCAGTTTTATGGTTTTGGCAATTGTGATCTCATTGCCAAAAATCTCTGGACATGGCTAAAAATCTATTTGGTAAGTATCCATATCAGACACTACAAAACAGACAGGGCAAGAACCAACCAACAAAACAAATCTATGGAAGCCAAGAGGGTCCAGAACCAAAAGGGGATTCTCATACCAAGGGACTGATGAGAGAGAACACTAGAAAGCTTACAAAATGAGGGGAGAATCGCCTGTCAAACTCCCGCTGAGCCAGGATTCCTCCCTGTCCAGGTGCACTGGTAGAGCCAATCTGAAAAGAAGAAAAGAACGATATTAATGCAAGTCTCCACCTCATCTAATCTGAGAAAGGGCAGTCCCAACCAACGCAACTCTGTGCATTAGAGTCTTAGTTCCCAAAGGCTCAGGAGCACTTCAAGAAGATGAGGGAAAGCTTTTGGCTAGACAAGAGTTGGATGATTCTCTTTTAGTGTGTTGTAAAGAGGAGTACCTAGGAGCCAGAAGACCTGAGAAATATCCCATGATGAACGTACATTAAACAGGGTAGGCCATGCATGCAACTGAAATTAAAGCCAAATTCTTCTGTCTGAACCTCAGACTCTGGAAAGAGTGAAGTTGCTCACCACTACTGGCCCCTCTACAGTGCAGGGTGTGCAATGGAATGACTTACCCTTGGTAATCATTTACTTATTCCTCCAGCAAAATCACTTGGCAACTTCCACAG
The DNA here is from genome assembly GCF_008728515.1 of Papio anubis. Classification (NCBI taxonomy): domain Eukaryota; kingdom Metazoa; phylum Chordata; class Mammalia; order Primates; family Cercopithecidae; genus Papio; species Papio anubis. The sequence goes on from NC_044976.1 coordinate 126,717,930, forward strand.
GGTGTCATGAGGCTCTCAAATGGGAAATAGCAAAAGTATATAATGAAGTATAAAGCCCTACGCAAATGTACATTATAGAGGAGGGGTTGAGTCTGGCCCATATTCCTTTGTCTTGGAGAGGAGGCCAAGAGTTTGGAGCATACTTTTATTCCAAAGTGGCAGCTGAGCCTCTGATTTTATGTCTATTAACCCATCAACTACTAGGTAGAACCAAAGAGTCCTGAAGTTGGTTCTGAAAGCAGAAATGATAGCGGATGTGAAAACACAGCTGGGTTTAGAAGAATATGGTTCCATGTAGTTTATGAAAAACGAAAATGCAGAAGGTGCACTGAGTGTTAGTTCTTTTCATTCCATGGTTGACCGTGTTAAGTCCCTTCCCTACTGTGTACTAATTAGCCTACAGCCCTACTTGTATGGAGGATCATACATTTTAGCTTCATAAATTTATGCATTTATTTGGCTTTATACATTTATTACTTAAGCTTTTTGAGGACTTGGACAGTATCTTAATCCTCTACGTATTCCCAGAGTCTGGCACATTTCAGGAACTTCATAAATGTCTGTTGACCTTTACATCAATCAAAAGATTGTTTACTACTGAGTTTATATTGTATATGGGAAACAGAGAAATCTAAGACGGTCACTGGCCTCAGGGAGTTTATAATTAAATTGGGAGGTGGGGGTGGGAGAGGGAGCATCTATAAATAAGAAACTACTGAAGACAGTGATTAAATGTTCACGTGGCATAGACTATAAGTGCTACAGAAGTTTAGATGCAGTCAACATGTTTATGAAAGAATGAATAGTGGCCGGGCGCTGTGGCTCACGCCTGTAATTCCAGTACTCTGGGAGGCCAAGGCGGGCGATCACAGGTCAGGAGTTTGAGACCAGCCTGGCAAATATGGTGAAACTCCGTTTCTACTAAAAATATAAAAAAGCAGCTGGTGGCCGGTAGCGGTGGCTCAAGCCTGTAATCCCAGCACTTTGGGAGGCCAAAGGCCGGGTGGATCACCAGGTCAGGAGATCGGGGAACTATCCTGGCTAACATGGTGAAACCCGTCTCTACTAAAATATAAAAACTAGCAGGCGTGGTGGTGAGGCAGCCTGTAGTCTCAGCTACTTGGGAGGCTGAGGCCGGAGAATAAGCGTGAACCGGGGCTGAGGAGCTTGCAGTGAGCGAGATCCGCCACTGCACTCAGCCTGGGCTTACAGCTGAGACTCCGTCTCAAAAAAAAAAAAAAAGCAGCTGGTGTGGGCGCTACCTGTTGTCCCAGTTACTTTCGGGAGGCTGAAGGGCAGAGAATGCAGCTTGAACCCAGAGGCGGAGGTTGCAGTGAGCCAAGATTACACTATTGCACTCCAGCCTGGGTGACAGAGTGAGGCTCTGTCTCAAAAAAAAAGAAAAAGAATGAATAACAAAACAATATGGAACAGGGACAAAAGCAAGGGAACCGTAACTCAAAGCTGGGTCTTAGAAAGCAGATCCGTGGGTGGGAGAAGGATAAACAGAACAAAGGCACAGAGGAAAGAATAAGGACTGAGTTGGGGGAGAAGGTGTGGGAAGTAGCGTGGCCTAATAAGGATGTAGGGTCTGTATGGGCAGACTGGGAGAGAAGGCTGGAGGCAGAAAAGAGCTAGACTATTGGAGGGGGTGCAGTGAGAGGCAGAAAAGCTCAGCCCTGATGCCGCAAGCAGGAGCAATCTAAGCAAGGGAAGGAGAGAGTAACAGTGGAGCCTGGGAAGAATCTGACAGTGGCAGAGAAGACAGATCAGAAAGGCAAGGACATCAGTAGGCAGCAAATGACACACTCCAGATGAAAAGGAAGGCAGAAGGAATGAAAAGGAGGGGAAGGCCATGGTACACCTCTTCCATCCATTTCAATCACTCTTGTCCAGAACTTTAATTTGAAACATACTTCCTTAGGACAATACCAAGTGTCTGGTTAATGTTATCTCCCTCAGAATTTAGTAGCTACTGTAGAAATTTTCTGTAAGAGGTTTTTGTTTTTATAATCTATACTTTTTAGATGGATATCCATCACCTTAAACATTTATCTTTTTTTTTTTTCCTCTGAGACAGGGTCTCACTGTGTCAACCAGGCTGGAATGCAGTGGCAATAAAATGGCTCACTGCAGCATCAACCTCCCGGGCTCAAGCAATCCTCCCACCTCAGCCTCCTGAGTACCTGGGATCACAGGGGCGTGCACCATGCCTGGCTAATTATTTGAAATGGGGGTCTTACCATGCTGCCCAGGCTGGTCTCCAACTCCTGGACTCAAACAATCCACCCACCTCAGCCTCCCAAAGTACTGGGATTACAGGCATTAGCCACTATGTCTGGCCCTATTTATCTTTTCTTTATGATGGAAATGTTCAAATGCTTCTCATCTGGCTATTTTGAAATATACATTAGATTACTGTTAACTATAGTCACCCTACTGCACTATCGAACACTAGGTCTTATTCCTTCTATTTTTTTTTTTTTTGAAATGGAGTCTCATTCTGTCGCCCAGGTTGAAGTGCAGTGGTGTGATCTCAGCTCACAGCAACCTCTGCCTCCCGGGTTCAAGTGACTCTCTTGCCCCAGCCTCCCAAGTAGCTGGGATTACAGGAGCCTGCCACCACGCCCAGCTAATTTTTGTATTTGTAGTAGAGATGGGGTTTTTCCATGTTGGCCAGGCTGGTCTCGAACTCCTAACCTTAGGTGATCTGCCCACCTCGGCCTCCAAAAATGCTAGATTACAGGCGTGAGCCACTGCGCCCAGCCCCAACTGTATTTTGCTACCTATTAATTGACCTCTCTTCATCTCCCTCTCACCCCCCCCACAAGAGATTTTAAGGGAAGGCAGATCCAAACTCCATCCAGCTAAGGGTTTGGGCAACTCACCACAACGGGCCCATCCTCCTGGGCCAGGTAAGTAATTGTCGCCGAGGTGAAGTTGAAATAACCAGCCTTGAGAGGGCGCAGGACCACAGTGTGGGAGACATTGCTAGCACTGGCTCAAGAGTTAAGGAAGGGAAAGAGATGAAGCTAAGGTTGTAGCAGCCTTTCGGCCTGTGGACCTGTGGACTACATGCAACATTTACAAAACAGTTGCCAATACGTGCTGATCTCATACAGGCAATACTCTGTAGGAATGAAAAAACATATGCTTCTTTTTAAAATTTATTTTTTTTAAGGCCGGGCGCGGTGGCTCAAGCCTGTAATCCCCAGCACTTTTGGGAGGCCGGTGAGGTGGATCACTTGAGATCCCAGGAGATGGAGACCATCCTGGCTAACACTGTGAAACCCGTCTCTACTAAAAATACAAAAATAGCCAGTGAGGTGGTGAGCCTGTAGTCCCAGCTACTGGAGGCTGAGGCGGGGAGAATGGCGTGAACCCAGGAGGCCGAGGCTTGCAGTGAAGGCAGGTCGCCACTGCACTCCAGCCTGGGTGACTAGCCGAGACTCCGTCTCAAAAAAAATTATTTTTTAATTTATCATACTTTAAGTTCTAGAGATTACATGTACATAGCGTGCAGGTTTGTTACAAATGTATGCTTGTGCCATGTTGGTGTGTGCTGCACCCATCAGCTTCGTCATTTACATCAGGTACATGGCATACAGTAATCCCTCCCCCTCCCCCAATTTACTTATTTTTCTTTAAATATTAAAAAAAGAGAGAGATGGGGTCTCACTTTGTTGCCCACGGTGGTCTCAAACTTTTGGGCTCAAGTGATCCTCCCACCTTGGTCTCCCGAAGTCCTGGGATTACAGGCATGAGCCACCACACGGGACCTAGGCTTCTTTTTCAAATCTAAAGTGTATGAGGTATTACAGGTTGTTTTTCCAGCTAAATTTTAAGGGGCCTATGTTATACTCAGTGCACTGGTTTTTGAAGTAAACTTCGAAACCAATATATATCATGGATAAAAAACTATAGTCATTTGGCCAGGCATGGTGGCTCACACCTATAATCCCAGCACAGTGGGAGGCCAAGGTGGGTGGATCACCCACGGGGTCAGAATTTGAAGACCAGTTGTAACATGCTGAAGCGAAACCCGTCCTACTAAAAATACAAAAAATGGCTGGGCGTGGTGGCAGTGCCTGTAATCTCAGCTACTGGTGAGGCTAGAGATAAGCTTGAACCAGGAGCCAGAGAGGTTGCGACGAGCAAGATGTGCCACTACATTCTAAGCCTAGGTGATAAGGCTTTGAAATTCCCATCTCAAAAAAAAAAAAAAAAAAAAAAAAGTACACTAATTTGATCCAGGTGTATGGATGGTTAAAAAGAAATTATAGCCGCTAGCTCATGAAAGATCTTTTTTTTTTGAGACAGAGTCTTGCTCTGTCACCAGGCTGGAGTACAGTGGCACAGTCTCCCAGCTCGAGCAGCTCTGCCTCACGGGTTTACACCATTCTCCTGCCGCGCCAGCCTCCTGAGTAGCTGGGATGTCAGGCACCTGCTCCTGTCCTGTGGGCCACTATGTTTTGCAGAGAGCCAGGGGTTTCATTGTGTGTCCAGTCAGGATGGTCTCAGATCTCCTGACCTCATGATCCACCACGCTCAGCCTCCCAAAGGTAACAGGATTACGGGTGTGAGGCCGCACTTTAGCCAAGCTCATAGAAAATCTTTTTTGTTGCAGCCTGTAATCCCAGCACTTTGGGAGGCCGGCGGAATCCAGATCAGGAGATGGCGAAATTCTCCTAGCTAGCTATCAGTGAAAACTCCAGTCTCTACCAAAACACAAAAAAAAAAACTGGCCGGTGGTGGTGGGCGCCTGTAGTCTCAAAGCTACTTGGGAGGCTGAGGCGAGGAGAATGGCGTGAACCGGGGAGGCCAGGAGCTTACAGTGAGCGAGATCACCACTGCACTCCAGCCTGGGGAGACACAGGAATCCGTCTCAAAAAAAAGAAAAAAAAAAAAAAAGAAATCTTTTGTTAACTATAGTGAAGGAAATTCTTGAAAATACAAAAAACCCTGGCTTACAGAAACAAATACAAAGACCACATTTACCCTCACCAAGAAACCTAAATGTATATATATTTATTATTGATATGATATAGATCTGTGTCCCCTGCAACTCTCATGTAGGGTGTGTCTAAATGTGGGAGGAGGGGCCTGGTGGGAGGTGATTGGATGGTGATTGGATCATAGGACAGATTTCTCCCACTTGCCATTCTCACATTCTTGAGTTCTCACAAGATCTGGTTATTTAAAAGTGTGTAGCACCTCCCCACTTACTCTCTTCCTCCTGCTCCAGACACATAGGTGCCTGTTTCCCCTTTGCCTTCTATCCTTGAAAGTTTCCTGAGGCCTCCCCAGCCATGCTTGCTGGCCCCAGCCACTGCAGAACCGTGACCAATTAAACCTCTTTTCTTTACAGAATTACCCCAGTCTCAACCCACAGTGGCACCACAGCAGCCCTGGAGGGAACAGACTAATAAAGAATACAATTATTATTTGTTTAAGAGACCAGACCAGCTTTGTCCTGGGCTGGGAATTACAGCAGCACTATCAGGCTCAAGCAGGCAGAATATGATATAAGGCATGCTGGGACCATAGGCATGTGCCACCACCACCACAAGCCAAATATACTTTAATTCACAAGAAGTACCCCATCTAATTCAATACTCAAAGAGATAATTGGGTAGATTAGAATAAAGAGACTCATTGAATAAGAGACTTTAAAGATCCACCCAGGTCTTCATGCTAGCATCCCAGTAGATTTCTTTTTTTTTTTTTTAATTTTTTGAGACAGAGTCTTGCTGTTTGCTTTGAGGCTGGGGAGTGCAGTGAGCAATCTCAGCTCTACCTTCCACTTCCCAGGTTCAGGCTGATTCTCCTACCTCCTTTCCCGGTAGCTGGGATTACGGGTGCCACCGCCACTGTACCCGGCTAATTTTGTATTTTAGGCAGGGCAGGTTTCACCATTTTGGCCAGGCAGTCTCGAACTCCTGACCTGGTAGTCCACCCACCTCTGACCTTCCAGGGTGCTGGGATTACAGGATGAGCCACCATGCCTGGCCTGTTCTCTTAAAAGCTTTGTAAATATCCTTGTCCAGCCACAAACATCTTTATTAAATTGCCTATATCCTTCCAATTATAGTATGTTTCAAGGGGGGTTTTTGTTTTTTTTTGGGCTTGGGAGTCTCACTCTGTCACCAGGCTAGAGTGCGGTGGCACGGGATCTGCGGCTCACTGCAACCTCAAACCTCAGGTTCAAGCAATTCCTCACTGCCTCATCTCCCAAGTAGTAGACTACAGGTGTATACCACACACAGCTAATTTTGTATTTTAGAAGAGACAGGGTTTCACCATGTTGGCCAGGCTGGTCTCAATCTCTCTTTTTTTTTTGAGGCAGTCTTGCTCTGTCGCCCAGGCTGGAGTGCAGTGGGCGTGATCTCGGCTCCTGCAGCTCCACCTCCTGTGCCATTCTCCTGCCTCAGCCTCCCGAGTAGCTGGGACTGGCCCTGCCACCTGCCTGGCTAATTTTTTGTGACTTTTTAGTAGAGGCCGGGATTTCCCTTTTAGCCAGGATTGTCTTGACCTCCCCAGCCTGCGTGATCCGCCTGCCTCCAGCACCTCCCAAAGTGCTGGGATTACAGGCGTGAGCCACCATACCCTGCTTGTTTCAGGGTCTTATAATCGGAACTTCAGGATGCTGTAACTGTATATACAAATCATGCTTACACAATTTACACCAACCTCTCTTGCTCCATCTTATCCAGAGAGATGACAGGAGGACAGCCACACATATCCAGCCTATTTGAAGTACCCCCACTGCTTTGCAGGCAAGGCTATCCCTGCCCCCCGACCCTTCATCACCAAGTAGCAAGAGGATACGGCGCAATCCGGTCCCATTTGACATTGAGCATTCCAGACACAATGCCAAAGTCTTCTGGAGGGAAGGAATCATCAGATAGTTCCACGTCTAATGCAGCACTGGAAAATGGACGAAACAAAAAGGGTTAGTAAGTAATGGATATAAAATTAAAGCAGGCTGGGTGTGGTGGCTCACGCCTGTAATCCCAACACTTTTGGGAGGCCGAGGCGGGCGGATCACCTGAGGTCAGGAATTCGAGACCAGCCTGGCCAACATGGTGAAACCCTGTGTCTACTAAAAATACAAAAAGTAGCCGGGCGTGGTGGTGTGTGCCTGTAATCCCAGGTACTTGAGAGGCTGAGGCAGGAGAACTGCTTGAACGCTAGGAGGCGGAGGTTGTAGGGAGCTGAGATTGTGCCACTGTACTCCAGCTTGGGACAGAGTGAGACTCCATCTCAAACAACAAAAAAAATCAAAGCAATAGTCCAGGCGCAGTGGTTCACGCGTATAATCCTAGCACTTTGGGAGGTCAAGGCTGGCTGATCTCTTGAGGTTAGGAGTTTAAGACCAGCCTGGCCAACATGGTGAAACCCCGTCTCTATTAAAAATACAAAAATTAACCAGGCGTGGTGGTATGCGCCTGTAATCCCAGCTACTCGGGAGGCTGAGGCAGGAGAATCGCTTGAAGTTGGGAAGCAGAGGCTGCAGTGAGCCAAGACTACACCACTGCATTCCCGCTTGGGTGACAGAGTGAGATTCCATCTAAATAAATAATAATAATAAAATTAAATTAAATTAAAGCAATAAATAATCAAACCTGCCTGTTTCTCCAAAAAAATGAGAATTGCAAAAGAGAGATATGAGTAATATAGTAACTTGGTTCTGTTGCATTGAAGAATCCAGGTCAAAGACTGGATACTATTGCTCACAAGCACCAAAATAATCAAGTATCCAGGAGGCAATAGGTCCAAGTTCATCCTTGCCTCAATTTTTCTTCATGTACATGCCTATGTCTGTGGAGGGAGGGAGAAGAGGAACACAGTGAATACAGAGGAGAAAGTTAAAGGGAATAAAATGAAAGAAAGGCAACAAAAATGCTAGGCTAATGAAAGAAGGAAAATGACACTTTTTATTTTTTTTGAGATGGAGTCTCTGTCTTGTGGCCCAAGCTGGAGTGCAGTGGCGTGATCTCAGCTCACTGCAACCTCCGCCTCCTGGGTTCAAGCGATTCTTTTGCCTCAGCCTCCCGAGTAGCTGGGACTACAGGTGCCTGCCACCACACTCGGCTAATTTTTGCATTTTTAGTAGTGACAGGGTTCTGCCATGTTGGCCAGGCTGGTCTCAAACTCCTGACCTCCGGTGATCCGCCTGCCTCAGCCTCCCAAAGTGCTGAGATTACACGTGTGAGCTACCATGTCCGGCTGGAAAATGACACTTTAAACCCCTGAGGTAACAAGGGATTGTGTATTTTTTGTGTCTTAATGTTCCCTCCTTGTTTTTCCACAATTCTTGCCACTTCCCTACTGTAAAATTCTTCCAACCCAAAATGTGAAAGATGGTTTCTTGTAGCTTAGGTAAGAATGTCCTCCTTTCCAAAAGTAGGTCCCAAAGTATATTCATTCACTCAATATATCCGATGCTGGAAGTGTCCCAAAGAGAAACCACTACCCACCAATATGCTCCCTACTCCCATCTGAAAACTAAGAATCCAGAAATAGGCTTAATCTGTAACTCCAGGGCCTCCTTACCTTGAGCCGACATTGTAGATATTGTACTGCAAGGTCAGGTCTCGTCCCTCCACGGCATATCTGTTCAGCAGTGATTTGGAAGCCAAAAGCCTGGCTCCTTCCTCTGCTTGACTGACAGCAAATAGAGCCAACACCACAAACGCCAGCAGCCTCATCTTTAGAGAAAAAAGCAAAGTGAGTTATCAAACCAAGTATGTTAAATTCACCAAAATCCTCTTGACAGGGCTCCCGTAGAAAGCTCCTTCGATGCTACCCAAGCAGCAGCCCTTTCCACAGAGTAGTCCATAAGCCACCAGCGCAGACCCGTTCTCCAGACTCTCCTACCATCTTCACCCTGCAGCCCTCGAAAAACTGGTACAAGTACCAGTATATCTACTGCCCTCTTCCTGTCAGAAGCCCCGGGATGCTCACCGGCCGGTGGTGTCTTCTGAAGGGACACCATGTGGCCAGAGCAGGGCTTTCTTTGGGGTGCCTGATTTCGGCCGATCTTGGACCTGCAGGAGCCTCACACAGGAGTGCCCACAGCTGCAGCCTTCCCGCGGCTCCTCTCCTCCTTGGCCACAGCTCCACTGGGATCTCACCGCGGACTCTTGGGGTCCTCCTCACATCCCTGTACCCCACTCTCCAGTCCAGCCCCTGAGATCCCATTCGTCCTCGCCTGTCACAACACCTTTTGGGTCCTTCGGGCAGGGAACGGGGGTCAGTCACCTCTGCCCACCCCCGCCCCCCGCCTCTTGTCAAGGTTACACGTCCTCCAGCCAGCGCGTCCTCTGCCCTTCCCGCCTTCCCCGAGCTAACCTCCAGCCACGGGGTGATGAGCGGACACGAGGCTCTCACCTGTCCCGCTCGGACGCCCTAAGTCTCCAGACTCACCGTGGGCGTCCCAAATGCCTTTCCGGAGCCGCAAAGACAGGAAGAGAGCGTCAGCGTCGGAAAGACCGGAAATAAGCACTGGCCGGAAACCGTGGTGTTCCGCCCAATGCCTTGTGGGAGTTGTAGTTCTTGGAGAAGCCCCACCTTTCTCTTTGTAGTGCCCGCCTGCCTGAGAACCTGTGAGCGCTCCTGAGAGGTTTGTGCGCTCTCCACGCTTCTTATTCTGCCCTCTTTGGGGGGCTTTTCAGGTTGATTTTTCACTACTGTATGTGACCCGCACCTGATTGGGTGCTTTGGGAAACTAGCAAACCTAGAAATTTGGATCATCTATCTAAAATGTCAACTAATACTGTTGAACAGAGAATTAGAGAAAAGCTATTCCAATCAGTATTTTTTCTATTCTCAGTCAAGACACGTAGACATTCCCTACATCCAGCAGGTCACCGAGCCCTGAGCTTTATTTAGAAGCCCTTTGAAGTGCCAAAAAGGTAGATCTTTTCTTCTCCATTCCTACTATAACTGCTTTAGTTCTTGCTGGGTAGTCGATGTGGGTTTTACTCTAGTAGTCTTTCTATCTTAGGTCTTTCCCTGCACTTTTTATTTTTATTTATTTTATTTTATTTTTGAGACAGGGTCTTCCTCTGTACCCCAGGCTGGAATGCAGTGGCTCGATCTCAGCTCACTGCAACCTCCGCCTCCCGGGTTCAAGCGATTCTCCTGCCTCAGCCTCCCCAGTAGCTGGGATTACAGAAGCATGCCCGGCTAATTTTTTGTACTTTTAGTAGAGATGGTGTTTCACCATGTTGGCCAGACTGGTCTCAAACTCCTGGCCTCAAGTGATCTGCCCGCGTCGGCCTCCCAGAGTACTGGGATTACAGACTTGAGCCACCACGCCTGGCCTCCCTGCACTTATTAATCAGCTGCCGAACTTCCCAAAACAGCATTTTGAACAGTAGATCTTAGGTTCAGAGGATGAACTGTGAAGTTAGGCAGTCATGAATTCAATCCCAGTTCTGTCACTTAGTGGTTAGGTAACCTTGAACAAGCATTACTTATATAACACCTTGGTTCCCACATCTGTAAAACAAGATAATTATAGCACTCACAAAAGGTTAGAGTATCAAATAAGATGATGTATGTAAAACTCTCAGTACAGTACCTGGCACATGTATGTGCTCAGTAAATGGTAATTATCAGTATTGCTGTTCTTGTAGAATAATACACATCGCCTGTATCTGCCTTAGTATCTGTCCCTCCATTCTCCACCTCCAAGATTGCAGTTTCTTGAGAAAAGGTTGTCCATTTCCCGTTGCTTAGTGTCCTGCCTGAGCACGCAGGAAGTAGTCCAGGAATTAATAATGACTTCTCTACATACAACCTCCAGTCTGCTTCAACTTCAGGCCTTGGTGTGTGACTTCCTTGAAATGTCCTCCTGCCCCTCTTCCTATCCAAATCCAGCCAGTCCTTCAGGACCCTGTTCTGGTCTCGTCCTCTCTGGGAAGCCCTCCTTGGCTTTGAGTGTTCTTTTACAGCACAACAATTTATTTGTTTTCCTCTAATTGTTTCTGGCTTGAAAAATATACCTTAGGCCGGGCACAGTGGCTCATGCCTGTAATCCCAGCACTTTGGGAGGCCGAGGCAGGTGGATCACGAGGTCAGGAGATCGAGACCATCCTGGCCAACATGGTAAAACCCCGTCTCTATTAAAAATGCAAAAATTAGCTGGGTGTGGTGGCGCATGCCTGTAATCCCAGATACTCGGGAGGCTGAGGCTGGAGAACAGCTTGAACCCAGGAGGCGGGGGTTGCGGTGAGCTGAGATCACGCCACTGCACTCCAGTCTGATGCCAAAGCAAGACTCTGTCTCAAAAAAAAAAAAAAAAGAAAAAAGAAAAGAAAACTACCTTAATGATTAGGTCCTATTTCTGTAGTGTACACTTTTTCAAGGGCAAAGAAAGTGCTCAAGAAACATCTGCTGATTGGATCATTTTTTTTTTTTTTTGAGACAGAGTCTCGCTGTGTCGCCCAGGCTGGAGTTCTGTGGCGCTATCTCAGCTCACTGCAACCTCCACCTCCCAGGTTCAAGCAATTCTCCTGCCTCAGCCTCCCAAGTAGCTGGGACTACAGGCATGTGCCACCACGTCCAGATAATTTGTATTTTCTTTTTTTTTTTTTTTTGAGACGGAGTCTCGCTCTGTCACCAGGCTGGAATGCAGTGGTGCAATCCCGACTCACTGCAAGCTCTACCTCCCGGTTCAAGCAATTCTCCTGCCTCAGCCTCCCGAGTAGCTGAGATTACATGCATGTGCCACCATGTCCGGATAATTTTTATATTTTTAGTAGAGGTGGGGTTTCACTGTGTTGGCCAGGATGGTCTCAATCTCTTGATCTTGTGATCCGCCCGCCTCGGCCTCCCAAAGTGCTGGGATTACAGGCATGAGTCACCACGCCTGGCCAATTTATTTGTATTTTCAGTAGAGACAGGGTTTCGCCGTGTTGGCAGGATGCTCTTGATCTCCTGACCCCGTGATCCCTCTGCCTCGGCCTCCCAAAGTGCTGGGGTTACAGGTGTGAGCCACCATGCCCAGCCAATTGGAGAAATTTTTACTCCTTCCTCCTTCCTTTTTCTTTCTTTTTTTTTTTTTTTTTTTTCTTTTTAGACAGAGTCTCACCCTTTGCCCAGGCTGAGTGCAGTGGCACAAACATGGCTCACTGCATGCAGCCTTAACCTCCTGGGCCAGCTGATCCTCTCACTTCAGCCTCCCAAGTAGCTGGGACCACAAGTGTGCCCTACCATGCCTGGGTAATTTTTTATTTTTTTATTTTACTTTAGGGATGGAGTTTTGCCATGTTGCCCAGGCTGGTCTCTAACTCCTGGGCTTAAGTGATCCACCTGTCTCTGCCTCTGAAAGTGTTGGGATTACAGGCATGGGCCACCTTTTTTGCTCAAATATTACTTTCTATAGCCATTTCTCCAGGACCGGAAAGATGGAAAGTGTAGGTGTTCTTGTTTCTCAGACTCTGCTGCACCCAAAAGGAATATATCTTTAGCACACACTGTCCAAATGCCTTACTATGGAGCCACTTCTGAGTCCAGAAGAGAAATGTCTTCATCCTTGGGTTGCCCACTTATACACTGACCCTTTTCCTGCCTCTATCCCATCCCAGTCACTTGTTCTTTCTTTTTTTTTTTTTTTTTTTTTTTTGAGACGGAGTCTTGCTCTGCCGCCCAGGCTGGAGTGCAGTGGCCGGATCTCAGCTCACTGCAAGCTCCGCCTCCCGGGTTCACGCCATTCTCCTGCCTCAGCCTCCCGAGTAGTTGGGACTACAGGCGCCCGCCACCGCGCCCGGCTAGTTTTTTGTATTTTTTAGTAGAGACAGGGTTTCACCGTATTCGCCAGGATGGTCTCGATCTTCTGACCTCATGATCCGCCCGTCTCGGCCTCCCAAAGTGCTGGGATTACAGGCTTGAGCCACCGCGCCCGGCCTACTTGTTCTTTCATTAGTACATTTAGCATTCATTTTTTGAGCACCTATTATGTGTCAAGCACTGTGATAGTCACTATAAGAGATACAAAATAGGGCCAGGCACAGTGGCTCACTACCTGTAATCCCAGCACTTTGGAAGGCCGAGGTGGGCAGATCACGAGGTCAGGAGTTCAAGACCAGTCTGACCAACATGGTGAAACCCTGTCTCTACTGAAAATACAAAAATTAGCCGGGCATGGTGGGATACCCTTGTAATCCCAGCTACTTGGGAGGCTGAGGCAGGAGAATCGCTTGAACCCGGGAGGTGGAGGTTGCAGTGAGCCGAGATCGTGGCACTTGACTCCAGCCTGGGTGACAGAGCGAGACTCCATCTCAATAAAAAGAGAGATACAAAATAGGATATGGAGCCTGCCTTCAAGAAGGATGACCTATAGTCCTAACCATAACGAAAAGACAAATGAGGTTCAAGCACTCCTCAAGAAAAAACAAACAAACAAAAAAAAACAGGCAAGGTGGTTCACACCTGCAATCCCAGCACCTTGGAAGGAAGGATTGCTTAAAGCCAGGAGTTCGAGACCAACCTTGGCAACAAAGTGACACCTGTCTCTACAAAAAAAAATTTTTTAAGTAGCCAGGTATGGTGCCATGTGCCTGTAACCCCAGCTTACTCAGGAGGCTGAGGTGAAAGACTTGCTTGAGCCCAGGAGTTCGAGGCTGCAGGGAGCTATGATTGCACCACTACTCTCCAGCCTGGTGACAGAGCAACAACCTGTCTCAAAACAAAACACATGGGCCGGTGGCTCATGCCTGTAATCCCAGCACTTTGGGAGGCCGAGGCGGGCGGATCACCTGAGGTCAGGAGTTCAAGACCAGCCTGACCAACGTGGAGAAACCCTGTCTCTACTAAAAATACAAAATTAGTTGGGTGGGGTGGTACATCCCCGATATAGTCAATGGGAAACATCCGCCAAAGTGACTTATGTCAAAGTAAGTCTGTCAAGAAAATCTCGGATTTAGTATAGATTGATTTTTTTCCTTTTTTTCTCTAGAACTAGAGAGAACCTGGGAAAATGCTGTGATAACAGATCATTTCACCCCTGGAACTCTCACATATCTCACTGTGGATCAGAAAGTCTCAGACAAGGGATGGGCTGATGAGGACACATCATCTCTATTCAGTCTCCCTACTGGAATTCATTCTGACTAGAGTAGAGAGATTTTGAGTCAATTGCTAAAGGAAGCGTTTCTATTGAAAGAGCTCCAAAAGAATACAAATGCTTCCTGCCATCCTCAAGGGGACTCCAAACCAAGAGACTGAGTAGGACTTCGTTAGATGAGCAGGAATTGTGTGTCAGGATTGGAGGTGTACAGAGCCAGTGTGAGGCCACCTATGGTGTCAGTTGTGCCCCTAGGATGGTATAACAGGTTTCAAGCCTTGTTTCTTTTCTTTCTCTCTTTTTTTTTTTTTTTTTTTAAAGACAGGATCTCCCTGTGTCACCCAGGCCGGAGTGCAGTGACTCAATCAGCCTCAACATCCTGGGCTCAAGCAATCCTGTCTCCCTAGTAACTGGGAGTAAAGGCATGCCCCATCATGCCTAATTTTTTTGTTTTTTATAGAGATGGTGTCTTGTTATGTTGGCCAGGCTGGTCTTGAACTCCTGGACTCAAGCAATACTCCCTCCTTGGCCTCCCAAAGTGCTGGGATTACAGGTGTGAGCCACCGCGCCCGGCCTACATTGTTTTTTTATTGTGTTTTATTTTTTGTTTTGTTTTTGTTTTTTGTTTTGTTTTGTTTTGTTTTTAAGATAAGGTCTCCCTCTGTGGCCAAGGCTGGAAAGCAGTGGCATGATCACAGCTCACTCCAGCCCCGAACTCCTAGGCTAAAGCTACCCTCCTGTTCCAGCCTCCTGAGTAGCTGGGACCACAGGCACTCGCCACCACGCCCAACTAATTTTTAAATTGCTTGTAGAGACGAGATCTCGTCTGTTGCCCAGACTGATCTTGAACTCCTGGGCTCAAGCAGTCCTCCTGCCTCGGCCTCCCAAAGTGCTGGGATTACAGGCATGAACCACTGTGCCTGGCCAGTATTTTTTTTTTTTTTTTTTTTCTTGAGACTGAGTCTCATTCAAGCTGGAGTGCAATGCGCGATCTCCGCTCACTGCAAACTTTCCCTCCTGGGTTCAAGAGATTCTCCTGCCTCAGCCTCCCCAGTAGCTGGGATCACAGGCAACAGGCACATGCCACCATGCCTGGCTAATTTTTGTATTTTTGATAGAGATGGGATTTCACCATGTTGGCCAGGCTGGTCTCTAACTCCTGACCACAAGTGATCCACCTGCCTCGGCCTCCCAAAGTGCTAGAATTACAAGCGTGAGCCACTGTGCCCGGCCCTGGCCAATTTCTTATTGTGATTAAATATACATAACACAGGGCCGGGCGCGGTGGCTCAAGCCTGTAATCCCAGCACTTTGGGAGGCCGAGACGGGCAGATCATGAGGTCAGGAGATTGAGACCATCCTGGCTAACATGGTGAAACCTCATCTCCACTAAAAAATACAAAAAACTGCCGGGCGCGGTGGCTCAAGCCTGTAATCCCAGCACTTTGGGAGGCCGAGACCGGTGGATCACGAGGTCAGGAGATCGAGACCATCCTGGCTAACACGGTGAAACCCCGTCTCTACTAAAAATACAAAAGACTAGCCGGGTGAGGTGGCGGGCGCCTGTAGTCCCAGCTACTCAGGAGGCTGAGGCAGGAGAATGGCATGAACCCGGGAGGCGGAGCTTGCAGTGAACTGGGATCTGGCCACTGCACTCCAGCCCGGGCGACAGAGCAAGACTCCGTCTCAAAAAAAAAAAAAAAAAATACAAAAAACTAGCCGGGCGAGGTGGCGGGCGCCTGTAGTCCCAGCTACTCGGGAGGCTGAGGCAGGAGAATGGCGTAAACTCGGGAGGCGGAGCTTGCAGTGAGCTGAGATCCAGCCACTACACTCCAGCCTGGGCGACAGAGCGCGACTCCGTCTCAAAAAGAAAAAAGAAAAAGAAAAAAAAAATATATATATATATATGCATAACACAAAATTGACCATTTTAACCTTTTTTGTTTAGACAGATTCTCACTCTGTCACCCAGGCTGGAGTGCAGCAGCATAATCATGGCTCACTGCAGTCTTGACCTCCTAGGCTTGATCTTCCTGCCTCACCAATTTGGACAAACTGTATCCATCTGAGATCAGTTGGTTAAAGAGGTAGGTGTGATGGAAAACTGGCTCTAACTTCTCTAATATTAATTCAACACAGATTTGCTGATTACCCTCCTACGTGGTAAACACTGTTCTAGGCCCTAGGGCAATAGCAGTGGACAAAACAGATAAATCTCCTTACCTTTCTCTCAAAACAGAAAATATCCCTTTCTAATGCAGCACTGTCCAGTAGAACTTTCAGTGGTAATGAAAATATTCTATAATATCTCCACTGTTGAACATGGTAGCCACCAACTACATGTGGCTATTGAGCACTTGAAATGTGACTGGGCAGACTGAGGAACTGAATTTTAAATTTTATTTCATTTTAACTCATTTCTTTTTTTTTTTGGTTTGTTTTGTTTTTATTGATTTTTAATTGTTTTGAGACAGAGTCTCACTCTGTCACACAGGCCAGAGTGCAGTGGTGCGATCTCGGCTCACTGCAACCTCCGCCTCCCGGGTTCAAGTGATTCTCCTGCCTCAGCCTCCCGAGTAGCTGGGACTACAGACGGTGCCACCATGGCTGGCTAATTTTTGCATTTTTGGTGGATACAGCGTTTGGCCATGTTGACCAGACTGGTCTCCAACTCCTGACCTCAAGCGATCCACCTACCTTGGCCTCCCAAAGTGCTGAGATTACAGGCGTGAGCCACTGTGCCCAGCCTCGTTTTTTTAACTCATTTCAATTTAAGTTTGAATAGCTAAATGCGGCTAGTATATTGAACATTACAGCTCTAGTGTACTCTGACACATGTCTGGACTTTGGCTTGAAATGCAAAAGCCCAGCATTTTGCTACTGAGAAAGCATTTTCTCTGCTTTTTCTCTGAAACAGTTCTTCCTCCATCATTGGGTAAGCTCGCGTCTGAGGTACGGGATGTGGGACAGCTCCCAGTGAGTCCCCCCAAAACCTCCAAATCTTGACTGACCCCATTGAATGTCTGAACCCAGACACCTTCCTGAGGTAGGTGCTTCTAGGTGTACAAAGCACAGGGTGTCCCCCTTCCCCCTACACACATGAAGGATGTCTGTGTCCTCTCAGCCCTTTCACCCTCTTGTTCCCCCCCAGACTCGCAGCCAGTAATGAGGAGCCATTTTAGCATAAGGGCACATCATCCTGAGAGGCAGTCTCTCAGGATGAGAGCGAGAGCATGACATGTTGGTTTGGTTGTAGATGTCACACTCTGAAGATGGAATGGCGACGTCAGTGAGGAGGCCAGAAACAGGGGTCTCCTTGATCTCACCCAAGAGGCAGCAGCCAAAAGAAGTAGGGCCCCAACTAAAAGTGGGAAAATAGCCGGGCACAGTGACTCACACCTGTAATCCCAGCACATTGAGAGGTCAAGGTGGGCCTGAGGTCAGGAGACCGAGACCAGCCTGGCTAACATAGTGAAACCCTGTCTCTACTGAAAATACAAAAATTAGCTGGGCGTGGTGGCGGGTGACTGTAATCCCAGTTACTTGGGAGGCTGAGGCAGGAGAATCGCTTGAACCCAGGAGGCGGAGGTTGCAGTGAATCGAGATGGCACCACTGCACTCCAGCCTGGGCGACATAGGGAGACTCTTGTCTCAAACAAAACAAAACAAAAAACAAAGTGGGAAAGTAGATAAGGACAAGGCAAGGGTCCTTTGTGAAAAGGGACTTCCGGGTATCTGCTCCAGGCTGACTCTGGAAGACAACTTTGGGAGAAAGGGCATGCATACACATCCTATCTCCCAGGCTAGGGGTCTATGTGTGTTACCAACCAGCTACCAAGGGGTGTCTTTTCTTTTCCACAATGAACTGTGTGCACTCAGTCTCCTGCCAGACACTAGGAGACGCTGGCAGTGTCGGCGAGTCCCTGCGCTGGGCTCTTGCTCTGCCACTGCATCCACCACACTGTAATCAGATGACTTGTCCTAGCTCTTTCCCCTCCCTGGACTGTGAGTACCTAGAGGGCAGGGACACACCTCGTGTTTGTGGAATGGCTTCCCCATAAGTAGTCACTGAGCATAACTGAGCTATGCGGGGAGAAGACAATCACTGTTGCTGACCCTGCAATGGTCAGGCTTAGCTGGAAAAGGACACCAGATTCCAGAGCCAAGAACAGTGCCCCATGCACAATTATTTATTTTGAAACAGTTCAAACCTATAGAGACTTGAAAGCTGGTTGAATTAACACCTGTATGCCTTTCATCTAGATTTATCAGTCACTAACATTTTGCCCATTTGCTCTCACTCTATATGTAAATTAATATATGTATACACTGTCTTGTGCCACATAATGATGTTTTGGTCAACAATGGATTGTATGTACAATGGTGGTCACATAGATTATGATAATGTATTTTCACTGGACCTTTTCTATGTTTAGATACACAAATATCATATGTTACAATTGCCTACAGTATTCAGTACAGTAATGTGCTATATAGGTTTGTGCCCTAGGAGCAATAGGCTGTACCAGACTGCCCAGGTGTATAATAGGCCACGCCATCTAGGTTTGTAAGTCCACTGTGTGATGTTCACACAACGACATCACCTAACACCATATTTCTCAGAATGTGTCCCGTGGTTAAGTGATGCATCACTGTATATGTACAGTCGTCCCTTGGCAACCTTAGGGGATTAGTTGCAAGACCCTTGCAAATACCAAAATCTGTAGATGCTCATTATCTTTATATAAAATGACAGAATATTTGCATATAGCCTATGCATATCCTCCCATATACTTTAATCTTTTTGTTAATTTTTTTTTAAGTAAAATAGAGCAGCCAGGCATGGTGGCTCATGCCTGTAATCCCAGCACTTTGGGAGGCTGAGGCGGACGGATCACCTGAGGTTGGGAGTTTGAGACCAGCCTGACAAATATGGAGAATCCCTATCCCTACTAAAAATATGAAATTAGCTGGGCATGCCTGTATTCCCAGCTACTGGGATACAGTAGCTCGGATTACAGTTACTTGAGCCTGAGGCAGGAGAATCGCTTCAACCCAGGAGGCGGAGGTTGCAATGAGCCAAGATCACATCATTGTACTCCAGCCTCCACAACAAAAGTAAAACTCTGTCTCAAAAATAAATAAATAGGCCGGGCACGGTGGCTCACGCCTGTAATCCCAGCACTTTGGGCGGCCGAGGCAGGTGGATCACAATGTCAAGAGATCGAGACCATCCTGGCTAACATGGTGAAACCCTGTCTCTACTAAAAATACAAAAAATTAGCCGGGCGTGGTGGCGGGTGCCTGTAGTCCCAGCTACTCCGGAGGCTGAGACAGGAGAATGGTATGAACCCAGGAGGTGGAGCTTGCATGAGCTGAGATCGCCCCACTGCACTCCAGCCTGGGCGACAGAGCGAGACTCTGTCTCAAAAATAAATAAATAAATAAATAAATAAAATAAATAAAGTAGAGCAGAATCTCACTATGTTGCCCCAGGTCAGTCTCAAACTCTTCAAGTGATTCTCTTGCCTTGGCCTTCCAGAGTGCTGGGATTACAGGCATGAAGCACTGCACCTGGCCCCTACCATTTATTATTTATTTATATATTTTATATATATAAATATATATTTTTAAAAAAGCCCAGATATGGGCTGCTTCTTTTTTTTTTTTTTTTGAGACAGAGTCTCATGCTGTCGCCCAGGCTGGAGTGCAATAGCTATGGGCTGTTCCACTCTTTGTTTTTTTTTTTTTTTTTTGAGACGGAGTCTCGCTCTGTCGCCCAGGCTGGAGTGCAGTGGCCGGATCTCAGCTCACTGCAAGCTCCGCCTCCCGGGTCTACGCCATTCTCCTGCCTCAGCCTCCCGAGTAGTTGGGACTACAGGCGCCCGCCACCTCGCCCGGCTAGTTTTTTGTATTTTTTAGTAGAGACGGGGTTTCACCGTGTTAGCCAGGCTGGTCTCGATCTCCTGACCTTGTGATCCGCCCGTCTCGGCCTCCCAAAGTGCTGGGATTACAGGCTTGAGCCACCGCGCCCGGCCGGCTGTTCCACTCTTAATTGGACTCTCCATGAAGCCCCGTCTCTACTAAATATAGAAAAATTACCCAGCTGTGGTGGCACATGCCTGTAATTCCAGCTACTCGGGAGGGCGAGGCAGGAGAATCACTTGAACCTGGGAGGTGGAGGTTGCAGTGAGCAGAGATCACACCACTGCACTCCAGCCTGGGCAACAAGAGTGAAACTCCGTCTCAAAAAGAAAAAAAAAAAGAGCATTTAATGCATTCAGGATATGTCTGTGTGTCCTTTGCAGATACTGCTTTGTAGCTTGTCTTTAGTATTTTAAGTGAACATGTCTTCTGGGCCAGGACAGTGTTTTTTAACCTCTGCTGTCTACTCAGTTCTCACAGACAGATGGGCGCTGGGTTTAGGTTTGCTCTCTGATCTCCACGCTTCTCTGCGGCACTTCGCCTCCCCCAATGACAGATGCAAAGTCCCATATGTAACAGGATGGGCTGGTGGAGAGCATGCTTCATTCCTTGCTCTTGAATTCCCCCAAGGAAGAAGATCCCAGCCTTGTTCAGACAAAGAGGCGGAAGCAGAACAAAGTTTGCATTCTCCAGCTGAGGAAAAATGAGGTGAAAGAGGAAGACAAGGAGAACAAGGAGGACAAGGAGGATGAGGAAGAGGAGGAGGACCAAGCAGAGGGGCCCCCTTCCTCTTTGCAATCACCTAGGACAGGACGGAGGCAATGCCCGTACTCAAGAATCTGCCAAGTGAGACACAAGGAGCACCTGAGCACTTGGAAAGTAGCTTGAGCTTATCCACCGATGAAACCAAGTTGTCTGGCTGGAGTCTGTCCATGTTTTGCCAATACTTATGTAGCTGCTGCCACAGGAAGCAGAAGTCAGTGGAGGAGGCCGGGCGCGGTGGCTCAACCCTGTAATCCCAGCACTTTGGGAGGCCGAGGCGGGTGGATCACGAGGTCAGGAGATCGAGACCATCCTGGCTAACATGGTGAAACCCCGTCTCTACTAAAAATACAAAAAACTAGCCGGGCGTGGTGGCGGGCGCCTGTAGTCCCAGCTACTCGGAGGCTGAGGCAGGAGAATGGCGTAAACCCGGGAGGTGGAGCTTGCAGTGAGCCGAGATCGTGCCACTGCGGTCCAGCCGGGGTGACGCAGCGAGAAAACTCCTTATAGGTTTTACAAAAAAAAAAAGAAGTCAGTGGAGGAAAACAAGGCATCCGCCCCTGGAGCAGGGAGGAGCCCAGGCGAGACTGACTCAGCTGTGAGCTTCACTAATGGGTGATGGTCCAGATCTCCAAGGGGCTCCAAGGAAAGCTCTCGGCAGAAGCCAGAAGAGCAGAGAGTGTAATCCTTCCACTTAGAAATAAAGCACATTTTATTTTTGTGAATGTCATGTGTGAGCCTGATGATTCCAGGTTTTCCTCTTTCTATTTTTTTTTTTTTTTTTTTTGCTAGATGTATTCAATTCCTGCACCACTTTACCTCTTTGAACATCCCATTTTCTTGCTCCTTCCTTCCTTCTCCCTTCCCTCCATCCCTCCCTCCCTCTCTCTTCTTTCTCTTTCTTTCCTTCTTTCCTTCTTTTTCTTTCTCTTTCTTTCTTTCCGTCATTCTTTTCTTCCTTTCTTTCTTTTCTTTTCTTTTTTTTTTGAGACGGAGTCTTGCTCTATCGCCCAGGCTGAAGTGCAGTGGCATGATCTCGGCTCACTGCAAGCTCTGCCTCCCGGGTTCATGCCATTCTCCTGTGTCAGCCTCTCGAGGAGCTGGGACCACAGGCGCCCGCCACCACACTCAGCTAGTTTTTTTTGTATTTTTAGTAGACAGGGGGTTTCACTGTGTTAGCCAGGATGGTCTCAATCTCCTAACTTCGTGATCTGCCCACTTTGGCCTCCCAAAGTGCTGGGATTACAGGCGTTAGCCACTGCACCCGGCCTCTTTCTTTTTTTTCTTTCTTTCTTTCTTTTCTTTCTTTCTTTCTTTCTTTCTTTCTTTCTTTCTTTCTTTCTTTCTTTCTTTCTTTCTTTTCTTTCTTTCTTTCTCTCTCTCTCTCTCTCTCTCTTTCTTTCTCTTTTTGTTTTCTTTTACTTTTCTTCTTTTCTTTTTTTTGACACAGGGTTCCACTCTTCCCCAGGGTGGAGTGCAGTGGGGCCATCATGGCTCATTGCAGCCTCAATCTCCAGGGCTCAAGTGATCCTCCCACCTCAGCCTCCCAAGTAGCTGGGATTACAGGTGTGCGCCACCATGCCCCGAATTTTTTTTTTTTTTTTTTTTTTGAGACAGAGTCTTGCTCTTGTCGCCCAGGCTGGAGTGCAATGGCACAATCTCAGCTCACTGCAACCTCCACCTCCCGGGTTCAAATGATTCTCCTGCCTCAGCCTCCCAAGCAGCTGGGATTACAGGTGCCCGCCACTATGCCCAGCTAATTCTTATATTTTTTTATTTTATTTATTTATATTTTTGAGACAGAGTTTTGCTCTTATTGTCCCGGTTAGAGTGGAATGGTGCAGTCTCACAGGTGCCCGCCACCATGCCCGGCTAATTTATTGTGTTTTTAGTAGAGACACAGTTTCACTATGTTGGCCAGGCTGGTCTTGAACTCCTGACTTCAGGCAATCCACCTGCCTCAGCTTCCCAAAGTGCTGGGATTACAGGCATGAGCCACCGTGCCCAGCTGATTTTTGTATTTTTAGTAGAGATGGGGTTTCACCATGTTGGCCAGGCTGGTCTCGAACTTCTGACCTCAGATGATCCACCCGCCTTGGTCTCCCAAAGTGCTGGGATTACAGGTGTGAGCTGTCGCGCCCAGCCCATGCCCAGCTAATTTTTTAATTTTTTTGTAGAGATGGGGTTTCATCATGTTGCCCAGACTGGTCTCAAAATCCTGGGCTCAAGCAATCTTCCTGCCTTGGCCTCTCAAAGTGCTGGGATTACAGGTGTGAGCCACTGCACCCAGCCCATCCCCTTCTTTCTTTTTTTTCTGTTCTTTTTTTTTTTTATTGAAACTGAGTCTCGCTCTGCTGCCCAGGTTAGAGTGCACTGGTGCGATCTCAGCTCACTGCAGCCTCTGCCTCCCGGGTTCAAGCAATTCTCCTGTCTCAGCCTCTGAGTAGCTGAGACTACAGGTGCGCACCACCATGCGCAGCTAATTTTTATATTTTTAGTGCTGGGATTACAGACGTGAGCCACCGCGCCCAGCCTGCAAGTAGCAGTCTATTGCTCCTTTGAGAATAAAGTGTCTTTATTCTCTAGTTGCTTTAAAATATATTTTCTGGCTGGGCGAGATGGCTCATGCCTATAGTCCCAGCTACTTAGGAGACTGAGGCAGGAAGGAGGGTTGCTTGAGCCCAGGAGGTTGAATCTGGAGTCAGTGCATGACGGCACCACTGCACTCCAGATTCGGCAACAGAGCAGGACTGTGTCTCAAAAACAAACAAACAAGGCTGGGTGCAGTGGCTCATGCTTGTAATCCCAGTACTTTGGGAGACTGAGGTGGGTGGATCACGAGGTCAGGAGTTCAAGACCAGCCTGGCCAAGATGGTGAAACCCCGTCTCTACTAAAAATACAAAAATTATCCAGGCATGGTGGCAGAAGCCTGTAATCCCAGCTACTTGGGAGGCTGAGGCAGAGAAGTGCTTGAACCTGGGAGATGGAGGTTGCCATGAGCAGAGATCACGCCACTGCACTCCAGCCTGGGCAACAGAGCGAGGCTCCATCTCAAAGGAAAAAAAAAAAAAAAAAAAAAAATATATATATATATATATATATATATATATATGTATACACACACACACACACACACACACAGGCCGGCAGATTCCAACTTTTTGTCCCTTTAGCTCTCCCACTCCTTCAAGGCCCTCAAAAACACAGCTCAGGGCAGAGCGTGGTGGCTCACACCTGTAATCCCAGCACCTGGGGAGGCCCAGGCTGGTGGATCACCT
The DNA here is from genome assembly GCF_008728515.1 of Papio anubis. Lineage (NCBI taxonomy): Eukaryota > Metazoa > Chordata > Mammalia > Primates > Cercopithecidae > Papio > Papio anubis. Next base: position 126,741,970 of record NC_044976.1, read on the forward strand.
GAGGTCAGGAGTTCGAGATCAGCCTGGCCAACACGGTGAAACCCCGTCTCTACTAAAAATACAAAAATTTGCTGGGCGTGATGGCACGTGCCTGTAATCCCAGCTACTTGGGAGGCTGAGGCAGGAGAATCACTTGAACCTGGGCGTGGGAGGTTGCAGTGAGCTGAGACTGCACCACTGCACTCCAGCCTGGGCGACAAGAGTGAAACTCCATCTCAAAAAAAAAAAAAAAGAAAACAAAACAAAAAAAAACCACAGCTCAGCCTCTCAGCAACCTTTCCCTAATTGGCCTCCAGATCAAAGACAGCCAGTCTTTAGAGCTTTCTTTCCCCTCTGGGTTCCCAGTCAGTCTTACTCACTCTTTGATGCTTTTTAGATTTTTCATGTATTTTTCCCAGATTTTAAAATATCTAGTGAGAGTATTGATCTCAGGCATCTAGTCTACCATTATCAAAGTGGAACCTCCCACTCTTGGCTTATTCATGTTCCACAAAACCGTAGTCCATAACTTCACTGTACAAAAGATAAAACCCCACAGGTGTGAAAAGACTTCCTCAAACTTACATGATTAGTGGTAATGCTAGGTTTAGTCTCAGAGCTCAAGATTAATAACTACCAAATATTACTTGCAGAAAACCCGACTGCAAGAGTTTTTGTTTTACTTTTTTTTTTTTTTTCTGAGACGGAGTCTTGCTTTGTCGCCTCTAGGCTGGAGTGCGTGGCACAATCTCAGCTCACTGCAATCTCTGTCTCCCTGGTACCAGGGATTCTCCTGCCTCAGCCTCCCAAGTAGCTGAGATTACAGGCGCCTGCCACTGTGCTTGGCTACTTTTTGTATTTTTAGTAGAGACAGGGTTTCACCATCTTGTCCAGGCTGGTCTCGAACTCCTGACCTTGTGATCTACCCGCCTCGGCCTCCCAAAGTGCTAGGATTACAGGCGTGAGCCACCATGCCTGGCCTTGTTTCACTTTTTAACCTAAGGTAAGGGGAGGGCAATCTTGCCAAAAGATCAGAGGATGGAGGCAATAATCTTACAATTCATAGTTTCCTCTACCACACCTGACCCTAAGGGGAAGTGGGAGAAGAGATCTCAGATATCCAGTGGTCTAAGGATGGGGAATGGAAGAATGCAATCCTCCCCATTCCCAAGTCATATATTATTGATACCTCCATCATCAGTTATCCTTTAACCTTCTCTCTCTCTCTCTCTCTATATATATATATATAAATTTTTTTTTTCTTTTGATACAGGGTATCACTTTGTCACCAAGGTTGGAGTGCAGCGGCGCAATCACAGCTCACTGCAGCCTTGACTTCTTGGGCTCAAGTGATTCTCCTGCCTCGGCCTCCCACATAGCTGGGACTACAGGCCCACACCACCATGCCTGGCTAATTTTTAAATTTTGTAGAGACAAGGTCTCCCTATGTTGCCAGGCTAAAACCTTTAATATTTGTTTTTTTGAGACGGAGTTTCGCTCTTGTTGCCCAGGCTGTAGTGCAATGGCGTGATCTCGGCCACTTTTAATACTTCTTAACATCTGTAGTAACTGAACCAAACCTCAAATTCCTCTAGATCACAATTCTTGCCCTGGAAAACCAAGAATTTGTCATCAGCCAGTTTCTTGTTCCTCAAAAAACAAATGCAGGCCGGGCGCTGTGGCTCAAGCCTGTAATCCCAGCACTTTGGGAGGCCGAGGCGGGTGGATCATGAGGTCAGGAGGTCGAGACCATCCTGGCTAACATGGTGAAACCCGTCTCTACTAAAAAAACTAGCCGGTGGTGGCCGGGGCACCTGTAGTCCCAACTACTGGAGGGCTAGAGGCAGGAGAATGAAGCGTGAACCTGGGAGGCCCGAGGAGCTTGCAGTGAGAGCGAGATCGCCCACTGCACTCCAGCCTGGGTGACACAGCTGTGAGACTCAGGTCTCAAAAAAAAAAAAAAAAAAAAAAAAAAAAAAAACAAATGCAAACACACTCTCACAACAAAGACCACGCCATTTATTTACAAAGGCCAGTGTGGGAGCTGGGGGAAGTAGGGAGGGAAAGCCACACAGACATCTTCTCTGGACTGCTTGGGACCTTTCCCACTTGGAGCAAACTCTGTTCCTCTTGCCGTCATATTCTCAGCCATGGGGTCGGTCCTCCAAGCAGCTGGGCCAAGTAGCAGAGGGAAGAGGTGATATGAGCCTCCTCTGTGCTCTGACAGAGCAATGTCCAATTCCAGATCAAAGGCATCATTGCCACCCTCTCCTCTCCTTCCTCAAAGAAAACTTTCTGGCCTGGAGGAAAATAGTTAAGAACTGAAAGGCCAGGGGCTCTGGAGGAAAAAAAACCCTCTACTATTCCCATAAGGCAGTGAGGGGTGATAAGGGTGCTAGTCACAGCTCTGACAGCTTCCAAAAGGATACCCACATTACCTCTGGGTTACTCAGCATCCAGAGCCCCAAGGGACCTAGCTCTCCTGTATTCCTGCGATGGACTGACCCTTTTACCCACTTGTCTCTGGTAGTGGGAAAGCACTCTGAACCAGAAACCAACAAAGAATCCACTTCCCACACAACTTAAAAGTGTAAGGACACATGCGGATACACACGCACTCCCGTACTACTCACACAGACCCCAACCCCCTTCATGTCTTTGGAGGGGGGCTCAAATTACTGGTGCCTGGGGACACAAGCAAGTCCTGGGTCCATGGAAATGTGTGTGTGTGCATATAAGCACGTGTGTTTGAGGACATAAAGCCAGTATGACCCCTCGTGGGGCATGGCGCTTAGCTTCATTGAGCTCCTTTCTTCAGTTCAAATTCCATTAGCATCTCTAAGTCTCTTCTGCCAGCTTGGGCCTGGATTCTTCTGCCTAAAAGAGCTAAGAGTGCTTCTGCTCCCCAATTCCAACTTCCAAGCCTTTTACTCAGGCTGTCTCCCCTATTCCCTTCCTCCGAATAATCTCATTCCCTCCTCTTTCACACCAGTTTCCAATGGGCTGGTCCAGGGTTTGTTAATTCCTGTCCAGAGGGCTGTCTCATCTCCCTCTTCAGACAGAGAGAACAAGCGTCTTCCTCCTTACCCTGGAAGTCCCAACAGTGCCCACGAAAAAGTGCTGAATGAAGTGACCAGAATAGGGGCCAAGGAGGAAAATTACCACGTGTTTCACCTGCTCCTCCTTTAGAGCAAGAAATTCTAGCATTGGTTGGGCTAGGGGTGGGGAGTAGGGAGAAAAAGAAGGAAGAGAGTTACCAAAAGTAAACATAAGACAAAACCCTAGTGGTATAGATGGAAGACTATGTTCCAGTAAACCAGACAGCTGGTTCCTCCTTCGACTATGCACAGCCACTGAAAGTTTAAAGATTGCAAAAGGTGGTGTGGGGCAAGGAGGTAGAGTCAATCAATGAAACTGTGAAAACTATTTAAGTAGCACTGCTCAAGGAGACCAGGAGAGAAGATTCTGTTAGAGATGTAGCAGTAAAACCATAATTCTCAGATAGAGCTAAGGGGTTGGAGCCCATGCCTCTAAAGTCACCCTGCTGTTTGGAGAGGATGAGGGAGAAGACGGAAGGGATGACAAGCTGCAGAGGGTAAGGGCTGACAGAAGAACCAAACGCTGACATCGAGGGAGGGGAGAGGCAGGAGGCATGGGCCGAGGGATTAGGAGAGCTGGGAGCCCAGCAGTCTCTCGATAGCTGCGTTGATGTCCCCTCCTGTGGCAATCAGGGCCTGCAGGTTGGCCTCACGATTGATGAAGCCCATGGAGTTGAGCTGCTCCAGCTGCTGCTGAAATCTCACTTCTGGAGTCTGCACCTGGAGGGAACAGGCCTTGTGAAGTGGGCACACGACGAATCTTGGGGGCCCTATTTGAATTAAGGGTTTCTAAGACCAGCAGGTCTTCTCTAGTATCCTGAGTCAATCAGGAGGGCAGGGAAGATGAGCTGTAAATGGGGGCCCAGGAGCCTAGGTCCTAAGTCCTAAATAACTGTGTAATGGCTGGGTGCGGTGGCTCACGCCTGTAATCCCAGCACTTTGGGGGGCTGAGGCGGGCGGATCACGAGGTCAGGAAATCGAGACCATCCTGGCTAACACGGTGAAACCCCATCTCTACTAAAAATACAAAAAATTCACTGGGCGTGGTGGTGGGCGCCTATAGTCCCAGCTACTCAGGAGGCCGAGGCAGGAGAATGGCATGAACCCGGGAGGCAGAGCTTGCAGTGAGGTGAGATAGCGCCACTGCACTCCAGCCTGGGCAACAAAGCAAGACTAAGTCTCAAAAATAAAATAAAATAAAATAAAATAAGATAAAATAAAATAACTGTATAATAATAAGGCAGGCGGATATCTTTTTTTTAGATTTTCAAGTTAACTGATAGGCCTAGATCAGTGTATATTCCTCATTACCTTCTGTAAACACTGGAGATGTTAACAGGCACTCCAAAAGCCAAATACTCTGTGGTCAAATAAGATGCATACTAAGCATGACCTCCAAATCCCCTCCTAATAGTCATCACACATACAGCCATATGAAAGGCTAAGAAGGGTCCCAGTTAAGAAGCTATTTAATTTTGTTTCACTGATCAATAGTTATCTATAAAGGAGAAGTATTTCCTTTTTTTATGAGACAGGGTCTTGCACCCAGGCTGGAAAATAGTGGCAGAATCATAGCTCACTGCAGCCTCTATCTGCTGGGCTCAAGTGATCCTCCTAGCTGAGCCTCCTGAGTAGCTGGGGCTACAGGTGTGTACCACCATGCCCAGCTAATTTAAAAAAAATTTTTTTTGGCTGGGCACAGTGGCTTATGCCTATAATCCTAGCACTTTGGGAGGCCAAGACTGGCAGTTTGCCTGAGGTCAGGAGTTCAAGACCAGCCTGGCCAACATGGTGAAACCTCATGTCTACCAAAAACACAAAAAATTACCCAGGTGTGGTGGTGCATGCCTGTAGTCCCAGCTACTTGAGAATCTGAGGTAGAAGAATTACTTGAACCCGGGAGGCAGAGGTTGCAGTGAGCTGAAATTGCACCATTGTACTCCAGCCTGGACGACAGAGTACGTCTTTAAAAAAAAAAAAAAAAAAAAGTGCGTGTGCGTGGTGCCTCATGCCTGTAATCACAGCACTTTGGGAGGCTCAGGCAGGTGGATCACCTGAGGTCAGGAGTTCGAGACCAGACTGGCCAACATGGCAATACCCTGAGACTAAATATACAAAAATTAGTTGGGCGTGGTGACAGGAGCCTACAGTCCCAGCTACTCAAGAGGCTGAGGCAGGAGAATCACTTGAACCCGGGAGGCGGAGGTTCACTCCAGCATGGGGGACAGAGTGAGACTCCATCTCAAAAAAATAAAAATAAAATAAAAAATAAAGAAAAAAATTTTTTTAGTAGAGAAAGGGTCTTGCTATGTTGCCCAGGCTAGTCTCAAGTGATCCTCCTGCCTTGGCCTCTCTAAATGCTAGGATCACAGGCATGAGCCACTGCACTAGGTCTTTTGTTTGTTTGTTTGTTTTTGACACGGAGTCTTGCTCTGTCGCCCAGGCTGGAGTGCAGTGGCATGATCTGCCTCCCAGGTTGAAGCGATTCTCCTGCCTCAGCCTCCCGAATAGCTGGGATTACAGGCACATGCCACCAAGCCCGGCTAATTTTTGTATTTTTAGTAGAGACGGGGTTTCATCATGTTGGCCAGGTGGGTTTTGAACTCCTGACCTCAAGTGATCCACCCGCTTTGGCCTCCCAAAGTGTTGGGATTACAGGCGTCAGCCACCATGCCCAGCCTGCACTAGGCTTTTTTTAAAAAGAAAAAAAATTTTACAGACTCGGTCTCCCTGCATTGCCCAGGCTGGTCTCGAACTCCTGGCCTCAAGCAGTCCTCCTGCCTCGGCCTCCCAAAGCATTGGGATTACAGGCATGAGTCACACTCCTGGCCTGGCTTTTTTTTTTTTTTTTGAGATGGAGTTTCGCTCTTGTTGCCCAGGCTGGAGTGCAATGGCATGATCTCGGCTCACTGCAACCTCTGCCTCCCAGGTTCAAGTGATTCTCCTGCCTCAACCTCTTGAGTAGCTGGGATGATATGCATGCGCCAAGACACCCAGCTAATTTTGTATTTTTAGTAGAGATGGGGTTTCTCCATATTGGTCAGGCTGGTCTCGAACTTCTGACCTCAGGTGATCTGCCTGCCTTGGCCTCCCAAATTGCTGGGATTACAGAAGTGAGCCACTGCCTGGCTAGCCTGGCTTTTCATTCTTGTCATTCGTCTAAATATCTCCTGTAAATGTCTGCTCAAGGGGTGTCTGGGAAGCACGAGCCTTGATTATGAACGAAAGACTCCTATAGCTAGAAAGAGTCCAGCAAGCACTGTCCACCTGGTGTTGAAAGGAACAATGTTTGATCCAGAGAAAGACAGGACTTACCTGGGGTCACAGAGCAAGTCAGTCACTAAGGCCCCCTGACTTGCAGTATAAAAACCCTTTCTGGCCAGGTGCAGTTGCTCACTCCTATAATCCCAGCACTTTGGGAGCCCGAGGCAGGCAGATCACCTAAGGTCAGGAGTTCAAGACCAGCCTGGACAACATGGTGAAACCCCATCTCTACTAACAATACAAAAAATTAGCCGGGTGTGGTAGCGCATGCCTGTAATGCTAGGAGAATCACTTGAACCCGGGAGGCAGAGGTGTCACCACTGCATTCCAGCCTGGGCAACAAGAGCAAAACTCCACATCAAAAAAAAGAAAGCCCTTTCCAGTGCTCCTTGTTGCTTCTCATCACAGTCCACAGAATCTTTTTTTGTTTTTGAGATGGAGTCTCGCTCTGTTGCCCAGGCTGGAGTGCAGTGGTGCGATCTTGGCTCACTGCAAGCTCCGCCTCCTGGGTTCACACCATTCTCCTGCCTCAGCCCCCTGAGTAGCTGGGACTACACATGCCTACCACCACATCTGGCTAATTTTTTTTTTTTTTAATTTTTCAGTGGAGATGGGGTTTCACCACATTAGCCAGAATGGTCTCGATCTCCTGACCTCATGATCTGCCTGCCTCAGCCTCCCAAAGTGCTAGGATTACAAGCGTGAGCCACTGCGCCCGGCCAGTCCACAGAATTTAACTTGGGTTGCACCTGGACTGGATACCACCTAGTCTAGCTCTCTCATGCCTTGCACAAAGCTGTATAAACATACATTTTGGTGGAATGGCTTTTCCAGATGAGTCACAGAGGTCAGAGAAAGGTTAAGAGGCTCACTCAAGGTAGGTCATCCCTGCCCCTCCTGCCAGCCCCTGGCCTTGGCTTTCCCAGGGCTTTGGTTACCTCACCTCGCAGAATCCCCCTTCCCAGAGTCTCGGAGATGGGGGCTGCTTTAATTATCAAAAGGATCCTTTGATATAAGCAGAAATGGTATAGTGCAAATTCTGGAGGTGGAATGCCCGGGTTTGAGTCTTGGCTTCATTATCTACTAGCTATGTAAGTGAGTAAACCACTTAACCTTTCTGGACCTTAGTTTTCCCCATCTTTAACACAGAAATAATAATAATATCTTTCTCATGAAGCTGTTGTGAGGAATGCGGTAAATGAGTCGTAAATGAGCTCTGAAATCTAAAGCATTTAGAACAGTAGGTAGTGCACAGTAAGTACCATTACTCTTCTCATCTCTATTTCACATCTGCACAAACTGAACTCAGGGAGGATCAGTAACCTGCCCAAGGCTAGTAAGTGGCAGAACACGACCTGACTCCCAAGCTTGCCCTACTGCCTCCATTCTATTGCTTCCCTTGAAACCTCCCAGGATCAAAGTGGTGCTCCCAGCACCTGCCCCCACTGCCTCATGTACCTGTGAGTTTCCACTTCCAGCCAAAAGCTGGATCATCTGCTGCATGAGCTGCTGCTGGGCACTGGAAGCCCCTGTTGGAGAAGATGTGGCTGGCGTGGCTGGCGAGGAAGTGGGGGCCTCGGGCGTAGACCCAGCATTGCTGCCGGCTGAGGGTGCTGGGGTCCGGGACATCCCAAAGGAGCCAAGGCTGTAGGCAAGAGAGACCAAGAGGTAGGAGATGGCATCCAAGAAAGTGATGAGAATGTTAAGATCCAGAAGGAAAAGCAGTTGGAAGAAACAGGAAAACAGACCCTCAGAGACAAAAAGGATGCTGAGAGAGTGGCAGAGAGAAGAGTTGAAGGGGAGAAGTTGCCAGAACCTTGCTGCCCTCCTACCACCCTACCCTCACCTGGGTACCAGCCCAGGGGCCTCGGTCTGCAAGGTCTGTAGTCCCTGCTGGATCTGCAGCAATGCCTGCATGGCTCGGGGATTGGTAAGGATGGAGAGTGACTCTGGGTTCTGCATCTGGTGGGAAATAAGCAGAGAAAGGCATCAAGAGGTGGCAGGAAATAGGAGACAATCTCAACTAGGAGTCCAGAGTCAAGCTCTGCCCCAACTTCATTTCCACCCATTGGGCTTCAGGGACTACCCCTTGCCCTCAACCTCCACCCATCTAGGCTCCTCACTCACCTGCTGCAGGAAGACTGGGAGCTGCAGGCGGAGCTGCTCCTGCAGTTGGGGGTTCCCCGCGAAGAGCGGCACATTCACCATCATCTGCCAGGGTGAAGGTAGCAGGGGGAAACCTGGGCCTTTTCACCCTAAGAATTTCCCCACAGTCTCAGACTCCCTCGGCACCCCCTACCACTGCAGGAAATCTGGCCAGCTTCTCCAGGGATCTCAAAGAATCCTGAAGGCCTAAGTGGGACAGTGAGAGGAAATGGAACTATGCTCTGGGCAATGAAGAGTAGGAGGAGTCAGGCTGCTCAGCCCTGGGTCTGATGATGATGACAGCTAACATTTCCAGGTACACAGAGCTTACTCTGTTACACGCCGTGTTCTAAGCACTTAACGTGTATTAACTCATTTAATCCTCACAACTATAGGAGGTAGGAACTATTCTTATTATCATCTTACAGATGAAGAAACCGGGAGGCTAAATAACTTGCTTAGCTCACATAGCTGGGAAGTAGCAGAGCTTGGGATGCAAACCCAGGCAGTCCGGCTCCACAGTGTTTTGACCGCAAGAAACTGCCCCCAGCCAAGAGAAACTCTCTCCCCAGCAACACTCTCCTCATGCTGGTTTGATACCTGAGCAGCAAAGTCGGGGTTCTGGGCAAGCGTCTGCATCATGCTGCGCATGTAGGGTGCTGAGATCACATTCTGCATCAGCTGGGGGTTCTCAGAGATCTGCTGGAGGAGGGCTTGCATTTCTGGGCTATTGAACATCCCTAGGACAAGGGGGAAAAAAAGAAAACAGGAGAGGAAGGGTCCAGATGGAAACCAAAGGCCTCACTTTAATCTACCTTACTTCAGACACCGAATGACTACAAAACTCAGAAAAGCAATGGTCCAGTGGGCACCCTAGGATTGGGGCATGAGTCCAAGTTTCTACCAAGTCCAAGGTCATCTTGCCCTGCTTTGGCCTGGCCCCTTTTCCATTTACTTGATAAGGGCAAGCCAGCTAGGAACTGGGTCTGATTTATGCCCCTCTGGACTGTTCCTGCCATAAGCTCAAATTATGTCCGATTTGGAAAGAAATGATTAAATATCATCTAGATCAAACTTGTCTTAGCAGCAGAGACCCTTTCCTCACACCAAATCTCACTCAGAAACCAAGTTTGTTAATAGTCTGGCTGGAGCTGGGGCAGGAGGGCTGCAGCCTCTCCCATTGGGTCCTTCCTTATCCTGGAGATGAAGACCCTTCCAGGATGCAGGAGCACAATTTTAGAATCATGGATGAAGGCCAGGCGCGGTGGCTCACGCCTGTAATCCCAGCACTTTGGGAGGCCGAGGCGGGCTGGTCACAAGGTCAGGAGACCGAGACCATCCTGGCTAACATGGTGAAACCCTGTCTCTACTAAAAACACAAAAAATTAGCCGGGCGTAGTGGCACATGCCTGTAGTCCCCAGCTGCTTGGGAGGGTGAGGCAGGAGCAACACTTGAACCTGGGAGGCAGAGCTTGCAGTGAGCTGAGAAAGCACCACTGCATTCCAGCCTGGGTGACAGAGCGAGACTCCATCTCAAAAAAAAAAAGTAATAATAATAATAAAATAATGGATCAAGTTCCAGTCCTTGTTTTACAAATAAGGAAACTAAAACACACAGAGGGAAGGAACTTTCCCAGTCAAGAGATCCCCCAGAGTGCAGAGAAATTAGGTCATCTGCTGAAGACATCCCCCAGGCCATGTGTACAGTCATAGTCCAGATAAACGGAGCATCCTCTAGGGTTGTGCAGTGCATAACCTGTTCTTCTGTACATGGCAAGCCCTGCACATCCCTTTCCCTCAGCCTCACATCTGCCTCTCCTCTCCAGCCCCCTCTCCCCACAGCAGTCTGACCCTTTACACTGGATAATACCAGAGGTGCTCATGGAGCTTAGGAAGTGGGGCCTGGTTTACTCATGAGCCATTACTTAGGTCACTCCCAGGGATATCAGGACATGGCCAGAACCAGCCCTCACCCGGCCACTGTCCCAGACGGCAGAGCCCCCTCTGTGGCCTTGATAGTCTCACCTCTGTCTTCAAAATCCTGGAGCAGTATGAAACCCATTCAGTCCTGGGGCAGAGGGGCTGCCCTGGTGACCCCACTAAGCTCCTTCCATCCTAGGACATACCTGACCCCAGGCTAGCCGCATTGATCCCAAAGGGGTTCGAGACTGTCGGGTGCACCTGGCTGGTCCCCGATCCTCCGGTGCCCTCCCCACCGGACCCGGGGGCCTGGGAGGTGGGGGGCGAGGGGCTCCAGGGGTTAGGGAGGGGCTCTCGATTCTCAGTCCGCAGAGGCTGGGAGGATGAGCTGTCGGAGTTCCCGGCCAGGGAAGAGAAGGGATTGTTGCCAAACTGGGAGGAGGGAAAGGTTTTGGGTTAAGGACTGAAACAAATCAGGGACAAGGGCTAGGCCCATTCTCTCCTCTTACTTAATAGCCTCCCCTTCCCCAGAAAACGAGAGAGATCCAAGACCTTGGAATTCCTCAGTTCAGTTCTTTGCCCCACAATGGATAGCTCCTTCCTTGCTCCACAGGGTGGGAGCTAGCTGATGCTAGTGACTGCATAACTGAACCTCTCAGATAATTGAAAATTTCCAATTCCCCATTGTGGCTTTCAATATTTGGTCTCTAAACATCTCCTATGCAACCCACTGCACTTTACACATACTTTTCCCATTATGTAGCCAAATATTTGTGTTCCTGTACCTCAAGGGGCAGAGACAATGTCAGATTTGCTTGTGCACCCCCAGCCCCGACACAAGTAGGTGCTCAATAAGTAACTACTGGCTTAATGGGAGTGGGCTGTCAAATCTGGCTCTCTACTTGAACCCCGACCTTCCCTTTCCCCAGCCTCCTTGGACTAATCCTAACTCCCCAGAACCTTTCCCTCACTCCCCAGGTCCCCTACCTGGCATTCTCTGTCCACCCAGGCACACCACAGTGGTGGCCCCTAGCGGAACACACATCTGGCAAGATACGCCCTCTCTAGATTTTCCCCTCCTGCTCCAAAACCTACCTCTACACACTGGCTGCTTCAGCCGAACAAGCGTCAGTTTACTTCTGATCCACCTCACCCTACCAGGTTCCTCACTGTGCTCCCCAGGATATCTCAGGTCCATACCCCATGGGAAGGTATGCTGCCTAAAGGCAACACTGGAACCGCCTCCCCTCCAGCACCTAGCACAGAGCTCTGACTGAGGGAGTCCCAGACTCAGTTTTCCCTAGTCAGCCTTTCTCATGGTCTAAATGCTCAGTAGCTCCCTCTCCTGAGTTCCCAGGTGGTCCTACCTCAGCTCCTCTCCACCACAGGGTTTCATATTGAGCTGCTTTTCCTGTTTATTCAAAGTGGGTCATGGGGACTGGGGCTGACCAAGGATTCTCCTACTCTTGAGCTGTTTCCCTCACCTCACCGGATGCCTGTTCAGATAACAGAGCTCACAGGCCAGGGTTCATACACCATGGTTTCAGCCTCTGTCCCTGTTTCAGATTTCCTGTTCTCATACTTGCCTAGCACCTCACCCCACCCCACCTTGTTCTGGGCTCTGCTTTATTCTTCCTGGTACACTCTAAGGACGAAATCTCTTTTCCTGAACTACCCACAGTGGTAACAACCGTCATTTATTGAGCACCTACTATGTGCCTGACACATTTATTCTAATGCCTATAAAACTCCTCTAAAACAACGGTTCTCAAAGTGTGGTCCTGGGACCCCTGCAAGCGTTAAAACTGTTTTCATAATTCTAAGACATGAATTTGCCTTTTTCACTCTTATTCTCTCATGAGGATACAGTGGAGTTTTCCAAAGTCTACAAGACATGTGACATTGCAAACTGAATGCAGATCTGAGAACCAGCTGTCTTGTAGTAAGCCAGATATCAAAGAGAACTGTAAAAATGTAAAACAAGGCCACACTTTCCTCTAAAGTTTTGTTTTGGAAAATAAAGTTATTTTTCAAAATAATGGTATTTATGTTAACTTGTAATAAATTTTTTTTTTTTTCTGGAGACTGAGTCTTGCTCTGTTGCCCAGGATGGAGTGCAATGGCACAATCTCGGCTCACTGTAACCTCTGCCTCCAGGGTTCAAGCGATTCTCCTGCCTCAGCCTCCTGAGAAGCTGGGACAACGGGCACCCACCACCACGCCTGGCTAAGTTTTGTATTTTTAGTAGAGATGGGGTTTTGCCATGTTGGCCAGCCTGGTCTCAAACTTTTGACCTCAGGTGATGCACCTGCCTCAGCCTCCCAAAATGCTGGGATTACAGGCATGAGCCACTGTGCCCCACCAACTTGTAATAAATTGTCATTTTTAAATGAATTAAATATTTTTAAAGTTTCTCAGTTTTAGGCCAGGCACGGTGGCTCACGCCTGTAATCCCAGCACTTTGGGAGGCTGAGGTGGGTGGATCACCTGAGGTCAGGAGTTCAAGACCATCCTGGCTAACATGGTGAAACCCCATCTCTACTAATAATACAAAACAAATTAGCTGGGCATGGTGGTGGGTGCCTGTAGTCCCAGCTACTCGGGAGGCTGAGGCAGGAGAATCACTTGAACCCAGGAGGCGGAGGTTGCAATGAGCAGAGATCACGCCATTGCACTCTAGCCTGGGCAACAAGTGAAACTTCGTCTCAAAAAAGCAAAACAGGCTGGGCGTGGTGGCTCAAGCCTGTAATCCCAGCACTTTGGGAGGCTGAGACGGGTGGATCACAAGGTCAGGAGATCGAGACCATCCTGGCTAACACGGTGAAACCCCGTCTCTACTAAAAAAATACCAAAAAATGAGCCGGGCGAGGTGGCGGGCGCCTGTAGTCCCAGCTACTCGGGAGGCTGGGGCAGGAGAATGGCGGGAACCCGGGAGGCAGAGCTTGCAGTGAGCCGAGATTACGCCACTGCACTCCAGCCCGGGCGACAGAGCGAGACTCCGTCTCAAAAACAAAACAAAACAAAACAAAACAAAACAAAAACAAAAAACATTTTTAAAGGTTGTATTAAAAAAAAAAAAAAAACAAGGCGGCCAAGTGCGGTGGCTCACACCTGTAATCCAGCACTTTGGGGGCCGAGGCAGGTGGATCACAAGGTCAGGAGTTGGAGGCCAGCCTGGCCAATATGGTGAAACCCCATCTCTACTAAAAAATACAAAACTTATGCCGGGCGCGGTGGCTCATGTCTGTAATCCCAGCATTTGGGGAGGCTGAGGCAGGCAGATCACGAGGTCAGGAGATCGAAATTTTCCTGGCTAACACAGTGAAACCCCGTCTCTACTAAAAATACAAAAAATTAGCCGAGCATGGTGGCGGGCGCCTGTAGTCCCAGCTACTTGGGAGGCTGAGGCAGGAGAATGCCGTGAACCCAAGAGACGGAGTTTGCAGTGAGCGGAGATCGCGCCACTGCACTCCAGTCTGGGCAACAGAGCAAGACTCTGTCTCAAAAAAACAAAACAAAACAAACAAACAAACAAAAAACTTTGCCTGGCGTGGTGGTGCACGCCTGCAGTCCTGGCTACTCAGGAGGCTGAGGCAGGAGAATCCCTTGAACCCAGGAGGTGGAGCTTGCAGTGAGCTGAGATTGCACCACTGCACTCCAGCCTGGCAGCCTGGGCGAAAGAGTGAGATTCTGTCTCAAAAAAAAAAAAAAAAACAAGTCAAAATAATAAGACCAGTGCCGGGCGCGGTGGCTCACGCCTGTAATCCCAGCACTTTGGGAGGCCGAGGTGGGCGGATCACAAGGTCAGGAGATCGAGACCACGGTGAAACCCCGTCTCTACTAAAAATACAAAAAATGAGCCGGGCGAGGTGGCGGGCGCCCGTAGTCTCAGCTACTCGGGAGGCTGAGGCAGGAGAATGGCGTGAACCCAGGAGGCGGAGCTTGCAGTGAGCCAAGATCGCACCACTGCACTCCAGCTTGGGCGAGAGAGCGAGACTCCGTCTCAAAAAAAAAAAAAAAGATAATAATAATAATAATAATAGCCGGGCGCGGTGGCTCAAGCCTGTAATCCCAGCACTTTGGGAGGCCGAGGCGGGTGGATCACGAGGTCAGGAGATCGAGACCATCCTGGCTAACATGGTGAAACCCCGTCTCTACTAAAAATACAAAAAACTAGCCGGGCGTGGTGGCGGGCGCCTGTAGTCCCAGCTACTCGGAGGCTGAGGCGGGAGAATGGCGTGAACCCGGGAGGTGGAGCTTGCAGTGAGCCGAGATCACGCCACTGCACTCCAGCCTGGGCGACAGAGCGAGACTCCGTCTCAAAAAAAAAAAAAAAAATAATAATAATAATAATAATAAGACCAGCAAGGTACCACCTCATATTTAAAAATATGACAATATATAGATGTTTATAGACATATACGTAGGTAATGAAAGAATCACAATGATAAACCCCAATTTCAACTTCAGCGTAGTAGTTACCTCTGGAGAGAAAAAGAATAGGAGAGGGGTTTGTAAAGGCTACAACTCTACCTATGTCTTATTTGCAAATATTAAATATGTCTAGGAAAATAAACAAAATACTAACATTAGCTACCACTGAGGTAGAAAAGAGCTGGCTGGGAGATGGAAACAGAGGGATCCCTTCTGTAAACCTTTTTTTGGCCTATATACTTTTCCATACTTTTTAAGAATACTGTTTTGTTTACTTTGTGTAACTTTTGAATTTTCTTTTTGAGACGGAGTCTCGCTCTGTCGCCCAGACTGGAGTGCAGTGGCACGATCTTGGCTCACTGCAACCTCTGCCTCCCGGGTTCAAGCAATTCTCCTGCCTCAGCCTCTCAAGTAGCTGAGACTACAAGCGCGTACCATCATGCCCAGCTAATTTTTTGTATTTTTAGTAGAGACGGGGTTTCACTGTGTTAGCCAGGATGGTCTTGATCTCCTGACTACGTGATCCACCGTTGGCCTCCCAAAGTGTTGGGATTACAGGCGTGAGCCACCGCACCCGGCCAACTTTTGAATTTTCAAACATACAAACATAGAATGTGTTTCATGTAAAATTAAATTTTTAAAAAGAACCATGGCCAGGCGCAGTGGCTCACGCCTGTAATCTCAGCACTTTGGGAGGCCGAGGTGGGCGGATCACGAGGTCAGGGGATCGAGACCATCCTGGCTAACACGGGGAAACCCCATCTCTACTAAAAACACAAAAAGTTAGCTGGGCGTGGTGGCATGTACCTGTAGTCCTAGTTACCAGGGAGGCTGAGGCAGAATTGCTTGAACCCAGGAAGCAGAGGTTACAGTGAGCTGAGATTGTACCACTGCATTCCAGCCTGGGCAACAGAGCAAGACTCCGTCTCAAAAAAAAAAAAAAAAAAAAAAAACCCAAAGGGCCCTGAAATTATATATGGCAACATGTTAGGGCAACATTGATTGTTAAAAAAGAATGCTATATTTTTATCTATTTTTGTGTATGTACTTGAATAGGATTCATAAAGCATTTTTAAAAATGTATAATCCTGGGACCCAACCCTAGAAATGGATTCAATAAGCAGCTCAAAGGTGGGGACCAGGATTCTCATTATCAACAAGCTCCCCAGGTGATTCTGATGCAGGTGATCCATGGACCATACTTGAGACATGTTGTATCAGGGCTGGCGTCTGACTTCAGGCCTGCCACCTGGCCTTTGAGCCCCTGGTACAAGAAGTTTGTCAGAAGGATGTCAAGTTCCTTGGATGGATGCTATGCCTCACCCACTTCCACAAGGACCTCTGCTTATCTTTTGTCCATGCCAAATTGGACCATCCCCGGATATGCACTGTTGAGAACTGCCTTCAAGCCAAGGCCCACCCCTCAGGGAACTGGGGAAAGAAAGAAGAGCAGACCCAGGTTTGCCTGGGGTAGGGGTAGGGAATATTGAGCCCAGACAGCCCGACCCACTACCCTGGCCCTTGATCCCACCTGTTCCCGGGCAGCACTGAACATGGGCTCCTGGATGTCCGTGTACATGCGGCGGAGGGCATTATACCCTCCAGGGATGCTCTCAAGGTTGCTCAGGGCCCGATCCTGGTTCCGCATCATTTCTTGCATCATGGCTGGATTCCGAGCAAGCTCCATTGTCTGATCAAGGGAGAGAGACAAGATGGGCCCCGGAACCAGGGGAGCACCAACCTAGGAAAAGGGTGGGCCTTGAGGAAGTGGGTCTGTGTCAGGATCAGGACCAGGGCCCAGGAACTGCTCCACAGTGACAGAAAGTAGAATAAACTGGACTTCCTTCCTCTACTGTAATCTTGGCTCCAGGCCTGCCTCCCTGTGGGTATTTTGGTTGGCTTTTTCTAGCGGAGGACAATGATCCCAGCTGAAGTGAGGGCAGCAGCTCCCCTCCCTTAGGCTCAGAGTGTCCAAAGAAGTGTCAGGATGCACAAGGAAACTGAGTCAGAAGGGACACAGAAAGAAAGGGAAGGAAGCAGAAGAGAAAATTAACATCTACTGAGCACCTACTGTATATGGGCACAGGACCAAGTAGTTTACAGAATTCAAGTCATATAATCTCCACAATAACCATCTCAGGTGGTTATTTCTGTCCCTATTTTGCAGATGAGCAAACAGGCTCAGAGATGTTAACTGACTTGCTGCCCTGGGACACACAGTCACTGAGTGGTGAAGACAGTGTTCAAAGCCAGGTTGGTCGGTCTGTCCAAGACCATACTGTGATTCCTGGTAAATGACTGCAAGTTGGGGAAGGAAAGGATTCAGGCTGGAAAAAGGTACTGACACCCTCTAATTCCCACCTCCAAGTCTTTGGCCTGCCTGAACCTTGAGAAACACTGAGGATGGGGGCTTTCTTCTATGGAGTCAATGGCACAATCTCAATAAGGGGTGGCTATGTCAACCCCAGGGGAGTTCATCACAGAAAAATGAGTGTAACTACTTGTTCGCATTCAACTTGGAATACATTTCCTCTCCTTCCCAAATCTGCTCCACACTTGCCTTTTCTAAGACACCTTTATAACTGATATGCCCAGCTTCCTAGAACTCTGATCTCTTGTCCTGTAATTCATTCATTCAATAAAAATTTACTGCGTGACTACTATGCACCAGGCACTGTTCTAGACAGTGAACAAAACACTCACAAGTCCTTGACCTTACATAAGTTATCTTCTGGTGAGTCCAACACTGGTGTCCACAGCCCTGCTGGGAAGATCGTCTACTCTGATCCTCTGGTAGAGTGGACCATGAGCTGGAACTCCCAAAGAGCAACATCACAACAGTCTCCCTTCCCAACTAGGCCCTGCCCAGCCACAGTGCTCCCCAAACAACCTACTATCTTTCACTCCCAGGCCTTTATATTTGCTATCCCTTGGCCCTGAATGCTCTTCTCTTTTTTCCCCCGGTTTGTCTTCCTCCTTTGGGCCTCAGCTTGGTGACATCTCTTAAGGCCTCCTCTAAGCCTCAGGGTAGGGTCAGGAGCTCTTCTCTATGCCCCTAGAGGATTCCGTGATTATCCTTATGATAGCACTGACCACATTGTATTCTAATTGCTGGTTTACTTGTCCCACTTCCCTTTGACACCTGGAATTCCTGAAGAGCTACGCCTGTCTTTTCATCCCTGTACCTCCAGTGTTCAAAACTGCTGAATACATGAATGAACAAATCAATAAAGGACAAAGTAGGAAAGGCTGGGCAGGGCATGGCTGGGCACCAGCGTCCTCCAGCTCTCTAGCCCTCTCATACTGACCTGCCTCATGAGTTCAGGGTTGTTGAGCATGTGGCTGATCTCAGGGTTCCGCTCCATCAGCTGCTGCATCTGGGGGTTGGCCATGATCATGTGACGCATCAGGTCAGGGTTAGACATCATATCCTGGACCAGGGGGTTCTCCATGATCTGCGACAGCATCTCAGGATTGGACATCAGCTGCCTCTGCATCTGCTGCTGCAGCTCCATGAAGTTGGCAGAGCCCAGGCCCAGGCTGCCCAGCCCCAGGATGCCCCCAAAGCCAGCTGTGGGAGGGGGGCAGGGTCACAGTCTGCCACAAGATCCCTGTCCTCACTTAGCCAGAGCCACTGAATTTGGATCTCCAGGACAGGCCCCAAATGCTTCTCACATGTTCCTCTTCCAATCATTCCCACAGCCCAGCCCTGATCCACTGCTGGCAAAAAAATGTGAGCCTACTAGACTGAGGCCTCTCTGAAGGCTGAGGCTGCACCAAACATAGAACTGAGCAGAGAGAAGGCAACCAGCAATGGTCTGTTGAATGAGTGGCCCATCTGGCTACTGCTGGACCTAACTTTTCCCCAGACTCACAGTCTTCCATTCTCTACCTAGGGTTCCCCATATCCCCAACTCCATTTCTCCCCTCACTCCTAACCCTTAGCCATGATCCCCACCTCTGAGAACTCCTCAGACTAGTTTCTTCCCCAACTTGAATCAAGTATCAATGTCTGGAACTCTATGTCATGAGGTCCCCTATCCCACCAGACCAGGATCAGGAACTCCTGTTTCTTCCTCCTCTTGGCTTTCCCCAACTCTCCAACCCCAAACAAGAGTGTGCTCTCCTCTCTGAGGGCTTACAGAGTATGGACGCAGTAGCACTGGGGGGTCCCTCCCCAGCCCCTGGAGAGGGCCCCCCACCACTGCTCCTCCGGCTTCCACTGCCAGCATCTGAAGAGGCACTGCCAGAGGTGGAGGGCTGGGCAGGGGTGGCGGGTGAAGCAGGTGTGGTGGAGGGTGCTGAGGCAGGGTCAGGTGTGGAGGGGGAAGAAGCAGTGGCAGCAGCTGGATCTTGAGCCCTGAGGACAGAGAAAGGAGAATCCTGTTGGAGTGAGCACTAGAAGAGGGAAGGTACCTCGACAATCTCTGTGCTTGCCGTGGGACTACTATTTTAACTCAAGTCCCCTCCTAGCAGCCCTGAGGCTGGAGTGGGGTGATGGCTGGAGGGCAGTCAGTAAACCAGCAGAGGGAAAAAGGAGCTAGTATTATCTGTCTTCAGGGCATTCTGGGAGTGGTAAATCAGGTTCCCTTCCCCTAGAGAGGAGATCATATTCATCCAGGAGCTACCTGCCTGGGCCTCAGCTTAGGCCCTCTGGGTATGGTCTAGCAATGAGTGAGAAAGTATTAGATGGGGAGGCCCAATCAGAAGCTGGATCTGCTCTGCTCCTGAACTTACTTCTGAGGGGTCTTGATGACCAGATGGACAGTGAGCCCGTCCTTGATTCCGTGCTGGTTCAGTGTGTCCCCATCCTTGAGGATCTTGCCTGCGAAGATCAGGACCAGCTGATCCTGCTGAGCCTTAAACCTCCGGGAGATTTCCTCTTTGAACTGTGATCAAGAGGCAGAGGTCACTGTGGAGGCTGCCTGGACTCCCCCTACCAGGGACCCTGACTCTTCTTTAACAGCTTCTGCACTCTCTTGCTCTCATCTCTAGTCATGGGAAGTCCTTTCTGTAGTCTCGATGCCATTCCTCCAGCTGCAATAAGCATCTCCTTTCTTAACAAAGGAGATGAACCAGTGAGAGGCTCTTCTCTCAGCTCCATCCCAGAGTCTCCCACCTGAGAAAGCTCTTGCTGCCATCTGCCTCCCAGCTTCAGTCCCTCGAACTAGTTCTCTGTGAGGCAGGGCAGCCTCCCCCAACCCCAACTCCTTCAACAGCCTTGGACTTTCAGCCTTCTGAGACCCAATTTTCTCTCCTCTCTATTCCCAGCATTCTCATAACAACTACAACAAATAGATGTCAGTTATTGAGCACTATCTATTCACGAGTTAAAGATATAGTATAGTAATTATCATCTTCATTTTATTTTATTATTACTTTTATCTTGAGATGGAGTCTGGCTCTGTAGCCCAGGCTGGAATGCAGTGGCGCAATCTCGGCTCACTGCAACCTCTGTCTCCTGGGTTCAAGTGATTCTCCTGCTTCAGCCTCCCGAGTGTCTGGGACTACAGGCACACACCACCATGCCTGGCTAATTGTATTTCTAGTAGGGATGGGGTTTCACCATGTTGGTCAGGCTGGTCTTGAACTCCTGACCTCAGGGGATCCACCCAACTACAACTCTTCAAAGTGCTGGGATTACAGGCGTGAGCCACCACGCCCAGCCTTATCTCCATTTTAAAGATGAGAAAACTGAGGATCAGTGAGGTAAGGTAACTTGCCACAGGCAGACCAGAACTCAGGTCTTGACTCCGAAGTCCAGGCTCTTAACTAAACATACAGTCTCTCAATGATAGCCATTTTCAAATTCAGCTTTGCAGGGAACAGTACAGTATTTAAATTCTGAAATTTAGTAATTCTATGTGGTTAGGGAGGGAGCAAGGATGGAGTTAGACTTCCCAAATTCTACCAGCCCCTCCAAAACACAACACAAAACAAAACACAACACACACTTTAAGTAGAAACAGTGCACTTGTTAAGCAGAGGCAGCTTCCAGATCCCTCTCTTCCAACCAGATGGCCTATCTTAAGCCCCGCCTATGTGAAATTATGGAGCGGCCACAGTGGGTGGCAAGCACAGGCAACAGTCCCTCATTCAACAAGATTTTATTGAGCACCTACTGCACACCGTGTAAATCTCAGAAGAGCTGAGAACCAAATGTAACCACGTCGATTTCAAAGAGTGGGAAGGATCTGGGCACAGGGAAATCCTCCCCCGACAGCCCCGTCGCTCAGAGAACACTGGGCGTTCTCTGAGGTACAGAGTAGGCGCCGGCGCTCTCCGCCTGCCCCCGGCCCGTTCTCTCGGTTAGCACCTTCCCTGGGCCCCCACTCCGGCACACTCCCCTCAAACCCAGGGTCCTTCCCCCTTCCTGGTGCAAGGTGTCCCCTCCTCACTCTCCACCACGCCCCCAGCCCAGGCCACAAGGCAAAACCCGCCCCCCAACACGCGCCACGCTCCCCAAGATCTCCCCTCGCAGGGCGCCCCCTACCCGACTCTCCTTCCCTTCAGCTCCTCGGAGTCCCAGCTGGCCCCCGCTCTCCTCTCCGGGGCCCTCCAGGACGCCAGACCGTCAGGGAGGCCCCCATCTCTTCGCAGACCCCTCCTCCGCGCTCCCCCCGCCTCCCGCCTGCTGTACTACCTCCTTGACCGAGGCTCGATCGCAGATCACAATTTCCTCCTTGTCCTTAGGGGTCTTGACGGTGACCCGAATAGGGGGCCTCGTCTCGGCCCCGCTCGGCTCCGCCATGCCGCCGCCGCCACCCGGCCGCCCGCCAGCCCGCCCGGCTCCTCCTCCTCCCCGCCCGCCCGGCCGGCCCGGCTCGGCTCCTGCGCCTCCAACACTCCCCTCTCTCCACCTCTCCCCTCCCCTCCCCTCCCCTCCCCTCTCCTCCCCTCCCCTCCCCTCCCTGAGGCTTCACCGCCCCCTCCAGACCAGCCGCAGCCACAGCGCCCCGGGCGGACCGGGGGGGCCACTGCAGCGGGGTCCGCCCAGGGCCAAGCCCCAGGTCCGGAATCCGGCCAGGGTCTCGCCAAGCGGGGGCTCCTGGGGAGGCTCTGGGCGGGGGAAGGGACGTGCCCTTCACTGCGGGGGCGAGGGCGAACTCCCCCGGGAGACCGCGGCCCAACGCTGCCCGCCCGAGCCGTGCCGCCGTCCCCTCCGGCCCAAAGCCTCCCCGCCCCCTCCGCAGCTAACTCCGCTCCGGGACAAAGGACTTTGTGTGTCGCCGCTTTATCTCCGTTCCCTGTGATAACTTGGTCTTTCTTGGAAGCCCCAAGTCCCTTCCAGGCCAGGGGCCTTTCCCGACTTGGAGGTTGGGTTTTCCCACCAAGCACGTCCACTTAGGATCTCAGCTCTAGGACTGACCCTATAGCCCCGAGGGTCGCGGCCTAAATGGTCTGTTGCGAACGGTTCCAGGGAGCTGGGTTTTGGCTGCGTGGCCTTTCAGAGCCTTGATTTCCTCAAGATAATAATAGTACCTCTCGCCTCATCGCACAGAATTGTGCATAACGGAGAAAACTGTTTTGAAAGTAACCAAAGGCGTGCCTGACAAATATGAGGATGTAGTATAATTATTGAATCGTGGACTGCCAAGCGGACACGTTGATTCCTTTCTCCCCGAAGGGGTTAAATGTCCTTCCAGCGCTGCAGCTGTCCTTTCACTCCCGCTCTTTTCCGCCCCCACAACCGCGTGGTTCGCCTGGAAAGGCGAACTATAGTTCCCATGGTGCCTCGCGAGGTCACGAGGAACTACGATTCCCAGAGACCCCCGCGGCGGGGCGGTGTTGAGTCGGAACCACAATAGCTAGGCGAGGAAACTACAACTCCCAGGGCATCCCGGAGCAGGCCAACGGGACTACGGGAAGCAGCGGGCAGCGGCCCGCGGGAGGCATCTCGGAGGATCTGGGTGCAAAAACCCAGGGTTAGGAGCGGTAGGCATGCTGCGCCCCAAGGCTTTGACCCAGGTGCTAAGCCAAGCCAACACTGGAGGCGTCCAGAGCACCCTGTGAGTGCGGACCATGGACCCCAGCGGCGCGCGCTGCAGTGGAGCGGCGCGCGACTCCCTGAGGGAGGGGTGGGGAAGGATCGCCCGGAAGGGAGGAGGCGTCAGAGGGGGCAGTGGCTGGGGGTACTGGCCGGGAGGTCACCTCTCGAAAAGGGAGGCCGGTGTGCTGGGTGCTTAGGGCACGTTCCGGGACACACTCAGCCGAGAGCCTTGCTGGATGTGCCAGTGGCGGGACTTGAGATGGAAACCCAGACGTTTTACTCCCCGCGCTGAGCACATCGTTATCCCTCCCCGCCCCTCACCAGGCTGCTGAATAACGAGGGATCACTGCTGGCCTACTCTGGTTACGGGGACACTGACGCCCGGGTCACCGCTGCCATAGCCAGTAACATCTGGGCCGCCTACGACCGGAACGGGAACCAAGCATTTAATGAAGACAATCTCAAATTCATCCTCATGGACTGCATGGTATGGAGAGGGGAGCCAGACTTCCCCTGTCCCCCAAGGGGATCCCAAGGGGGCGACCTGGACCCCATCCTGGATGGTTGGAGGGGCAGGGACAGGATCTCCGGAAGATTACTAAGAGTTGGTCTGCAGCAGCATTTGTAATAGGCAGGACCCTATTCATCAAGTGGTGGTGAGGAAGGAGCCCTGGACCTGAGAGGTCTGACTTGGGTTCTGGTCTCAGCCATCCACTTATCAGTTGTGGAACCTTGGGTAAGTCGCTTAACCTCTCTCAGCTTCCTTACCTCATGTCTAAGGAGAAGACAATTTCCCTCTCCCCGCTCCCCTCGTGGGTTGTTGTGAAGGTCAAATGAAATAATGGGTATAAACAGTAGAATGACGTGCAAACACAAAGTGTTGTCATCCCAGCTTCACCGACTCACAGAAACATGGCAGTCTCCAGACCGTAGTCCAACCCCTTAAGGTTACAAAGAAAGGAAAATGAAGTCCAGAAAGGGGAAGTCGCCATTAGACTATGAACTTCCTAGTATCTGTTCAGTTAACAAGTATTTAGGTCCTTGCAGTGTTCTCAGGACTAGGGAAAAAAAACAGCAAACAGAAAGACAAAACCCCCAGACCTAATAAATCTTACACAGTGATGCGATCACAGCTCACTGCAGCCTCGACCTCCCTGGGCTCAGGTGATCCTGCTGCCCCAGCCTCCTGAGTAGCTATGACTACAGTCATGCACCACCACACCTCACTAAGTTTTGGATTTTTTGCAGAGACTGGGTTTTGCCATTGTTGCCCAGGCTGGTCTCAAACTCCTGGCTCAAGTGATCCACCCACCTCGGCCTCCCAAAGTGATGGGATTACAGGTGTGAGTCACTGTGCCCGGCCACATTTTTTAAAATAAGTAAAATATGTAGTATATATTAGGTTTTGAAATTGCAATGGAGAGAAAGCAGGGAAGTTAAAGAGTATGAGTTTGTTGGGCGTATGTGTCAGGGACAGTCTCACTGAAAAGGTGATATGTGATCAAAGATGTGAAGAAAGGTGGGGGACAAGCCATGTGGCTATCTGAGGGAAGAATATTTTGGACAGAACAGCAAGTACCAAGGCCCTGAGGCAGAATTATGCCTGCTCAAGGATCAACAGGGTTGGTTGGTATGGCTGGAGTTGCATGAGAATGGAGGAGGGTTAAGTAGGAGATGAGGTCAGAGAGGCAGGGAGTGCAGTGCTTGGTTCCTGGCATACAATGAATACCTAGTAAAAGTTTGCCGAACTTACTTTTGTTTTTTTCAAATCGGCCAGAGGGTGAACTCTCCAGGAAAGATCTTCATAGTAACTCAACTGCCTACTCTCCCCTACCCCCTGCACAACCAATGCCATTTTTAGTTCAACATAAGACTCCTACTGGATGCCTAGAGCTGGTGCTATAAGGAAATAGCTTTCAAACGTTTTGACCACAACCCAGCCATAAGAAATATATTTTAAAGGGCCGGCACGGTGGCTCATGCCTGTAATCCCAGCACTTTGGGAGGCTGAGGCGGGCGGATCATGAGGTCAGGTGTTCAAGACCAGCCTGGCCAACATGGTGAAACCCTGTCTCTACTAAAAATACAAAAAATTAGTCAGGCATGGTGGCGTGTGCCTGTAATCCCAGCCACTAAGGAAACTGAGGCAGGAGAATCACTTGAACCCAGGAGGTGGAGGTTGCAGTGAGCTGAGATCACGCCATTGCACTCCAGCCTGGGCAACAGAGCGAGACTCCATCTCAAAAAAACCAAACAAACAAACAAACAAAAAACAAATACATTTTAAGGCTGAGCGCAGTGTCTCACTCCTGTAATCCCAACACTGTGAGACTGAGGCTGGAGGATACTTGAGGCCAGGAGTTTGAGACCAGCCTTGGTGACCTAACAAGACCTCATCTCTACAAAAACTTTTTTAAAAAATAAATAAATAAATAGGAAATAATTTTTTAAGAAAGACATTTTAAGTCACAGCTCAACACACACATATACCCACTAAAACAAAAGTCATGAAACAATACTTTTCCTACTACATGTAATATACTTCATTTTTTTCTTTTTTCTTTTTTAATGCTGATCAACCTTCTTAATTTATTTCCTAACTGTGGGGTCAAACCTGCAATTTGAAAAACATTACCGGGCCGGGCGCGGTGGCTCAAGCCTGTAATCCCAGCACTTTGGGAGCCCGAGACGGGCGGATCACGAGGTCAGGAGATCGAGACCATCCTGGCTAACACGGTGAAACCCTGTCTCAACTAAGAAATACAAAAAAAACTAGCCGGGCGAGGTGGCGGGCGCCTGTAGTCCCAGCTACTCGGGAGGCTGAGGCCGGAGAATGGCGTGAACCCGGGAGGCGGAGCTTGTAGTGAGCTGAGATCCGGCCACTGCACTCTAGCCTGGGCTACAGAGCGAGACTCCGCCTCAAAAAAAAAAAAAAAAAAAAAAAAAGAAAAACATTACCATGAGAAAAGAGGAGAAATATCAGTTGAGTTACTGCTCCTGTGTCCCTCTCAGTGTCTATGGGGTGAGCTCATAGTAATAACATCACTCATTTGGACAACTGTGGGCAGATATGAAATTTCATGGTATTAGCACCCTCACCAACTGGGATGAAGTAGGGGTTACAGAAAGAAAAACTGAGTTTCTGAGAGACTGAGTTTCCCAGAGTAACATGGTTAGTAAGTGACTGTACTGAGGCTGGAACCTGGGCTCAGAACCCCATGTTCAGGACTGTGGCCAAAAGCTTTTCTGCTGAACCTCCTGCTGTGCCCAGGACATGGGAGGAAGATATAGTCTCTTTGGGGCCAGAGAAGCCTTTGGGGAGGGAGGGTGCTAATGGTGCCAAGCAGAACATCACATCCCATCATATCACCCCCACCAGGAGGGCCGTGTAGCCATCACCCGAGTGGCCAACCTTCTGCTGTGTATGTATGCCAAGGAGACCGTGGGCTTTGGAATGCTCAAGGCCAAGGTGTGTATGTGCCCATCCCTCCACAGCCCTGGGCCCAGCCTTTGTGCTCCCGCACTGTGTCCAATCCCACCGGGACTCTGTTTCTAGAGTCCTCATGTCTATTCAGTCCATTTCTGATGTGGGCCAGCTCCCAAGAGCAGGTGGGGCTTGGGGGCTGGTTGCTCCCTATGGCACTGGGAGCAGACCTGGATTTGGGGTCCCTAGTGCCAGGCCGTGTGCGGGACTGATTTCTGTTCTCCCTCTGCAGGCCCAGGCTTTGGTGCAGTATCTGGAGGAGCCCCTCACCCAAGTAGCGGCATCTTAATGGCATTGGTGGAAGCTGGGGTCAGAAAAGAGAAACGACCATTTGGAGGGGTGGGGCCTCCTAGAAGAACCTTCTTAGACAATGGAGGGAGGATGGGACTTGGGTTTTTCCAAGAATAAACTTTAATTCCTGTCATGTGTCTTGGCTACTTTCTTGGATGGGAGGAATCAGAGAAGATAGGAAGCAGCAGCCGTCGCTTCTGGGATTCCTCATGTTCTGCAAGGATGGACTTCTACCCACCCCTTCATCATGACCTTCGGCGAACAATGGTTCTTGGCAGTTATGCCAATTAGTCCTTGTCCTCACCAATTGTAACCTCACCTAGACCCTGCAGCTCAGAACAGAGTCTTACCCACCTCATAGGCAAAACCGTGGGAGTGAGCTCAGAGGAGCAAGGGTCTGGTCGGGCTTGTGTTGCACAGAGAATATAAAGGCCCTGGGAGGTTAGTGTCTATCATTCCAGGTTTGGGGGATGTGTGCCTTTTCTCTTTTTTTGAGAGGATCTCCCTCCGTTGCCCAGTCTGTAATGCAGCGACACAATCTCAGCTCACTGCGGGCTCAACATCCTGGGCTCAAGTGATTCCACCTCAGCCTCCAGAGTTGCTGGGACTATAGGCATACACCATCATGCCTGGCTAATTTTGGGGTTTTTGTTTTTTGTGCTTTTTAGGGTTTGGTTTTTTTGTTTGTTTGTTTTGGTAGAGATGAGTTCTCAATATGTTGCCCAGGCTGTTCTCCAACTTCTGGGCTGAAGCCATCCTCCTGCCTTCCAAAGTGCTGGGATTACAGATATTAACCACTTCAACTGGCCAGTGAGTGCCTTTTCTATTCTTGGGGTTGGGAGGGTTTCCCCTAACAGCCTAGAACAAGCCATCCCTTTCCTCGTCTTCCAGGTGTTCATGTGCTTACACAGACCCTCCCCAGATCTTGAAACCCTTTGTAGTCAAGATGCCTTTGCTGTGAAGCCTCAGGTCCTGTTCAGGGAGTAGAAGTAACCCAGACCTCTCAAAGGCATTCATCTCCAGATCCTGCTCCTACACTCAGACCACTCGCTCCAGCTGTCTGTTTCTGCCCCAGGTCTCTGCCTACCCAGTATCCTTAAAGCAGGTCTGTATAGGGAGCTACAAGCCCCCTTCCCTAGTGCCATATAAAGGAACCCATCCCAGAGAAGTGGGTAGGTTTCGAGTCCCAGCTCCACCCAAGATGAGAAACACTGCCCATCCCAGGCCCTGGGCTGTCAAGGAAGGGTGGAAGTTACTGTGGCCACGATGCAGCTCCCACAGCTCTGCATTGCAGGAGGGTGACTGGCGTTCTATCAGCACCTGCTCCAATATCCCTTACTCTAGTTCCTCCAGTGTACCCTCCTACCAGCTCTGAAGGAAAAGCAGGCCAAGTGGGTTTCTTTTTTTTTTTTTTTGAGACAGTCTCTTGCTCTGTCACCCAGGCTGGAGTGCAATGGCGCAATCTCGGCTCACTGCAATCTCTGCCTCCCAGGTTCAAGCCATTCTCCCGCCTCAGCCTCCTGAGTAGCTGGGATTACAGACTCCCGCGACGACGCCTGGCTAATTTTTGTATAGTTTTAGTAGGGACAGGGTTTCACCACGTTGGTCAGGCTGGTCTCGAACTCCTGCCATTGCGATCCGCTGGCCTCAGCCTCCTAAAGTGCTGGGATTATAGGTGGGAGCCACTGCACGAGGCCTTTTTTTTTTTTTGAGACGGAGTCTTGCTCTGTCGCCCAGGCTGGAGTACAGTGGCGCGATCTTGGCTCACTGCAAGCTCCGCCTCCTGGGTTCATGCCATTCTCCTGCCTCAGCCTCCCGAATAGCTGGGACTACAGGTGCCCGCCACCTTGCCTGGCTAATTTTTTGTATTTTTAGTAGAGACGGGGTTTCACTGTGTTAGCCAGGATGGTCTCAATCTCCTGACCTCATGATCCGCCCGCCTGGGCCTCCCAAAGTACCGGAATTACAGGCGTGGGCCACCGCACCCGGCCTTTTTTTTTTTTTTTGAGGAGTCTCTGTTGCCCAGGGTGGAGTGCAGTGGCAGGATCTCAGCTCACTGGAACCTCTGCCTCCCAGG
Source organism: Papio anubis (assembly GCF_008728515.1). NCBI lineage: Eukaryota > Metazoa > Chordata > Mammalia > Primates > Cercopithecidae > Papio > Papio anubis. Next base: position 126,770,652 of record NC_044976.1, read on the forward strand.
TTCAAGCAATTCTTCTACCTCAGCCTCCCAAGTAGCTGGGATTACAGGCACCCACCACCACGTCCAGCCAATTTTTTTTTTTTTTTTGAGACGGAGTTTCACTCTTGTTGCCTAGGCTGGAGTGCAATGGCGCGATCTCGATTCACCACAACCTCCGCCTCCTGGGTTCAAGCGATTCTCTTGCCTCAGCCTCCCCAGTAGCTGGCATTATAGCCATGTGCCACCACGCCCAGCTAATTTTGTATTTTTTTAGTAGAGACGGGGTTTCTCCATGTTGGTCAGGCTGGTCTCGAACTCTCGACCTCAGGTGATCCGCCCGCCTCGGCCTCCCAAAGTGCTGGGATTACAGGCGTGAGCCACCGTGCCTGGCCTCAAGTAGATTTCTAAGGGGCTATTTCTTGCTCATTAGCTGGAGGACTTGCCCTCACCACAGATTCCAGAAGCCCAGCAATGCACACTCAGCCCTCAGTGGGCTGTCTCTGAAGGTCCTGTCTCTGAAGGTCCTGTCCCTTTTTAGCTTCCCCCCAACCCCGCTGGAGCTGGTTCTCCAGCTTGCGGGAGGCCAGGCTGACAGCAGACACCCAACCTGTCGAACCTGTCTGACGTCATCGTCTCTCCACCCACCTGGGCCCCAGGTCTCCAGCCACCCTGCTCTTCCTGTTCTCAGCTTCCGTCCTCTCAGCTTCCTTACAGCACCCCCACCTGCCAGAGCTAATCCTCCCTCGGCCCTGCCTAACCTTGAGTTGGCCCCCTATCCCTCTGGCTGCAGAAGTCCCCTTACCCCTAATGAGAGGAGGGGCAGGACCAGATCTTTTGAGAGCTGAGGGTTGAGGGTATTGAGCCAACACAGACTTGTCATCTCTACCCCTGAAGACACCTGCACCCTCCATGCGGAGCCAAGATGGGGAATGGAACTGAGGAAGATTATAACTTTGTCTTCAAGGGTGAGTTGGGTTCCCTGAAGCAAGAGGAAGCCTGAGAGACCCAGAAAGAGATTGATAGAGCCAGAGAGGGCCCCATCCTGGGACTCCTCATTCCTTCAGAAAGAAAGCTGTAGGGAGTGGGGGAGGGCCTGGTTGCAGGGGCAAAAATCAGGGAGCTTCTGAGTATGCTCTACTTGGTGAATAATGACGTTGATCCCTCCTTAAGAGTGCTGAGTTAGGCTCCTCTGCCCCGTTCCTAATAGAAACCCAAATCCCTAGTGTCAGCCAGGGCAGCACAAGAGATGGAGGTCAGACTTCAGAAAGGACTTCCCTCTTTTTTTTTTCTTTTTGAGATGGAGTCTTGCTCTGTCCCCCAGGCTGGAGTGCAGTGGCATGATCTCGGCTCACTGCAACCTCCGCCTCCCAGGTTCAAGCGATTTCTGCCTCAGCCTCCCAAGTAGCTGGGAATACAGGCGCCTGCCACCATGCCCAGCTTATTTTTGTATTTTTAGTAGAGACAGGGTTTCACCATTTTGGCCAGTCTGGAACTCCTGACCTCATGATCTGCCCGCCTTGGCCTCCCAAAGTGCTAGGATTACAGGCATGAACCACCGCACCTGGCCAGGACTTCTCTCTTGAGAAGAAAGGGAAACCAGCAGACAAGAGGAAGAAAGTCATCTTTTCTGGGCAGGTGTACAGGGAAGGAGAGAAAGGAGAGACCTATCCCATTATAGGGTGGGGCAATAAATACATAGGGAAGACAGAAAATATCATGAATTTGCCACAGAGTCTGATAGAATCCAGAGGAGTCCTAGGGTTGTAGCCTCGTCTGCCTGTCCCTTGGCCGACTCACTGGATCTGCATACCAGGCACTGGGCTCAACTTGGCTGTCCCTGGAAGCAAGCATGTATCTTTCTAGCCCCTGTTTTTGGTCCCTTTGCTGTTTCCCAGCCCCACCTTCATACTTCCTTTAGGGCAGGGTGGACTCTACAGCCACCCTACCCCGCTGCCACTCCCAACCTCAGCCCGGCCCTCCCTTGAGCTGGGACTCTCACTCCAGCACCCGCCCTGGATCTGGGGAACCTGTACTACTGGCATCTTTTTCAGGAAGGAAAGGGTTAGCAATAGTCTGGGGCAATAATATGAGGAACTACCATTTATTGAGCATTTACTATATACCAGCCACTACCTCATTCATACCATAACAATCCCCAAAAGTCATCTTTTATTTTGAGGGGCAGTGTAACATGGTCAGGAGCCAGACTGGGTTCAGATCTCAGCCCTGCCACTTACAAGTATTGCGGGTTGGTCAGCCGGGTGCGGTGGCTTACGCTTGTAATCCTAGCACTTTGGGAGGCTGAGGCGGCAGGATCACTTAAGGTCTGGAGTTCCAGACCAGCCTGGCCAACATGGGGAAACCCTGTCTCTACTAAAAATTAAAAAATTATCTGAGTGTGGTGGCACGTGCCCATAATCCCAGCTACTCGGGAGGCTGAGACAGGAGAATTGCTTGAACCCAGGAGGCGGAGGTTGCAGTGAGCCGAGATTGTGCCACTGCACTGCAGCCTGGGCAACAGAGCAAGACTCTGTCTTTTAAAAAAAAAAAAGTATTGAGGGTTGGGGTCCCTAGAAGCAGACGCTGAGAAGTTGGGGTGTTCAATGTTTGTTTGTTTGTTTTTTGAGACGTAGTCTCACTCTGTTGCCCAGGCTGGAGTGCAGTGGAGTGATCTCTGCTCACTGTAACCTCCACCTCCCTGCAACCTTCGCTTCTTGGGTTCAAGGGATTCTCCTGCCTCAGCCTCCTGAGTAGCTAGGACTACAAGTGTGCACCACCACGCCCAGCTAATTTTTGTATTTTTAGTAGAGATGGGGTTTCATCATGTTGGCCAGGATGGTCTCAATCTCTTGACCTTGTGATCCGCCCTCCTAGGCCTCCCAAAGTGCTGGGATTACAGGCATGAGCCACCGCGCCCAGCTCAATGTTTTTTTATGAATCAGCACCTGTGAAAGGAAGGGAGAGGAAACATAATTGGGCAGAGGGAGAAGTTAAACAGCAACACAGGCTCGACAAAACCTGGGTCAACGGCAGGGAGCTCTGTGATTGCCTCACCTTGCTTGAGCACTGGGTGTAGGCTGCCCAGAAAAGGCATGACTTCCAGTGAGGCCGCTGTCTGCACCAGAGGCAGATGCTGAAGGAGCTGACAGTTGGAGCCTGTCTGCAGCCTGCACTCCCTGCAGCTTGGGGGCAAGTCCTTCCTTGAAGGCTAATCTGGCCAGCACATCTCTGTGTTTACAACAGGAGCCCTGTTATCTTGGGCAAGTCATTTGACCTCCAAAGCGCCTTGTCTGTAAAAACAGGGAAAATAGTAATGGGATTCATGGCATTGTTATGAGGATTAAATGAGGTAATATGTGTAAAGCTTTTAAGGACACTGCCTGGCACATAGTAAGCATTCAGTACACTGTAAACATGAACCATTAGTATCTCCACTTTACAACTGAGGCTTAGAGGCAAAGTAGTTTACAAAAGGCCACAAAGTCTGACTTCAATGCCCTTGCCCTAAGCACCTTTGGGGTATGAAGCTAGGGCTGAGAGCCCACCCACTGAGAGGGATGGGATGGGGATGTGCCCAGTAGGGGAGAGGCAGGAACACACACACACATACACACACACACACATCCTCTTACCAACGCATATCCAATATTACTTCCAGCTTTTCCATACTGTCTTACACAAATAAGGAATGTTTAGATATACATTTTTTTATTTTTATTTTTTGAGACACAATTTCACTGTCACCCAGGCTGGAGTGCAGTGATGCCATCACAGCTCATTGTAGCCACAACCTACAGGGCTCAAACAATCCTTCCACCTCAGCCTCTTGAGTAGCTGGGACTACATGCACTTGCCACCGCACTTGGCTAATTTTTTTTTTCTGTCTTTCTTTCTTTTTTTGAGTCGGGGTTTCATTCTGTCACCCAGGCTGGAGTGCAGTGGCACAAACTTGGCTCACTGCAACCTCCACCCCCCGGGCTCAAGCAATCCTCCCACCTCAGCCTCCCAAGTAGCTGAGACTACAGGCACATGCCACCATGCCTGGCTAATTTTTGTATTTTTTGTAGAGATGGGGTTTCACCATGTTACCCAGGCTGGTCTCAAACTCGTGGGCTCAAGAGATCCTCCTGCCTTGGCCTCCCAAAGTGCTGAGATTACAGGTGTGAACCTCCACACCCAGCCAAGAAACTTTTAAAGTTGGAGGAGGCCTTTATAGGTTATATAAGCAAGGAAACAGACTGAGAAAAGGTGAGTCACTTGTTCAAGGTCACACAGTTAGTTAGAAGCTGAGCAGGGACCAGAGCCCACAGTATGTGGCTCCCAGTCCTTGGGTGCCAGCCTGCCTTTCCAGAACCACTCCGGGTGGCCTCCTCTAATTCTGTGTGCTCAGCTCAGTGCCAGTGCAATTTGTGGGCTATACTTACATCAGCCCCCTACACTCTACCCCAGCCCCCAGCTCATCCACAGTGGGTAAGACTGGGCCCTGGATGCTGCCCACCAGGCTAAAGGGTCTTCATGGCCCCTCCGGTGAATCCTTTGTCTCTGAAAACCCAAAGGCAAAAACTCTGGCCTGCTAAGAACAATCGTACCAGTCATGATTTTTACACTTACTATATCCTGGGCAACATCTCACTTACTTCCTACAACAACCCTTAAGGTAGATACTAATGTCTTCCCCATTTTTCACATGAAAAGGACAGCTCAGAGAGGTTAAATAACTTGCTGAAGGACACATAGCTGGTCTAACACCCAGTCCCATGCTCTTAACCATGCGGGACTGCCCCTCCTTAGGGACAACTGGAACCTAACTTCTTACACACACATGAGCACACATGCCTTCCTTTCACCCACAGATGTGTCAACTGCCAAACTTTCTCCTTACCCACACTTCGATTCACACCTCTGTTCATTATGCAAACACACACACCAAACCTCCCACTTGTCCTCCCGGCTCATACATATAGAGACAAGCACAATGTTCTCATACTCCTAGTCCTAGTCCAGAACTGTGCACCCCCCGACCTCCAACCATCCCTGTCCATATTCACACACAACAGTAATGTCTCCGCATGACACTCATAAACAGCCCACAGATGTCACCCCCTCACTAGAGATGCAGGCTGACTCTGCAACCATATCTCAACAGACCAGGCTATAACCCGTCAAGCCCCTTTGTTTTAAACTCTTGGCTTTTCTGCCCACCGGGACAGATGCACTATGCTGAGTTGCAGACTCCAGTCTCACAGGAGATTCCATTCCCTAATCTTTTTTCTGAGCTCAGTTCCCTTTTTCTGCTGGGCAGACCCTGCAAGCTCAGGTGGGCTTGGAGCTGCTCTACCCCATGCTCAGCCCTTATCTCTCCACTCCTTCAGTGGTGCTGATCGGCGAATCAGGTGTGGGGAAGACCAATCTACTCTCCCGATTCACGCGCAATGAGTTCAGCCACGACAGCCGCACCACCATCGGGGTTGAGTTCTCCACCCGCACTGTGATGTTGGGCACCGCTGCTGTCAAGGCTCAGATCTGGGACACAGCTGGCCTGGAGCGGTACCGAGCCATCACCTCGGCGTGAGCCCGGGCCTGGGGGGCTGCTGGGTAGTGGGAGTTCTGGGGAAGTCAAGGAACACTTCTGGAGGAGAAGTTGGGGTGGAGGAGGCAAGAGGGCTCAGCAGTGGGCTCTGGGTGGTGGGGGTGGAGATCACAGAAGATAAAAGGTACTGTAAACAGAACCAGCAAAAGCCAGGATATAGTAACACTGACTAGTACTACTAAAAGCAGGAATCATTGCCACTTACTAAGCCTTTGCTATGTGCCCAGGAAGGGACAAGGCACTTTACATTTGGCATTTTATGTAACCCTTAAAGTACCACAAGAGTAAAGTGCTATAATTAATTAATTTCTGTATAAATACAAGCAAGGTGAAATCAGGGTGGAACTGGGATGGGGGCAAGCTGCACGGATCGAGAGCGCCCCCTCACTTCCGCACAATGCTCTGCACTTGGCAACTTTCATCTAACCACAGATGGCCAAAAGCTGAACCTGCCATCTGCATTTTATGAAGACTCAGAGGACACATAGGAGGTTAGGCCTCCTCACACCACATCCAAAGTGACTCTTAGGCCGGGTGTGTTGGCTCACGCCTGTAATCCCAGCACTTTGGGAGGCCAAGGTGGGTGGATTGCTTGAGCTCATGAATTCGAGACCAGCCTGGGCAACATGGCGAAATCCTGTCTCTACCAAAAATATAAAAAATTAGCTGGGCTTGGTGGTGCGTACCCGTAGTCCCAGATACTTGGGAAGCTAAGGCGGGAGGATGGCTTGAACCTGGGAGGTGGAAGTTGCAGTGAGCCGAAATCGCCCCACTGCACTCCACCCTGGGTGACAAAGCGATACTGTGTCTCAAGAAAAAAGTGTCAGCTGAGCACGGCAGCTCACACCTGTAATTCCAGCACTTTGGGAGGCTGAGGCGGGCAGATCACAAGGTTAGGAGTTCGAGACCAGCCTGGCCAACATAGTGAAACCCCCATCTCTACTAAAAATACAAAAATTAGTCAGGTGTGGTGGTAGGTGACTGTAATCCCAACCACTCGGGAGGCTGAGACAGGAGAATCACTCAAACCTGGGAGGTGGATGTTGCAGTGAGCCGAGATCGTGCCATTGCATTCCAGTCTGGCGACAAAAGTGAGACTCGGTCTCAAAAAAAAAAAAAAAAAGTGTCTTTCAGTCAGTGTGAGGCCTAAGCATGTGAAATGGGGTCTGTTTGCCAGGGGGCAGGAAGCAAGAGTCAGGGGCTTTAGTTACACACGCTTCTCGTTACCTGATCTCTCATGAGCCTCAGTGGACTCATCAATAAATTGGGAGTTAGACATCACTAGTCTGAAGACATCCCATCCAACTCCAAGAGGGAGACTGGATGCTTGCAGTGATGCCTTGAATGGTCTGGCCAGGGACTGCTGCAAGAGGTAGGCATTCAGCTAATCCTAGAAAGATGGCCACAGGAGAGAAGAGGCCACTGTTGAGGAGCCATGTGAGGAAGATCTTGAAGATGGCAGAGTTGGCAAAAGCCCAGATGTGCATTGGTGAAGAGTAGGGGCTAAAATCAGGAGGAGGACCTGAGAAAGTAGAGGGGCTGGCTATGAGGGAGCCAATGGAGATTTTAGAGCAGGGAGGTGAAACTTTTTTATGTAGTCAGTCAGTTGAGACAAATTTTCACTCTTGTTGCCCAGGCTAGAGTGCAATGGAGAGATCTCAGCTCACCGCAACCTCCGCCTCCTGGATTCAAGCAATTCTCCTGCCTCAGCCTCCCGAGTAGCTGGGATTACAAGCGTGCACCACCATGCCCGGCTAATTTTTGTATTTTTAGTAGAGATGGGGTTTCTCCATGTTGGTTAGGCTAGTCTCAAACTCCTGACCTCAGGTGATCCACCCGCCTCGGCCTCCCAAAGTGCTGGGATTACAGGCGTGAGCCATCATGCCCGGCCGAGGGAGGTGAAATTTTAGAGGCTCCAAGACTAGTGTCCCTGGAAGGCAGAGGAGCCTTGGGCTGCTCTGTTGGGTTTTGGGCCCCTGGCCTCAAGTTTCTGTATTTCCTGATCTCTAGTACTCTGATCCCGGGTGTTCCAGCTTGATGGCTCTGCTCTGATGCTGGGTCCAATGCCCCTGATCGTATCTCTGTCCATCCTTCTCATTCCCACCCAGGTACTATCGTGGTGCAGTGGGGGCCCTCCTGGTGTTTGACCTAACCAAGCACCAGACCTATGCTGTGGTAGAGCGATGGCTGAAGGAGCTCTATGACCATGCTGAAGCCACGATCGTCGTCATGCTCGTGGGTAACAAGAGTGACCTCAGCCAGGCCCGGGAAGTGCCCACTGAGGAGGCCCGAATGTTCGCTGGTGAGAGCCTGCCACTACCCAGGCTGACTCCTCCAGGCTTACCCCACCTTCCCCTTGCAGCCTCCCAGGCCCTGCCCCCACCCATAGAGCCCCAAGCCTGGCATTCCTCCATACAGTCCTCTACCTCATCCCCTCTTATCAGCATTTCCCAGCACTTCCCCTTTGGGACCCTGTGTCTCCCATGATGTCCCACCACTTGCCCTGAGATTGTCTTTATTGATTTTTTTTTTTTTTTTTTTTTTTTTTGAGACCGGGTCTCCATCTGTTGCCCAGGCTAGAGTGCAATGGTGTGATCTCAGGCTACTTGACTCTGCCTCTTGGGTTCAGTCATTCTCTTTTTTTTTTTTTTTTTTGAGATGGAGTCTGGCTCTGTCACCAGGCTGGAGTGCAGTGGCGGGATCTCCAGCTCACTGCAAAACTCCGCCTCCCGGGTTCACGCCATTCTCCTGCCTCCCTTCCAGGCGCTGCGGGACTACAGGCGCCCGCCACCTCGCCCGGCTAGTTTTGTATTTTTTAGTAGCGATGGGGTTTCACGGGTTAGCCCAGGATGGTCTCGATCTCCTGACCTTGTGATCCCGTCCGTCTCGGCCTCCCAAAGTGCTGGGATTGGGCTTGAGCCACAGCCCGGCCGGGGTTCAGTCATTCTCATGCCTGGCCTCCTGAGTAAGCTGAGACTACAGGCATGCCCACGACACCTGGCTAATTTTGTGTGCAATAGGGTGGAAATTTCACCATTTTGGCCAGGCCCCAGTCTCGAACTCCTGACCTCAGGTGATCCACCTGCCAGCCTACAAAGGATTCTGGGATTACAGGTGTGACCACTGTGCGGCCATAGTTGATTTTAAGGCAGCCCTACCCTGCAATGCTCAAAGATCTTATGGAGAGGATACACTTCCCAGGAGTCTTCTGGAGTTTAGAGGCAGCACAATATGGTGGTTAAGGGTGTTCTGGAGTCCCATGGCCCAGCCTCCCATCTGCTCTTAAGCCCGGTTACTAGAATTGTGGACATGGGCAAAGTTCCTTATCGTTTTCTTTGTGTTTCTGGATTCAATTTTCTTTTCTTTTTTTTTTTTTTTTTTTTGAGGCGGAGTCTGGCTCTGTCGCCCAGGCTGGAGTGCAGTGGTGGAATCTGGGCTCACTGCAAGCCTCACCTCCTGGGTTCCGCCATTCTCCTCAGCCTCCTGGTAGCTGGGACTACAGGCACCATCCACCACGCCCAGCTAATTTTTGTATTTTTTGTAGAGAAGGGGTTTCACCGTGTTAGCAGGATGGTCTCAATCCTCCCTGACCTTGTGATCCACCACGCCTCCCAGCCTCCCAAAGTGCTGGGATTACAGGCGTGAGTACCCCTTGACGATTCAGTTTTCTAAATGAACCTACCTCATAAAATTGTTTGCAAGTTAAATGGGCGGTAGCGGTGGCTCAAGCCTGTAATCCCAGCACTTTGGGAGGGCCGAGAGATGGGCGAGATCAGGTCAGATCCCGAGACCATCCTGGCCTGCAGTGAGCTCCGTCTCTACTAAAAAAATATAAAAAACTAGCGGTGAGGTGGCGGGCACCTGTAGTCCCAGCTACTGCGGGAGGAGTTGAGGCACCCGGATAATGGCTTGAACCGGGAGGTGGGCGTGAGGCTGGATAAAGCCGCACCTCCAGCCTGGGTGACAGAAGAGACTCTGCCTCAAAAAAAAAAAAAAAAAGTTAAATGATCTGCTACATGCCAAGAGTTTAGCACATGGCAAATGTATACAGCAAACATTAATACTATTATTATTATTGCCTTTGACTCCCACAATTAACGGTGTGTTTCCCTTCCTGACAGAAAACAATGGACTGCTGTTCCTGGAGACCTCAGCCCTGGACTCTACCAATGTTGAGCTCGCCTTTGAGACTGTCCTGAAAGGTTAGAGCCTACCTTTATTCTGCACCCCTATTCCATCCCCGTGGCTTCTGCAGGCAGCAGTAGGAATGCAGACACTCAGGCCTCACCCCAGCTAATTTCTCAGCTCCTCTGTGGGTCCTGGCACCACTGCCTGTCCCCTTCAGTCCCTCCCCAGTGCCTCCCACTCAACCTGGAGCTCAGGGAAGGAACAGGCCACACTCCCCATGGGGCTGACTCTTGGTTCCTTCTCCACCCAAGTAAGTAGAAGGGACCCCAATGTCCACACTTCATTTCCTTCCTGCAAAACCTCCAGCAAGTGTAGCCACCCCCATGCTCAGAAGGGGCATGCAGTATGTGTGGAGGGTGGGGGAGGAGGGAGCATGGGCTCTAAATCTTCTGGCCTGATCACTGCCCCCTGCCCTCCCAGAGATCTTTGCGAAGGTGTCCAAGCAGAGACAGAACAGCATCCGGACCAATGCCATCACTCTGGGCAGTGCCCAGGCTGGGCAGGAGCCTGGCCCCGGGGAGAAGAGGGCCTGTTGCATCAGCCTCTGACCTTGGCCAGAACCACCCTGCCCCCACTGGCTTTTTGGTGCCTCTTGTCCCCACTTCAGCCCCGGGACCTTTCCTAGCCCTTTGGTTCCAAATATCAGACTGTTCCCTGTTCACAGCACCCCCAGGGTCTTAAGGTCTTCATGCCCTATCACAATACCTCTTTTATCTGTCCACCCCTCACAGACTAGGACCCTCAAATAAAGCTGTTTTATATCAATGCCTGGTCATTCTGCTGCCTCCCGTCTGTTCTTCCCTTTTCTCCTTGTCTGCACCTCCCCTTCAACTTTGGCCCCTCCTCTGAGTCCCTGATCCCCTTCCTCTGTCCTCCCCACAATACCTACTGCCCCTCAGGGCCAGCTGCCTCTGGAGTTCTGTGGTCTGGGGATGGTGCCAAGGGGATGGGAGGTGCCTGCCCTTCCCTCTGCCAACCCCCAGGGCAGGTGGGGGAGGGAGGAGACCATGGAGGGGAGGGGGTATTTGGAAGGCGAGACAAAGGAAACCATCGGCGGGCACCATCTGGTGCCGAGGGCCCTGGTGCCAAGAACTGAGGTCACTGCAATGCCAGGGGCAAGGGGAGGAGGCAGCGGGAGATACAAGGGAGAAGAGGGGGTCAGGGCCTGTCCTGTAGGTGTGTACTGGGGAAGGGGTTTTTAAGCCTGAGAGGTGGAAGGTCCAAGTCCTCCATCCAGTCTTTTTTTTTTTTTTGAGATGGAGTCTCACTCTGTCGCCCAGGCTGGGGTGCAGTGGTGCAATCTCGGCTCACTGAAACCTCCACCTCTCGGGTTCAAGCAGTTCTCCCTGCCTCAGCCTCTTGAGTATCTGGGATTACAGGTGCCCACCACCACACTTGGCTAATTTTTGTATTTTTAGTAGAGACGGGGTTTCGCCATGTTGGCCAGGCTGCTCTCAAACTCCTGATCCCAGATGATCCGCCTGCCTTGGCCTCCTAAAGTGCTGGGATTACAAGCTTGAGCCATCGAGCCCAGCCCATCCAGTCTTCTTCCTGATCCCAAAGAGGAGGGATGGATTGAATCTGGTGGGGTAAATGGGGAGGGTCCCTGTCTCTTGGCTCTCTGCCCCCTTTCCATAGAGCCTAGGAGATGGCTGTCCAGGTAGCATCTCTGTCTCTGCCTCACCTTCCCCTGTTCTTTTTTTTTTTTTTAAGACGGAGTCTCACTCTGTTGCCCAGGCTGGAGTGCAGTGGCGTGATCTCAGCTCACTGCAACTTCCGCCTCCTGGATTCAAGTGATTCTCTTGCCTCAGCCTCCGAGTAGCTGGGAGTATAGGCACGTATTACCATGCCCAGCTAATTTTTTGTGTTTTGGTAGAGACAGGGTCTCGCTATGTTGCCCAGGCTGGTCCTGAACTCCTGGCCTTAAGTGATCCATCCACCTCGGCCTCCCAGAGTTCTGGGATTACAGGCATGAGCCACTGCACCCAGTCATGAGCCACTGCACCCAGTCACCTTCCCCTGTTCTTCAGGTCAGGGTGGAACAAGGCCTGACTGCACCTCCAAAGAAGAGAAGGGAGTAAATGGAGAGAAAAGGCAGGGGATTAAGAGCTTGAAGACTCAAGCAGAGCTATGGAGAGCTAAGAGGGGGAACTTAAGGGTGGCAAGGAACTCTGGAGACATCCACTACTCACAGGTGTGTAGGGAGCCCAAAGCCACACTAGAGGAAACCCCAAGCTGCAATCCCCACCCAGATCCTCCCACTCACCCCAGGATGGCACAGACTCATATGCTGAGAACAAAGACAGAGCCTTAAGTAATAGTACTTTTAATAAAATTAAGTTCTTAATAGCACATTTAATACATTAACCCTCCCCCTTCTTGGTTTCTCTGCATTTTGTGCAACATCACTTTGACTTGACTATTCTTGGGTCTGTTTTATTTCCCGCTTTTATTTTGCTTTTGAAATCTTTTTCCTTGGTGGATTTGTATGTGTCTTCACTAGATGCCTCAAATTAAGTCTGACCACAATCCTACTCTACTTTCTACAGTGGAGAGACCATCCTCCCTGCCCCAGGGCTGTCTCCACCCACCCCACCCTTCCCCACCCGCACCCTCGAGTGGGGAAGGGGAAGCCCTCCCCACCCCAGACGCTACCATCCCAAACTAGCGGGGTTTCTAGGACAAAAAGAGCAGGGGGAATCTGTCCCTAGGTGGGGCAAGAAGAGTAAACTGGGGAGAGGGAGATGTGTTTGGGGTCTAGGGCCAGGGAGGGGCATGGCAGAGTCATTGGTGTAATGAATGAAGCAGGCTCCTCCTGCCAAAAGGAGAGCCAAGGGGCCTCTCCACCCCCTTGGATAGGAGGGGAAGGCCCAGTGATTGCAAGCTGGGGTTGGTAGAAAGCAAGTGCTTTAAAAATGTTGATTTCTCACATGCAGAAGCCAAGTCCCCCAGTTTTGTGTGGGGAGGGCAGTGTGTTCCCAGGCCAGGGCACAGTGGATGACCACTACCTGAACACTTATAGATGGAGGTGAACTGGAGCAGAGGGTTAGGGTTGGGGTCACCCAAAGTCCCTGTGCCTTTCCCTTGCCTCTGTGCCCATGGGGATGCCTTTCTCCCAGGCCTTGAAGGACAATGTCTCCACTCCACTCCGTGGGAAGTCCCTCTTGGAATCTAACTTTTATGAGACAAGAAAGCACTTTGCAAGTAGGTGAAGAACCAGTCAGCTTTAAAGAACAATTATTGAGATTGTTACCGCCACTGCTGCCATGGAGGTCAAAGCTAAGTGGAAAGCTGGTTGGGAACAGGGGTAGGGGACTGATCCCCTCAGTGCTCTTGAAGCTCTGAAGGTGAGAAGCGTGTGTGCATGTGTGTCTGTTTGTGGAATGACTTCCCAGGCTCTTAAATCAATCTGTAGAGAAGTGGACTGAGGTCACACTTCAAGAAGGACTTCCTCAGCTAGGCCTGGGGGAAGCATGCATGGGAGGGTTTGAGCTGGGAGCCCCAGGGGAGGACATACCACAATGGAGTATGGGCTGCCCAGGTACTAGGGGTGCAGGTGAATGTGCTTGGCCTCCTCTGCTGCCCTCAGCCCAGCCCGTCTTATTGAGATGATCAGTGTGCATCCTTTCCAAGACCCTGGGAAACGAACCCCTCATTTCTTTGTCCTACAATTTAAAAATCCAAGGATTCTCAGAATCAACCCCAGCAGACTGGAAGCTCCCAATCTTCAGCTAGTAACCTGCTCCAACCCTGATATCTGAAGATGGGGTAACTCAGGGTGGACTCAGCCACTTCCCTCCTCTATTTATCTTTTCCTTACGACTTGTATACATTCTACTGGACCCAGGGGCCCTCAATGCTACTAAACTTTAAGCTATCTGAATATTGTCTACTAAGTAACTAGTAATTGTTTCTTTCTCTCTCTAGGATTATATGAAATAAATTTGAATTATTATTATTAATAATTATTATTTTGTAGTATTCTTTTCTTTTAAACCCCTCGGTTTCTCTTTTTCTTCTCTTTCTCGTTTTTGGTTAAAAAAAAAAATCTAGATCTCTTAAATCTCACACATCTCTGAGGGTTCCTATAGGCCTGCTAGGCCTCAATTCTGGATTTCCCCTCCTCACTTGCCCTGGAACAGGGCAGGGGAAAGTGGTGGGGGACACCCCAGGATCCTCAGTCCTTAGTCCTACAGCTTCTTCCTTTCTTGTTAATCCCTTTCTTTGTTTGGCTCTGCCGGCTCCCCTGAGGGGGAGGGGGAGAGGGGAGGAGGAGTCCATGGAGTGAAATCCAATCTACTGGAAGGGCCCCAGGAGGGACCGGGTTCCCCCAGCTCCTCTCTCCACCATTCATCCCGGGATGCTCCCCCAAGAAAAGCAAATGACATTCCTCCCCAAAAAAAAGTGGGGGAAAAAAGCAACGTAAACCCAAACATATATTAAAAACACTTTTTTTTTTTAAGATTTAACTCTGAATACAAATGTATTTTTTCTTCTTCTCTCCCTACATATATTCTAAACCTTCTAAAGTTTTTTTATTTTTTTAAGGATCACTTTATCATAAAATAAAATATCCTTTTCATATAATAAATTACCTAATAAAAAGTCTTTTTTTTTCATATTAGCCCAGGTTCTTTGCTACATTTATATGGTAATAAACGCCTTTATTAAAATAGAATATTAAATTATAAAGAACTGCTTTTTTTTTTTTTTTTTGCTATTTTTGTTTTCTCTCCTCTGTGTTGGTCGCCTGTCTCGCTCCCTCTCATGCTCTCTTTCTCTCCTCTATTTTGTCTCACTATGTGTGTTTTGTGTTTGTTTCTAGGTTTGGCTCAGTTGGTAAGGGTGGGATTGAATTTGCTGAGCCCCCTAGTGTAACAGTCTTCTGCCTTTGTGGGTAAAGAGTGGAGAGGGGGAGGGGGATCGACAGACAGACATCCCTTCTTCCCACCCCCCTCCCCACCTGCCCCCGGCAACCGAGGGTGCCCATTTGGTTTGGTTTCTATTGTACAGACATCTCAGGATGGCTCACATAGGCGGGAAGGAGGGAAGTTGTCACAGGGCAGTTTTCTTGGCTGTGACCTCCTTCCCCTCCCCTCCCTGGCTGGTGTTCTGGAGGGGAAGGCTGTGGAGAGGTGTTAATTCTCGACAGGAGGAAGGAGAGGAGGAAATCCCCTCTGCACCTCCACCTGCTCCATCCAGGAAGAATGGGACTCTGGAGCTTTAAGTGCTCGGGCGATCACTCAGAACAGTCCCACCCCATTATTTACAAGGATCTCCTGGGACTCCCATCCCTCCATCCTCTCTTGGCCCGGCCAGCGGAACCAGGAGGGTGGAGAGCTGGTGGCAGCCCCAAATGAGCATGAGGGAAGCAGCAAAGGGGGTGCAAGGCCTGTAACAATATGTGATTCTCAGAATAGGCCCTGCTGCCCCCCAGTCCTGCTTTGCCCCAGGCTGACCCCTCTCTGAAGACCTGGCTTCTCCTCAACCACATCGGGTGGGACACAGACTCCATGATTTGCATGGAGGATTCAAGCTAATAAGGATTCAAGCTAATAAGGATTCAATAAAGGTTCAGGTCAGGTTGAGAGGGGTGCAGGGAGTTGGGCACTGCATGGGAAGAGCAGCTCTTTCCTCCACCAGTCTCTCCTCCTGCCTCATGCCCTTTCCTGCTCCTTTAAATAGCAGACACACTACTCTGGCGCCCCCACTTCCACAACCAGAATATCCAGCCCAAGAACTACTCCCTAAATATAATGCCCATAGGTGATGAAGGTAGGGGTTTGACCCTTTACCCCAGTATTAGTCCCCTCCTCACATTTTCACTGAGAATGGGGATACATTCCATTAAGAATTTGAGATGTTTCTTTGGAGGAGTTGGGGAGAGGGCCTCTAGATGCCTGAAGAGGAATGGAGGGACCAATCAAATATTCCTCCCCCTACTTCTCCCCAGGAGGATGGTGTCCCCAAAGCTGGGCTGGAAGGGGCAGGGGCAAGGGGAAGGGAAGAAAGACAAAGATAAGGAACAGAGCTGGGAGTGACAGCCACCAAAAGAAAGCAAAGCAAAGAGCTGGAGGGAAAGGAAAGAATTGAGGAAAGGGGAGATCCCAAAGGAAGGGAAGAGAGTGAAGGGGGGAGGGGCAGGGGCAGAGAGGAGCACCCCTCTCCAGATTCCTCTAGCCCAGCTTTGTGGGGACAGATGGCTTCTGAGCCTTTCAGCCATAGAAACGATTGACATCTTCTCTCCCCCAACCCCTAGAAGATCTACGCAACTTCTGATAGGGCTCCAAGTCCCTTACACCGCTGGAAACTGATGACAGTTTCACAAACAGGATATGGGGGTGGGGTGGGGGGTAAAGGGTCATGCTAGGAGGTCGGAGGTCAGGACCAGAGGGCTTAGGGATTGGAAACAGCACCTCTAGATACAGGTGGTAATTCTCCCTCTCCCTTTTACCCACCCCCTCCTCGTAAGAAGGGGTGGAGTGACACAGCGGGGGAGGTGGGCAGAGGGCGTCAGAATGCCTTAGGTCAGAATGCCTTAGCGGCCACCTCTCCTCTGGCAAAACAAAAGTTTCTCTTAGCTGCTTCCAGATTTAAGGGTGTGTTGAGGTATCAGAGTTGTAACTCTAGTAAAATTTTCAGTCTGGCCCCCTCCCAATCTTTCCAGGACAGGGTGACCAGAGGCTCTGAAAGTGGCCCACCCTCCAGCCACCACTGCCTCCCTCCCCCCTTCCCCAGCGAGCGAGTATCTCTAAGCACCTTGCCCCTCAAATCACCGCTTTCCAAAAGGCCTTAGTGGAAAACAGGTCCAGGGTGGGCACCGTGGAGTGGGCCCCGGAGGCATGGGGCACGGGGCTTAGGAGAATATTCGGATGGCTTGCGTGGCTGTGATGTGGCAGACAGGACACTCTGGGTCCGTCCTCTCGCAGATGCGTACTGCACACTCCATGCAGAACAGGTTGTGTCCGCAGGGCACAAGGGCAGCAGTCACTTCGCTCTCAAAGCAGACCATGCAATCCCGCCCGCCGCCGGGGCTCCGCAGGCCGCCTCCACCAAGTTTAGAGAAGCCCTGGAGCGGCTCTCCCGGGGGGCGCCTCGGGAGTCCGGCCAGCTCGGGTCCCGCGGAAGTGGCAGGGGAGCGGTGTGCGCCCGGGGGCCCAGCGCGGGCCTTGGCGGAAGAGGAGGAGGAGGAGGAGGCCGAGGAGAAGAGCACGGAGGTGGGCGTGGCGTTCTCCTGGCCCGCCCACAGCGGGGGGCTAGTCTCCGCCACGCCGTAGTACACATCCTGCTTGCCCACGCCATAGCCGGGAAAGAGGTACCCGCCGTAGCCAAAGTCCCCGCCCTGCTCACCCAGGCGTGGGGCCTCAAAGCCAGAGTCCACTCCGCACTCGCCGATGCAGCCCAGGCTGTTCTGCCGGAAGGTGGAGAGGGGCTTGCAGCCAGGCGGGTGCACCCGCCAAGCGTCGGAGTAGCGGCTATCGAGTGCAGCGTCGGGGCTCCCCGCCAGGAAGTCGTTTTCATTGTTGTACTCGAGGATCTTGCCAGTGCGCACCGCGATGTGCGTCTCGATCTCCTCGCGCGCACGCTCCACGTTGCCTGGGGCACCCGTGATCTCGAACACGGGGTCGCGGTCACGGCTTGGTGTGATAATGTATGTGTTGGTTTGCTGCTGGATGCGCTTGATGGTTGCCCCTTTGGGGCCCACCACCAGCCCCACCACGCGGTAGGGCACCCGCACACGGATGGTCACCTGGCCAGGCAGGGCAGGAGCTACGCCAAAGGCGGCACCTGACTTGTTGCGGGAGGCACGGATCATGGAGAAGTGCTCCGCTGCTGAGATGATTTCCCGCCGGGCGGTGGCCACGTCCTCCCGCCGCCCTGTCACCATGAACACTGGTTCCTCGCCTCTCACCGGAGTCTTGATGTAGGTGTTGGTCTTGGCCCTCAAGGCCTTAATCTTGCAGCCTGGGATAGGGCGGGGAAGGAGGGAGACAAAGAATCGCACACAGCAAGGTTTGTGCTGGGACCAATAAATTCCTGATCCTCACCCAAATACCTAGCCTCCCAGGAACCCTTCAGTCTACCCCTTGAAATGCCCACTGCTGCACACACAGTCCACCCTGACTGGAAGAACCCATTTATCAGATCTCAGATGTACCTAATGTCTCTAGCAGCCACAGATTTCAAAATGTACTAACTTTCCCTGAGTTCCATTCAGGGCCCTCCAAATTCATTCACTCCTCAAAACCCCCAAATAATCACTGACCCTCCCAGACAAGGTGGTAACTCAAATCCATTCACAAACTACACTCCTTTCCCCCAACATTTGCTCTTCCTTCAATTTCTCTACTGATGCCTGGCTACTCACAAACTTCCAAATCACTTAATCACCCCCCACATCTGTCACTGACCCTGATGTTTCCACAGGACCCCAATGTGCTCAGTAATCTCACAATCTACTCATGTGACCCTTGATCATTAAAAGTGTCCTCCAAACTACCCAGGGACCACTGAAGTCTATCTGCTCTATGACTGCCCCACATGCCTTCCCCTCAGTAGTTTCTCTCAGTGGGCCTCAAATTCATAGTGAGTTTGCAGCAGCGATTAGGGTGTGGGGGACTGGGAAGGGTCTGAGAATCATAATTTCAAGGAGGAAAGGAGGAGTATGGAAATAAAGAAACTTCTGTGTGAGGGAACAGTGCCCAACCCCGTGTCACTCTTGTCCCCTTGTACCCTGGGGGCAAGAGAAC
Organism: Papio anubis; assembly: GCF_008728515.1. Classification (NCBI taxonomy): domain Eukaryota; kingdom Metazoa; phylum Chordata; class Mammalia; order Primates; family Cercopithecidae; genus Papio; species Papio anubis. Next base: position 126,789,159 of record NC_044976.1, read on the forward strand.
TGAGCTGGGCTGGGGCTGAGTAGGGTGAGGGAGAGGTATTTTGGATCCACACTCCTGCTTTGAAGTAGGAGTGAGTTAAAGCCGGGAGGTTAGGAAAAGGCAGGAAGAGAAAGAAGAAAAATGAGACAAAGAGAGACAAAGAGGGAGAAGGCTAGAGAGAAAAGTAAGGGCTAATGTTTCTAAAAGCTGCTGACCTGGGGTCTGAACAAGTCCCTCTCCTCCTTACCTACCTTCCTCTTTCCTGCTCCTACCTTCACACAGAGCTTCCAAGACTCATGCCCTTTTGGGAAGCACATGTCACGTGTGTGAGTTCGCACACATGTACCTAAGAGATGTGCCTTTATCTAAATAATACTTATTTAGATAAAATCTAATGTATACTTTTATACACCTCTTTCATACACACATCAAGTCCCCGTGTTTCGGCCTTTCATACATCCCACTGTCCATCCCCATCCTCCCCAGCACACAAACAGCACATTCCTATACACACCCACACCCACGACTTTCAACCCCATTCACATATAGACCCACTCACACCCTTCTCTGAGCACAATTCACTATTACCTTTTTCTCTGCAACCGAAACCAAGTGGTCCTACTTTTCTGCCTGTGCCCCAACCCTCCAACCTGAGACCTGAGGTGAGCTCATTTTTTACTCCTTCCTCCACTCCAGATGGCTGCTGCTTCAATGCTGGCAGATTGGGGGGTGGGGGAGAGAGAGTAGGTTGGGGCCCCTCCCCTCACTTTTTTTTTTTTTTTTTTGAGACAGAGTCTTGCTCTGTCACACAAGCTGGAGTGCAGTGACATGATCTCAGCTCACTGCAACCTCCGCCTCCTGGGTTCAAGCGATTCTCCTGCCTCAGCCTCCTGAGTAGCTGGGATTACAGGCACCTGCCACCACACCCGGATAATTTTTTGTATTTTTAGTAGAGATGGGGGTTTCACCATGTTGGCCAGGCTGGTCTTGAACTCCTGACCTCAGGTGATCCACCCGCCTCGGCCTCCAAAGTGCTGGGATTACAGGTGTGAGCCACCACACTCTGCCCCCTCCCCTCACTTTTAAAAGACCTTAAGAAGGAGAATTTGCTTGTTCCCTCTTGTCTTCAGACCTCTTGGCAGTTAAGAAGTCCTACCTGTTGTCCAGCCCACATCCTTGCTGCTTTAATGTCAGTAAATGATTGTTCTATTTTCGAGGTATGGAGGGTCGAAAAACAGTGAACTCCCCTCTCCTACCATTTCTACTCACATATCGTTTGATGGGCACCTGGGTTCTGGCTCTAAGTTTTGGGTCCAAAAACTTAAATGAGAGCTAAGTATCTTTAGCAGTTGGGGTTGGGGTGAGGAGGACAGGCCAAGACATCCCAGTAAGAAGAAACGCTAGAGGCCTGGAGGTGCAAAACTGGTGGTGGGTCTTTTCCTGGGTTCTGCAACCTTGAAGAAGCATCTCTTGAAGGGAAGTCCTACTGGGCTTCACCTTCCTAGAGGTCAAACAGAGGAGCACTAATACTGCAGCAGGAGGAGGGAGGTTAGACAAGAGGGAGGACTTCCATATACTTGACTGAGGGGCAGGCTTATCTTTTGTGAATAAAAAATCCCCTTACTTTTATGAGGGACAAGCCCATCTGATGCGGAGGCAGAAGAGGAAAGAATGACTCCATTAAATTCCGGGGCCTCCCAAGACCACCCCCACACCCAAGAAAAGGTAGCAATGTCCATCCCCACCCAATTCCAGGGCTTTGGATCCCCAATTTCTGACAAGAGGAAATCCAACTTTCTAAATCAGAAATCTCAAGAGATGGAGTGCCCCAGGGGAATGAGGGCTGTGCAGGGGAGTGGCATCTTCCCCTCCTCCATTCTGGATCTCTCGGTGAAATCCCCCTAACCCCCAGCACTCCCAGTGGATGAGGTGGGATGTGGAGTAGGGGCCCCCCTGGCCCGCCTCTCCTTTTCCTCCGCCAGAAGCCGGCCTCCTCCCGCACTCCCAGCCGGAATGCAGCTCCTCTATTGTTCCCCACTGTGGGACAGCTCCTCCCCCACTCCTCCCCCACCCCACACCTCCCCAGCCCAGCCTCTTTGCAATTTCCAAATCCCGCCCCCCCCCCACTCTCCTTGGAGAAGCCAGGAGAGGGAAGGGTCCCCAAGATCCCGTCTGCTCAATTTGGACCTTCACCAACACCCCCACCCACCCACCCAGGGATGCTGGAGCAGCAGAGGGTGTGGTACCAGACATACTACGCTGGATTAATTCTGCACCCCCTCCCAACAGACCCAGACACATGCCCTCCACCAAATTTCCAGGTGAAGGTTTCTTGCCCCCCAGCATTCCCCCTCCTGCCCTGTCCTACTCTTTCACTACCAGAGACCCCTCTCTAGGCCTCTGGCCCAAGGCCGTGGCCAGCCCAGAACAAAAGCCAGAGAGGGAAGAGGAGAGGTCCAAGCCAGGACGTAGCACTTCCTTGGAGACACCCCTTCCAAAACCCCAGAGACAGTCCAACTTTGGTGTGTGGGTGACCACAGGACCCCCTCCTCTCAGCAGCCCCCCTCACCGCCTCTTCCCAGGCTGGGACCCTCCCCTGGGCCACACCCCCTTCCATTCCTACACTCAGCCCAACAAAGAGACAGATACTCAGTCTGGCTTCGAGGGCCAGGTCTCCCCCAAAGTCTGTAACTCCAGGCGGCTGGGGGCCCCAGGGGTGCCCCCTCCCCAACGTAGGAGCAGATATCAGAGTACAGGCTTCTGAGTAACTCTTTGCACATTCCGTCAGTTTTTCTGGTTAGGAGTGGACACCCCCTCCGGACAGCCTCCCTGGATTGGGAGACCGATCCCCTCCCCTTTCCCTCTTCCAGTGTGAGGATATTTCTTTGTCTAAGGGCAGAGCTCTGGGGGAGGAAAGATCTGGAGAACCGTCCCGACTAGGGGTAGCTGGGAACTTTGTGGCACTTGGAAATCAGGGTAGGGGGCGGGTCTCTCTTTGTGGGGAAGGGACAGAGCCGGAGGCGGGCAAGAAGGGAAGAAATGAACTTTCCGCGCTAGGGACGGAGTGCCCCCACTACAGTCCCTCTCAGTGGTCCCGGCGCCCCGCTTACCTTGCCTGCCCACGATCTCGGCCACGTGCTCGGAGGTGGGCACCGGAACACACTCCGTGGTGTTGCTGCTGCCCTTCAGGCGCAGCTCGGCCTCTTTGTAGAGAGCGCAGAGCTTGGCGTCGCCCGGCCCCTTGGGGCGGTGGCTGGGCAACGAAAGGTGGGCCGGGCCGTCGGGCGGCCGGGCGCTGCGGGCGGCGGCGGCGGGCCGGCTGTGGGCGGCTGGCTGCGCGGGGCGCTGCCCTCCCACTCTCTCCCCTGTCCTCGCCTGCCGTGGGGTATGGGGCTCCCCCAAACCCAGGAGGCAGAGTTGATCGAGAGCCAGCTGAAGGGCGCGCTCGTCTTCCAGCAGCCCTCGGTCCTTAGCGCTTCCCCCGAAACATCCTAGTTCTCCAAAGCCCCCATTTCTTTCCATTATTCCAGATACCACTAGACTAGGCATGGCGAAACAAAAGCTGGGGGAGAGAGAGAGGGAGAGAGAGAGAGAGAGGTGGTGGAAGGGAAAAGAGGAGAGAGGAGGGGAGGGGAGAGGAGAGGAGGGGGTGTGTGGGGAGGGGGGAACAAAGAACTGGGGAGGGGGGAAGAAAGCGAGATAGAAAGATAGACCCTCCCCCTAAGCCCCCCTCCCCAAACACCCTGTAACCCGACTCCCCTCGCCCCAGCCCCCGGGGTGGGGGTGGGGGGAAAGAGAAGCAAAACCAAGAAAGCAGATCTCCTCTCCTCTCCGGGGGTGACGGGGGGCGGGGGGCTGCAGGATCTCTGCCCCCACCCCTCCCGCCTCGGACCTGGGAGTCTCTAGCCCCCGCCGTCCAGGCGCCCCCGTTAGGCTCCCGCACCGAGCCCCAGTCCGGGAGCGGCGCTCAGTGGCCCCCAATAGAGCCCAGCCCCTTCCAGCGCTCAAACTCTTTTGTTTTAAATGAACTGGATGGAGCAGCATGGAACTGACGGGAGGGGGGCGCGCCGGGGGCGCCCGGGGCATGCCGGGAGTTGTAGTTTCCCGCCCTTGGGGGCGCGGGGACAAATTCCTTGACCCGAGGATAGTGCCCTTCGGTCTTTCCTCGCAGCTCCCGGGCAAGCTAGGGGTGGGATGGAAGTCGAGGTCCCTAATTTTGTAAGGGGAGGGTGCGGGGAGAAGGGGTAGTATGCGGAAACGGAGCGGCTTTGAAGCTGGCTAACGCCGCGCGCCCCCTCCCAGGACCCGCTCCTTCCCCGCGCCGGCCGGTCCTGGGGGCCCGCTTTTTTATGGAAATGAGGGGGGGGGGCGGGGAGCTGTCCCCGCTCGCTCACTGCGGCTTTCTCTCCCGCTCCCCTCTCCCCCCTCCCTGCCGCGCTCCCTCTCCGCTTCCCCCTCCCGCTCTCCCAGAGTCGATCCCGGAGCCCGGCCGCGGGGAAAGGTTCTCGGCCGAGAAGACAAAGCCCGCAGCAGCGATGAGGGGAGAGCTGGGCTCTGCGCATTGTGGGGGCCAGGAAGGGGTGCCAGGCTGGGGCTGCAACCCCCTGGCAAAGGATGGGGTCCCCTCATCCCTAAGCAGCAAGCCATCTCCCCTCGTCCGCCCCCCGCCCCCCCCCCCCAGTTTCGGAGATCTCAGAGGCACCGACTGGGAGGTGAGTTAGTTCACGTCCTTCTGCTCGGTGGAGGGGGTCGGGAGGGCGGTGGAGTGATGAGGTGCGGAGGTTGACAGAGTGGAGGGATAGAAGTGGGGGGATAGAAGTGGGAGTCGGACGGAGAGTGGGGAGGCAGGAAAAGTCTTAAAGGCCTGGGGTGACTTAACCGTTTGGGGTGAGGGCCTTGAGCTTTGGGTGTGACAGAAGGAGGGAGGAGAGACCAGGATGGACTGGGAACCCAGACTTCCTTCAGGCCTGGGCTGTGAATACAGCTTGGGGTGATCTGTTCTTTAGCACTCATCGTAATTTCCACTCTGTTTCCTCCACCCCTCTCCCACTGAAAACCTATTCAGGGCCGGGCGCGGTGGCTCACGCCTGTAACCCCAGCACCTTGGGAGGCAGAGGCAGGTGGATCACCTGAGGTCAGGAGTTCGAGACCAGCCTGACCAATAAGGTGAAACCCCGTCTCCACTAAAAATACAAAAACTAGACGAGCATGGTGGCAGGCGCCTGTAGTCCCAGCTACTCAGGAGGCTGAGACAGGAGAATTGGTTGAACCCGGGAGGCGGAGGTTGCAGTGAGCCTAGATCCTGCCACTGCATTCCAGTGAGACTCTGTTCCCCGCCTACACACACACACAAAACCATTCACTCCCGTTTGACTCCGGAAATTCGGTGAGAATGAAGTTTCTAAGGCTTGGAGAATTAGGCACTTTTAGAGTTTCAGGAAGGTGGAGTGTAATGCAATTTTTCCTTCTCCCTTTACCCCGTATCTTCTGCATTTATTTTATATCACCCTTTTTGTGTCTGGATCTTTCCCAAGGGAAGAAGGAATGGCGCTGCAGCTTGAGGGCTCGAGGTCAGACTTTAAGAAGAACTTCCATAAAGAGTTTTATAACAGTGGGTGGGTGAGCCACAGTGGTAAGGTGTCCTTTTCTGGAGTGACTTGAAAAACAAAAATCTGAACTAGTTTGTAAGGTAAAGTCCTGCTGAGAGGCAAGGGAACAGATGAATTGACTTCACAGACTTAGCAATGTGGGGCCTTGAGGGCTGAGCTGTTTAGCCCAGTTCCCTAAACTGTTTCTTGGAAAGAGTGAGTTTGCACACTAATGGGAGTGCTGGAACCTGAGCTGAGGATCTCAGAAGGGGTGGGTTTGTGGGGGCGGGGGGAGCGGAGTTGGCACATTGCAGGGCTTTTTTTCCTTTGCTAGGCAGAAGATCCAGGGAAGGAGAACCTTGACTGAGGAACCCGGGAGGGCCCTGGAGTTGGGGAAGTTTGCCCCCTGGACTGGGGATTTAACATAAGATCAACAGTAAACCTTATTGTGGGATTTGATGCTACTGCCACCAAGCAAGAGTGAAAGAGGAAGAATTGGAGAGACAAAGTCCTAGAGAGTGGTCTGTTTCTGCCTCTTGTCCTGTCCTTCTGTCCCAGGAACCTGGATTGCAGAGACTGTGGTACTGGGGACCATGGGGTCTCTTTGGGAGAAAGTTTTTGCTTTGTGGACCAGGTGACTCTCTTTCACATTAATAGAAATAGCAAACAGTTGCATAGGACTTACTGTGTGCTAGGCATTTTTGTGGGGCTGAGCCTTCCTGTCCCCACTGAAATGAGATTCCCCCCAGACTCCCACCCTGAACTTGCCCTGCCTCTGCTTTCCTCCCCACTAAGCTAATTAAAGCAGGTGGTTAATCACCAAAGAAGCCTTGGGGATTTGGCCAGGGAGGAAAACAAAGGGCAGAAACAAATATGTATGAGTGGGGAGGGGGTCAGCTGCTGAATGGGGAAGGGGCTGACTGAAAGGTGGGGCGGGCGAGGCAGGGTCCCTACTGGACCCACTTCATCCCTGATCCACCAACAAGAATGAATCAGTCCTCTGGGTAAGTTAATGTCCACCCTCAGGGTCCCATTGGGACTCCAGACAAATTTCCTTCACAGCAGATGTGAGCCTGGCACCTGGAGGGTGAAGGATATGTGTGTGAATGCAGTTAGGTGTGTGGCATGGTGTACATATGAGAGTGTGTGCTGCAGATCATGTGGGAGAGTGCCCAGGTGCAGAGGAGGCCCAGAGTAGGCACCTTGAGGAGCTGGATTCTCAGAGCGTTTTTTACGAGTCCTTCGCTGTCTCCCGGAGGCTGGTGGCCTCCTTTGTTCAGGAGACCCCCTCCCTCAACTGAGAAGCTAGATTTCTGTCTACAGGCTCTCCTTTTCCCCGCCTGCCTAATCCAGAATTATGGCAATGAGAGCAGAAGGTCTTACTTAAACAACACTCCCCACTCTCTGCCTTATCACCAGAAAGGTGTAGAGGTGGCATACTTGTCCCCTTCGGGACTTTGGAGAACAGCACTATGTCTCTCATCTTCATCATGGTCCCCAACCCTAGCGGCGCAGAACCTAGCATGCAGCCCTGCCCAGAACAGAAGCTCAATAGGGGAACGTTGAGTGTAACTGCATTTTTTTTTTTTTTTTTTTTTTGAGACGCTCTGTCGCCCAGGCTGGAGTGCAGTGGCACGATCTCCGCTCACTGCAAGCTCTACTGCCTCCCGGGTTCACGCCATTCTCCTGCCTCAGCCTCCCTAGAAGCTGGGACTACAGGTGCCCACCACCACGCCCGGCTAATTTTTTTGTATTTTTAGTAGAGACGGGATTTCACCGTGTTCGCCAGGATGGTCTCGATCTCCTGACCTCGTGATCTGCCCGCCTCGGCCTCCCAAAGTGCTGGGATTACAGGCGTGAGCCACCGCACCCGGCCGTAACTGCATTTTTACAACTTTATGGTGTCAGGAGGAAAGAGCAGGTCTCCAGAGATAAACATGCTGCTTATTCTGCCACTTTGGGCAGTCATTTATTGCTGAGCCTCAGTTTCCTTATCTCTAAAATTGAAATAATAAGCCAAGCTCTGGCAGGGCATGATGGCTCATTCCTGTAATCCTAGCACTTTGGGAGGCCAAGGTGGGTGAATCACTTGAGGCCACGAGTTTGAGACCAGCCTGGGCAACATGGCAAAACCCTGTCTCTACTAAAAATACAAAAATTAGCTGAGCGTGGTGGTGCACACCTGTAATCCCAGCTACGTGGGAGGCTGAGGCATGAGAGTCGCTTGAACCAGGAAGCAGAGGTTGCAGTCAAGATTGTGCCATTGCACTCCAGCCTGGGTAACAGAGGGAGACTCTGTCTCAAAAAATAAAATAAGCCAAGGTCCTAACACAGTGCCTGGCTATCTTAAGTGTTCAATCAGTTTTAGTCTCCTGGCCCTGGTTGTTCTCCCCTTGTGTTTGACTTTAGCCAGATTATGGTCTTCAGGAATTTTCATTTGTTCATACATTCATTCATTCATTCATTCAGCCAACCACTTCCTATTGAGCTCCTGGGATGTGCCTGGCACTGGAGGAGATTTATTCTGACCCATCATAGGTCACTTGAAGTCACTTCTAGGTCTAGACTTGCTGAAATAAAATCATTCCAAACAAATAGCAAATAATTCTAAAAATAATTCCTGTTAAACCCTGGAATGCAGGTGACCTCTGACTCTCTCTCTCTGTCTCTCTCTCTCTTTCTCTCTCTCTCTCTTTTTTCTGTCTTTCTTGCACAAGCCAGGCTTCTGGCCTCATGCCGGGGGAACAAAGGACCCTGTTGAGTTGTTGAGTACATACACACACACAAGCCAGGCTGCAGGGCAGGAAAGGCGACCCAGTGGAGATTCCAGGGTTCTTGTGGAGGTTGGGAGATAGGAGTGGGGTGGATGATCCAGACTGTGTGCTTGTGAGTTGTATCCCTTCTTTTTTTTTGAGACAGAGTCTCGCTCTGTTGCCAGGCTGGAGTGCAGTGGTGTGATCTCGGCTCACGGCAACCTCCGCCTCCTGGGTTCAAGCTATTCTCCTGCCTCAGCCTCCTGAGTAACTGGGATTACAGGCATGTACCACCACGCCTGGCTAATTCTTGTACTTTTAGTAGAGATGGGGTTTCACCATCTTGACCAGCTGGTCTCGCACTCCTAACCTCAGGTGATCCGCCCCCACCTTGGCCTCCCAAACTGCTGGGATTACAGGCGTGAGCCACCACGCCCGGCCAGGAATTGTATCCCTTCTTTCCTCTGAGCACTTCTGAGCACCTGTTATCACTGTCTGAACATTCAGTACCAAGGGATGGGGGTGCACACCTAACACTTGCCCCTCCTTAGCCCTATTTCTCAGAACCCTGAGGGAGGGAGACACAGGAGGCTGCCACCAAGGCTGTCTTACCAAGCAGACTGGCCCTTAGAGAGGTCATCTCCCCCATCTTCCTACTTCTCTCAGGAGGCCTTCTCTATCTGTCCTAGTCAGCTGAACCTCCTCTCCCATGCATAATGGGATTTTCCCATTTTCTTTTCTTTTTTTCTTTTTTTTTTGTGGGGGGACGGAGTCTCGCTCTGTCGCCCAGGCTGGAGTGCAGTGGCGCCATCTCGGCTCACTGCAACCTCTCCCTCCTAGGTTCAAGCAGTTCTCTGCCTCAGCCTCCTGAGTAGCTGGGATTACAGGCGCCCGCCACCATGCCTGGCTAATTTTTGTATTTTTAGTAGAGACAGGGCTTCACCATGTTGGCCAGGCTGATCTTGAACTCCTGACCTTGTGATCCACCTGCCTCAGCCTCCCAAAGTGCTGGAATTACAGGCGTGAACCACCACGCCCGGCTCCCATTTTCTTTTCTTCTCTTTTCTTTTTTTTTTTTTTTTTTGAGACAAGGTCTTGCTCTGTCACCCAGACTGGAATGTAGTGGCTTGATCATAGCTCACGGAAGCCTTGATCTCCCAGGATAAAGCGATCCTTCCACCTCAGCCTCTCCAATAGCTGAACCACAGGCGCATGCTGCCATACCCAGCCAATTTTAAAATTTTTTGTAGAGATCAGCTCTTGCTATGTTGCCCAGTCTGGTCTTGAACTTCTGGCCTCAGGTGATCCTCCCACTTTGGCCTCCCAAAGTGCTGTGATTACAGGAATGAGCCACTATGTCTGGCCATTCTTTCCTTCCTTTTCTTTCTTTCTTTTCTTTTTTTTTTGAGATGGAGTCTCGCTTAGTCGTCAGGCTGGAGTGCAGTGGCACCATCTCAGCTCATTGCAACCTCCGCCTCCTGGGTTCAAGTGATTCTCCTGCCTCAGCCTCCCGAGTAGCTGGGACTACAGGCGCGCACCACCACGCCCAGCTAATTTTTGTATTTTTAGTAGAGACAGGGTTTCACCACGTTGGCCAGGATGGTCTGTATCTCTTGACCTCATGATCCGCCCGCCTCGGCCTCCCAAAGTGCTGGGATTACAGGTGTGAGCCACCATCCCGGTCTCCCCCTTTTTTTCCTTAATATCCCTTTCTTGTGGGAAGTCTGTGTTGCTATCTAACCACCATCCTTCCTGCTAAGGGTCCAGCCAGTTTTCTCTCCTTTGATAGAATGTACTCAACACATTAATTTAATTTTTTTGTTTTCTTTTTTTTTTTTACTTTATATCAGCAGTCCAAATCTCACTAGCATTAATTAATTTTAATCAATGAGAATATGGAATAAAATTCTGTAGGCCACACAAAAGAAATGTGAGACTTGATCCCTACCCTCAGTAAGACACAGAAACTGGCCTACATGACCCAGAGAACGTGGGTAAACAGGATTAAATGTAAGGACAAAATGGTCTTTGAGGTAGGGCATGGTGGCTCATGCCTGTAACCCCGCACCTTGGGAGGCTGAGGTGGAAGGATCGCTTGAGCCCACGAGTTTGAGACCAGCTTGGGCAACAAAGTGAGACCTCATCTAATTTATTTATATTATTTTATTTTATTTTATTTTATATATTTTTTGAGACAGAGTCTCGCCCTGTCGCCCAGGCTGGAGTGCAGTAGCACAATCTCAGCTCGCTGGAACCTCTGCCTCCCGGATTCAAGCAATTCTCCTGCCTCAGCCTCCCGAGTAGCTGGGATTACAGGCATGTGTCACCACACCTGGCTACTTGTTTTTGTATTTTTAGTAGAGATGGGGTTTTATCGTGTTAGCCAGGATGATCTTGATCTCCTGGCCTCATGATCCGCCTGCCTCAGCCTCCCAAAGTGCTGGGATTACAGGCGTGAGCCACCACACCCAGCCTATTTTATTTTATTGATTGATTGATTTGTTTGTTTGTTTATTTTGAGGCAGGGTCTTGCTCTGTCGTCCAGGCTGTAATACTGTGGCATGATCTTGGCTCACTGAAACTTCGAACTCCCAGGTTCAAGCGAGCCTCCCACCTCAGTTTCCTGAGTAGTTTGGTCTACAGGCATGCGCACCCTGCCTGGCTAATTTTTATATTTTTTGTAGAGATGGGGTTTTGCCATGTTGACCAGGCTGGTGTCAAACTCCTGAGCTCAAGTGATCCCCCTACCTCGGCCTCTCAAAGTGCTGGGATTGCAGGCGTGTACCACCATGCCCAACCCTTATTTATTTATTTATTTATTTATTTATTTATTTATTTTTGAGATGGAGTCTCAGTCTGTTGCTCAGGCTGGAATGCAATGGTGTGATCTCGGCTCACTGCAACCTCTGACTCCTGGGTTCAAGCGATTCTTCTGCCTCAGCCTCCTGAGTACCTGGGATTACAGGCGCACGCCACCATGCCCAGCTAATTTTTGTATTTTTAGTAGAGACGGGGTTTCACCATGTTGGTCAGGCTGGTCTCAAACTCCTGACCTTGTGATCTGCCCACCTTGGCCTCCATTGCACTCCAGCCTGGGCAGCAAGAGCCAAACTCCGTCTCAAAAAGAAAGAAAGAAAAAAAGGTCTTTGGGACTCTGAGGGCTACAGAGATTGGGGAGAGAGGTCACTGTGAGTCCTTCTGTTGTTGTGGATCTGATCTCCAAGGGCTTTGCAGGCTCATCCTAGGTTTGGAGCTGGACAAACATCTCTGCTCCTCCCCTGGGACTACCCTGGCACTCCCCCTGCCAGGTCCCCTGCACTGTCTGATTTCCCTAGGGAGAGCAACTCAGAGGGACTGGGACGGAGTCTGGGCCCCTTAGGACAGCTGGTTGATGAGGCCCCTCTGGGACTCAGGGCTGGACCCAGGCGTCCAGGAGGCGGGTGATACTGGAGCTGTGACAGTTGGTCCCCAGATTCCACACTCAGTGGCGCCAGCTCTGGTTTCGAGCTGGGGTGAGGGAGGGGGAGGGGCACCTGGTGCCAGCCAGGGGCTGGATGCTGTCTTGGGGCAGGGAGGGGGAGGCAGTAAACATGCCCTTCCTAGGTTATTGAGGATTTTCTAATTGCCCTCCCTGTGCCAGGCACTGTGCTAGGTACTAACGGGATTCTGCAATGCAAGATGCAGTCTGGCACAGAGGAATTGATGGCATATAGTATAGAATGTCAGAGCTGGACTAGAAGTTGAATGAATGAATGAGTAGGGAAATGAGTGAATGAATAGTTCATCAATTATCTAATGTGCTCATTTTACAGAGGAGACTGAGGCCCAGAGAACCCGAGTCCTGTGACTCCCTTCTGCTTTCTGATCTGTCATGCTTCTTTTTTCAGGAAAGGGAAGAGAAAGGCAGAGGGAGGGGTGGGAAGGGACTTCACACTTCCTGAACGCATGTTTGGTGCCAGGCTCTGTTCTGGCCTTTTCAGACTTGATATAATGGTCTTCACAATTCTGTGAAGATGGACTTGGTGTCTCTGCTTCACATGAAGGGACCTGAGGTTCCGAGAGGTTAAGTAACTTTCCTAGATCACAGAGCTGGTAAGTAGACTTCAGTGTTCCAAACCAGAGCAATCTGGCTCCAGAGCCTGGGACCCCAGAGGTAGACAGTGATACTCAGTGAGTGCTTGGAGGCCACAGAGGGTGGAGGGAGTGGTTCCTGGATGAAATAGATCTGAAGGATGGGTGAGGTTCATTCGAAGGGAGAGAATTGGAGGGATGTCTGGAAGTTGGTGCTGGAGGTGCCCAGGGAGACTTGCTGGTTGAGCAGGTGGCCGGCTTGCATGGATCTTAGGGATCAGGGGACGGGTTCAAAGAAGCATGTCTTTGAACATTGGCCACCAGGTGGCGCCGCAGGCCAATTCCTAGAAGTGGCTCTAGCCTGAGCATCCTCACTAGGGCCCAAGTGTGGCTTCTCTGCTCAGCCAGGGCTCCATGCTGGGCTTGCCTCGTCAGGTGTCATCTCCAGCTTCTCCTTGCCCCTGGCTTCTGGCATCCAACACATGGGGGACAATGATGCTACCAGTCTATTCCTGACTCGGGACGAACACCCAGGTAGCTGAGATCTGGGAATCCCCGTGGGTCTGAGCAGCTCCCCAGGTTACCCAGAGACCCCTCCAGTTGCCTAAACCTGGCTTCATGTCCAGCGCCCGTCTGAGTTTCTGGGAGACACTGTTCATGGGACAGGCTGAGGAGGAAACAGGCATTTGAGTCCAACTGACCTGGGTCTGAAGGGAAATAATATCTACCTTGTAAGGATTTAAAACATTTCATCCATGGCCGGGTGTGGTGGCTCATCCCTATAATCCCAGCACTTTGGGAGGCTGAAGCGGGCAGATCACCTGAGGTGGGGAGTTGGAGACCAGCCTGACCAACATGGAGAAACCCCTTCTCTACTAAAAATACAAAATTAGCTGGGCATGGTGGCACATGCCTGTAATCCCAGCTACTCGGGAGGCTGAGGCAGGAATATCTCTTGGACCCAGGAGGCAGAGGTTGCGGTGAGCCGAGATTGCACCACTGCACTCCAGCCTGGGCAACAAGAGTGAAACTCCGTCTCAAAAAAAAAAACCAAAAAAAACAGCTTTTCATCCAATAAATATCTATCAAATACATGCTGTGTCAGAAACTATTCTAGGCCCTGGATACCCCAGAGAACAAGATAGACAAGGTCCCTACTTGCACGGAGCTGATATTCTATGGGGGAGGGAGGCAGACAGTAGTCAAGTAGATAATGTACTTTCTGGTAGTGATCATCACTGCAAAGAAAAATAAACCAGGATATGGGGGCAGAAAGGTTTGAGGTGGCTAATTTAGAAAGGACGGTCATGCTATCTGGCCAGGACAACATAGCGAGACCCCATCGCTAAAAAAAAAAATTTTTTTTTTTTTGAGATGGAGTTTTGCTCTTGTTGCCCAGGCTGGAGTGCAGTGGCACGATTTTGGCTCACTGCAATCTCCGCCTCCTGGGTTCAAGCCATTCTCCTGCCTCAGCCTCCCCAGTAGCTGGGATTATGGGTATGCATCACCACACCTGGCAAATATTTGTATTTTTAGTAGAGATGGTGTTTTGCCACGTTGATCAGGCTGGTCTTGAACTCCTGACCTCAGGTAATCTACCCACCTCGACCTCCCAAAGTGCTGGGATTACAGGCATGAGCCACAGTGCCCAGCCAAAAGCATATTTTTTAATTAGCCAGGTATGGTGAGGTGCTCTTGTAGTCTCAGCTACTTAGGAGGCTGAGATGGGAGGAGCACTTGAGTTCAAGGTTACAGTGAGCTGTGATCGTGCCAGTGCACTCTAGACTGGGTGATGGAGCGAGATCCCATCACTATTCAAAAATTTACAAAAAGGGGGCCGGGCGCGGTGGCTCAAGCCTGTAATCCCAGCACTTTGGGAGGCCGAGACGGGCGGATCACGAGGTCAGGAGATCGAGACCATCCTGGCTAACACAGTGAAACCCCGTCTCTACTAAAAAATACAAAAAACTAGCCGGGCGAGGTGGTGGGCGCCTGTAGTCCCAGCTACTCGGGAGGCTGAGGCAGGAGAATGGCGTAAACCCAGGAGGCGGGGCTTGCAGTGAGCTGAGATCCGGCCACTGCACTCCAGCCTGGGCGACAGAGTAAGACTCCGTCTCAAAAAAAAAAAACAAAAAAAAAAATGAGTCAGTAGGGTTTACAAAAAGGCTGGGCGCAGGGGCTCCTGTCTGTAATCCAAGCACTTTGGGAGGCCGAGGCAGGTGGATCACTTGAGGTTGGAAGTTTGAGACCAGCCTAGCCAACATGGTGAAACCTCGTCTCTACGAAAAATACAAAAAATTAGCTGGGTATGGTGGCGTGCACCTGTAATCCCAGCTATCGGGAGGCTGAGGCAGGAGAATTGCTTGAACCCGGGAGGTGGATGTTGCAGTGAGCCAAGATCGCACCACTGCATTCCAGACTGGGGAACAGAATGAGACCTTGTCTCAAAATAAAATAAAATAATTAAAAAATGAAACAAAGGATGGTCATGTGAGAATTTATACCAGCATTAGTTAGCTGTTGTTACTCTTAGTCTGCTTCCTTTGCTTCTGCCCCACTCCTTCCCCACACTCCCTTTCATCTGTCCTGAATTCTCTCCATGGCTTTGTCCAGCAGCCCCCAGGGAAAGCAGCTGCTGGTTTGGGAACTAGGAGCCCTGAATATTTAGTGCTGGCTCTGCCCACAGCAGTCCAAACTGGCTCCTCTCCAGCTTCCGGTAAATGACATCACCATCCACCTGGTTGCTCCAGCCAGAAATCTGGAGCCATCTATGATTCCTCCCTTTCCCCAAACTTCCTCCCATCCAGTCCATCAACAAGTCCTTTCAACTGTGGATCAAGACATTTCCCAAGTCCATAACATTCTCACCTTTTGCTACCATCCTGATCCAAGCCATCCTCACCTCCTGCCTCTAATATCCTCTGCCTGCTCTGCCCCCACTCTTGCCTCCCCTGTTCCCACTCTTGCCTCCCCTGTCCCCTTCAAATCATTCTCCACACAGTGGCCAGACACTTATTTTTTTATTTTTATTTTTTTGAGACAAAGTCTTGCTCTGTCACCCAGGCTGGAGTGCAATGGCGCGATCTTGGCTCACTGCAACCTCCGCCTCCTGGATTTAAGCGATTCTCCTGCCTCTGCCTCCCGAGTAGCTGGGATTACAGGTGCCCGCCACCATGCCCAGCTAATTTTTTAGTAGAGACGGGGTTTCACCATGTTGGCCAGGCTGGTCTCAAACTCTTGACCTCAGGTGATCCCCCTGCCTCAGCCTCCCAAAGTGCTGGGATTATAGGCATGAGCCACTGCACCCAGCCCAGAGAGATCATTTTTTAAAAAATGAGATCACCACGAGGTCAGGAATTGAGACCATCCTGGCCAGCATGGTGAAACCTCACTTGAGGCAGGAGAACTGCTTGAACCCGGGAGGTGGAGGTTGCAGTGAGCCACGATTGCGCTACTGCACTCCAGCCTGGTGACAGAGCAAAACTCCATCTCAAAAAAAAAAAAAAAGAGGCCAGGTGTGGTGGCTCACACCTGTAATCCCAACACTTTGGGAGGCCAAGGCAGGTGGATCACCTGAGGTCAGGAGTTTGAGACCAGCCTGGGCAACATGGCAAAACCCCATCTCTACAAAAAATACAAAAATTAGCTGGGTTTGGTGGTAGGTGCCTGTAATCAGAGCTACTTGGGAGGCTGAGGCAGGAGAATTGCTTGAAGTTGAGAGGTGGAGGTTGCAGTGAGCTGTGATCGTACCACTGCACTCCAGCTCTGGCAACACAGCGAGACTCCATCACAAAAAAAAAAAAAAAATGTGATCATGAAATGCTCCTGCTAAAAGCACCGTCTTAGTTCCCCATTGCCATTAGATTCACACTCCTTAGTATGGCGATGATGTCCTTGTCCTGGCCAGCTCCTGCCCACCTGTCCAGCCCATCCTGCCCCTCCTTCCCATTCTGTACTCCAGCCACATGGACTTTCTTCTTTCTTTCTTTTCTTTTTTTTTTTTTTGAGACGGAGGAGTCTTGCCGTGTTTATGCTGGAGTGCAGCAGTGCAATCTTGGCTCACTACAACTTCCACCTCCTGGGTTCAAGCAATTCTCCTGCCTCAGCCTCCCAAGTATCTAGGATTACAGATGCCTGCCACCACGTTCAGCTAATTTTTGTATTTTTTGTAGAGACAGGGTTTCACCATGTTGGCCAGGCTGGTTCGAACTCCTGACCTCAGGTGATCCGCCCACCTTGGCCCCCCAAAGTGCTGGGATTACAGGTGTGAGCCACCACACCCAGCCCACATGGACTTTCTTTCAGGGCTTTGGCCTGTGCTATCATCATCTGCTATTCCCTGACCCTTCACCTGGTTAATGTTTGTTCATCTTGCAGGACTCAATTTACATATCGTTGTTTGTTTGTTTGTTTCTTTGTTTTAGATAGGTTCTGGCTCTGTCACTCAGGCTAGAGTGCAGTGGCACAATCTTGGCTCACTGCACCCTCTGACTCCTGGCTCAAGCCATCCTCTCACCTCAGCCTCCCAAGTAGCTGGGATTACAGGCGTGCGCCACCATGCTCAGCTAATTTTTGTAATTTTTGTAGAGACAGAGTTTCTCTATATTGCCCAGGCTGATCTCAAACTTCGGAGCTCAAGTGATCTGCCCGCCTTGGCCTCCCGAAGTGCTGGGATTACTGGTGTGAACCACTGCACCCAGGTACATGACACTTTTTCCTAGTGACATAATCTCCCCTGGTCATTTCTTGGTATCCCTTACAATTCATTATGCTCTATTGTAACTGCATATTTACACTTCTGTTTCCCCAGTACACTGGAAGCTCTTTGAGAACAGGGACTGGATCTAGTCTACTCCTGTATTCTCAGCACCCAACACAAAGTAGGTGCTTAATAAATGTTTGCCGTTCAGAAACTCTGTGTGCTCATCCATCCTTCCCTCTTGAACACCCTCTCCCTCGCCCATACATTGCCAAATATTCCACTTCTCCCCCTGCTTTTCTGGCATACCTTTCACTCCCACATCCAGCTCCATCTCTCCTCTCCCCTTCCATCCCCACTCCCACACCTGGGCCCTCACAGCCTGCCCTCATCTGATCTCCAAGGGGCTACTGTCTGCATGAGGTTTAGTATATCCCATCACTGGGTTCCTCTATTCTCCAGCACCTGGTCTGGGGCTCGTACACAGCAAGAACTCAATAGTGCTGCTAACTCACTGATGTGACTTGGTGGATGGCTCAGAAGGGATCCCTAAGCATGCATACACCTCCTCTCAGTCACTGCTAGTAAAATGAGTCTATCAAGAGAAGTATACATGGGTCACATGCTCCTAGACAGTCCCTCTCCATCCTCTAGGGCTTTGCACACACTGTTCTCTCTGCCTCGAACCCTCTCTCTCATTTTGGCTATCTCCCACTCATCCTTCAGACCTGAGCTGAAGTGGAGGAGTCATATCCTCTTTTTTTGAGACAGAGTCTTGCTCTGTCACCCAGGCTGGAGTGCAGTGGCGCAGTCTTGGCTCACTGCAACCTCCGCCTCCCGGGTTCAAGCAATTCTCCTGCCTCAACCTCCCGAGCAGCTGGGACTACGGGCGCACACCACCATGCCCATCTACCGACTAATTTTTGTATTTTTATTAGACATGTGGTTGCACCATGTTGGCCAGGCTGGTCTTGAACTCCTGACCTCAGGTGATCGGCCCTCTTCAGCCTCCCAAAGTGATGGGATTACAGGCATTAGCCACCATGCCCAGCCAACTCCCAGTGCTTTCAAAGCCAGTTTGTGTATTTGTGTTACTCAGACTGATCGCTCTCCATGAATAAGGGATGTGTCTCTCCAAAACCTAGCATAGAGGAGGCATTCAATAAAAATTTGTTGAGTAAATGATTGATTGAATGAATGAAAGGAAAAAAATGACCATGTGATACTGAATGAGTCACTCCCCATCTCAGTTTCCTTTTCTCAAAAGAGTGGGAGGGTAGGAGAATGCGAACAGTGGTGTGCTGGTAAATGTTTAATAACCAGGGTGGAGAAAGTCCTGGTTTGTGGCAGTTGCCAATTTCCACTGGGTAAATTCTCTCACCATGGTTGATTTCAATGTGAACAGTGGGCTCTCACCAGCAGGTGCAAGCCCCTGCAGGTGGAGTAATTTGAGCTAGATGACCTCTAAGACACTTCTTTTTTTTTTTTTTTTTTGAGACGGAATGTCACTCTTGTCGCTCAGGCTGGAGTGCAGTGGCGCAATCTTGGCTCGCTGCAACCTCCACCTCCTGGGTTCAAGCAATTCTCCTGCCTCAGCCTCCTGAGTAACTGGGATTACAGGCACCTGCCACCACATCCAGCTAATTTTTTTTTTTTTTTTTTTTGTATTTTTAGTAGAGATGGCGTTTTGCCATGTTGGGCAGGCTGGTCTTGAGCTCCTGACCTCAGGTGATCCACCCGCCTCGGACTCCCAAAGTGCTGGAATTACAGGTGTGAACCACTGCGCCCGGCATCCAAGACACTTCTAATGCCAACATCCTTGTACTAGGCCCTCTTCCAGCTCCCCCAGGAGTCTGGGGGTTAGAGGTCAGGCTGCTCCCCACTCTGTTACCTCCCCATACTTCTAATTAATTCTTGTGTTCAGTCTCAGAACCTAGAGAGTTACACTCAGGCTGCCTGGTTCAACTTATTGCCCATATCCTAGAGGCACTTGCGTGCCCTCCCAGGTGCGTAACTGTACATGTCTCTCCCAGGCAGCCTTCACAGACTACTCAGGGGCTATGGATTGGCTCCAGCCCTGGCACTGAGACTTGAGCAGAGGCGTGATCTACTCTGGCCTCCTGTGTTTCTGCTCCCCACCTTCCCACACTGCCCAGGGCTCCCTGAGAGTGATGCTGAGTCTAGTCTCAGCTTTTACGTAGCTTTGCTTTTGACCTCTGACCCAACACATGCCTCCTTTCCCTCGGAATTCTTGATTTTCTCCCTGGCTTGTCTCCACCTTCCTGGGTGTTCCTTTTTGGTCTTCTTTACCCATCTCTCCTCCTGTGTCTGCACAGCCAGGGGCTCCCCACTCCATTTCCCCTGCCTGGAACACACTTGCTTCTCCCCTTCTGCCTGGCTATTCAAGCAGGATCCTGTAGGTGGGTGGCAGTGCCCTGTGTAGTGAGCCCTGTGCAAATTGCTGCACATCTCTGAACCTGTTTTCCCATCTATAAAGTGAAGCTAATAGTAGCAGTTACCTCATGGGATCGTTGTGCAGTTAGTGGGAAGAGACATGTAAAGTACTGACATACTGTCTAGTACACAGAAAGTGCTTAATAAATGTTGGTGATTCTTATCCAGGACTCAGCTTAATCATCCCTTCCTCAGACAGGCCTGCCACACAACCGCAGACTGGGTTAGGTGCTGGGTTCTCTGCTCCTCAGCGTTTGGAGGCACTCATCACACATTAATTACTTTTTCCATGAAGATGAAAGCTGTCTTTGGCACCCAGATGGCACTGAGTAAATATCTGTGAATGAATAATGTGGACGACTGTCTCCTCTGGAAGGACACAGCCAGGGCCTCCTGCCACTCAGGACTAGCCTGGACGCACCCACAGGGAAGGAGAAGGTGGGGCTGGTCTCAGCTGGGCCAGCAGGTGGCGCCAGCGCCTGTCGGTCTCTCCCCGTGGCCACCTCCCTTGCGCTTGCTCATCTCATGCCTGGGCGATGAGGATTCTCTGCTGGGGCAGGAGAGATGGGATCCTGAGGCCTGGGCAAAGTTCCAGGCCCTGGGGCTCGGGGGCAGACTCTCGCTCACCCCTCCCAGAAAGATGTTTTCCTAGGGGATGTCCAGCCTAACATGGCAGGGAAGGAAGTGGTGGCCACCAGGGAAAGGGACTGGCCTGAGGGGTTGGGGGTCCTGATGAGGCTGCTATTCTCTTGAGGACATGAAATGAGAGGCGGTGAAGTCAGTCAGTGAGTCAAAAGCTGAGATCTAGGAACCAGACACAATGTGGGAGAAGCTGCGGTGAAATCAATCAGCGAGAGAGGAAGGGGAGGCCCGGTTTCCATGACAATGGTAGTGTTTGTGGCAAGCTGGGGACTCCTGGGTCCCCAAGGCCCGCGAGCAGTGATTCACCACAGGAAAGGGAAGGCTGCAGAGGGACCTGGTGCTGGGGACCGGATGCCTTGTGGCTCCTTCTCGCTGCTGAGCATGCATTCCCCCAGCCCAGGCCCTGGATCTCTGCCAGGTACTGGCAGGGAAACTGAGGGATGGCAGAACTGAGCCCCAATAAGGGGCAGGCGCTTTGCTCCATGCTGTACATGCACATATCACTTATTGCTCACGACAGCCCTATAGAATGACTGTTATCCCTGTTTTACCAAAGAGGAAACTCTCAGCCTGGCCCATGGTGCCATGGGCAGGACATGAGTGGCAGAGCCAGGATTGGAACCCAGGCTAGCCTGACTCTTTACCATGCTTGGGAAGGCCCAGAAAGCAGAAAAGGAGGAGCAGGAGCATGGGAGTTAGAGGACGGTTCAGACCCCAGAGGAGATGGACCCCAAGTCCCCTAGCCTCCCTGCCTGCCTTGCCCTGTGTGAACCCAACACTGATGAGGGAAGCTGGCAAACTGCATGGCCTAATATGGGCCAGAACCTGGGCAGCCAGCCTACCTCTCACTCTCTTCCAAACCCAAGAGAGTAGGCCCCGGTTCCATTCCATCCAACTGGATGGCGGCTCCCCCACCATTTTCTCTCTGCCCTGGTCCTAGGGACAGGGGTACGTGTGCGTGTGTGTGTGTGTGATCATCATGTCTACACCACCCACCACCATCACCCCATCCTCCAGCTTCTGCTATAGCCTGGGAGTTCCCAGCCTCTCTTAGTCCCTGTCAGGATAGTTTCATTCTTGTTCAGCTTTGGGGCCCACACAATTTCAGTACAAGAGGGGTATGCCCATCTCACCCCAGGCCTTGATAGCATGCAAGAGGGTAGTTCAGGCCCTCATCATCTATTCCCTTGTAGTAGAAGGGATGGAGGTTGGAAAGACCTTAGAAATCTTCCAGTCTGGTTCTCTTGTTTTGAAGGTGTGAAAACCGAGGCTCATAGAAGGGGAGCAATTTTTCTGAGGTGACAGAGCAAGTTAATGGAAGAGTGAACTAGATTCCCTGTCCGCAGACTTCAGGTTCTATAATCCCAGAAAGGACTTCTTGAAATGGGCATTGAGTTCTCGGGATGGGAGTCAGGTAGATAAACAGATGGAGTGAGACAGATGAAATGGGATAACCTAGCATAAAATGCCATGTGAAAAGAAGGTACACAACTCGGCCCAACTGTCTACCATGTTACATAGGAATAACTGAGGTGAGATCATGGGAAGGACTTCTCACATATGTAAGTTAGGAGTACAAGATCTGTGATCAAAATGGGCTGCGTGATCCCAGACACATCACTTACCTTTTCTGAGCCCCAGTGATAACTCAGGATACCCTACCTGCAGGCTTGTAGGGAGGATGGAGGGGGTGGTGGGGGAGTACTTGTGAACTGTGGGGTGACATGAATGTTGTCAGTTGTCAGGGAAGGCAAGTCATGTCTAGTGGGACTGAGAGATAGAGCTACCCTGCAGTGCAAAGGTAAGGGGTAAGCCAAGATGCTCACACCTCCCACCCCCATCCTTGGGAGAGAAAGGGAGGAACATAAACTTCCAGTATGCTTGATACAAGCAACAGTTCTCCTCCCTGGGGGTGGGCAGCAGGTTCCTGTAGACCCCTGGGGTGCCCAGAGGCTGTGGGAAGCTGAGCACTAATTAGCTCTGGCTTTCTAATCGGGGCTTAATTGCCTCCTTGTGATGGGCAATTAGGAGGCTGCATCAATTAGCACAGGGAGGTGAGAACTCAGCTGGGGCTGGTCAGGGCTCCCCTTTGGCAGGGAGGGAGGCAGGCAGGCAAAGGCTTCCCCACTGTCAGCCCCTTCCTCCCCTTTGAAGGAGAGGGCCCTGGAGCCCTCTCCTTAGCAATTAGGCCTTAGCTCCTTAGCTCCTAGGAGCTACTAGGCTTCTAGGCCTGGATTGTGGCTTTTCTGACCTTGGTTTACTCACTTTCACTGACTCTCTGACGTTTCTGCCCAGAGCAGACTTACATTCTGGGCCTAGCTCTACCACTGGCTCCTTTGCAACTTTGGGGTTGACAGCTATGGAGTCCAGGTTCGGAATGTGGCCTTTGAAGCTAGGTCTCTAGGGTTTGAATCCCAGCTTCACCATTTATTAATTGTGCAACATTGGACCCTTCGTGCTTTGTTTTCTCACCTGTAAAATGGAACTGATAATAAAAGTTCCATCCTAGCTACGCATGAGGCTGAGGCAGGAGGATTGCTTGAGCCCAGGAGTTTAAGGCTGCAGTAAGGGACAACAGAGTAAGACCCCATTTCTTTTTTTTTTTCTTTTTTTTTTTTTTTTTTTTGAGATGGAGTCTCGCTCTGTCCCCCAGGCTGGAGTGCTGAAGTGCAGTGGCCCGATCTCGGCTCACTGCAAGCTCCGCCTCCCGGGTTCACACCATTCTCCTGCCTCAGCCTCCGGGAGTAGCTGGGACTACAGACGCCCGCCACCGCGCCCGGCTAATTTTTTATATTTTTATTTTTTATTTTATTTTATTTTTTTTATTTTTTTTTTTTTTATTTATTTTTTTTTTTTTTTTGAGACGGAGTCTCGCGCTGTGTCACCCAGGCTGGAGTGCAGTGGCGCGATCTCGGCTCACTGCAAGCTCCTGAGGTTCACGCCATTCTCCTGCCTCAGCCTCCGGACACCAGGCCAGCCACCACGCCTCTTCCAAGCAGCTTTTGTATTTTAGTAGAGACGGGTTTCACCATGTTAGCTTGTGGGATGGTCTCTGACCTCTGACTCCCTTGATCACCCGCTTCGGCTCCCAAAGTGCTTTTGGATTACAGGGTTTGAGCCATCGCTACCGCCATTTTTATATTTTAGTAGAGATTGGCTCTCACTGCACCCTTTATCTCCTGACTCCCAGGATCCACCACTTCGGCCTCCCAGTGCTTGATTACAGGTGTAAGCCACTGCGTCTGCCAAGACCCCATTAAAGTGAGACGGATTGCTCTGTCGCTTGTTGAGGCAGGAGCTGGATCTCAGTTTCACTGCAAGTGCCCGCCCTCCGGCTTGCCTGTTCTCCTGCCTCAGCTCCCAGTGGTTGGACAGGCCGCCATTCTGTTGGTCCTACTTGAGCATGGGTTTCACTGTTGCTGTCCGTGGATGTCCATCTCCCATCTGTGGACCTCCGCCTGCCCTGCCTCCAAATGGGATCATGAGGCCTGAGCCAGCACCCCACTGCCACTTAGGCTAGGGACAGTGGCTCATGCCCGTAATCACAGCACTTTGGGAGGCTGAGGAGGTGGATCACCTGAGCTTGGGAGTTCAAGACCAGCCTGGCCAACATGGCAAAAACCCTACAGGGTCCACTGAAAATACAAAAATTAGCCAGGCGTAGTGCTGTAATCTCAGCTACTCAGGAGGCTGAGGCAGAATTGCTTGAGCTCAGGAGGCAGAGGCTGCAGTGAGCTGAGATCGTGCCACTGCACTCCAGCTTGGGTGACAAAAAAAAAAAAAAAAAAGAAAGAGAAAGAAAAATGCCCATGTGTCATCTCAGATCAATTACTGAATCAAAATATCCAAGACTTTGGGCATTGACAGTTTTGAAAGCCCCCTTCCTCCAAGCAATGTTGGTGCCCAGTGAGGGCTGAGATCACTGGATGAATGGTCTGGAAGGGCTCTATCCAGCCTGGCACAGCACCTCCCTGTCACATACCACCCAGGACCCCTCTGCATAGCCCTGGAGGTGCTACACTTTGGAATAGAGCTCATTACCACCAGTGTGGCTGGAAGCAGGTCCCTCCCCACTTTTAGAGGGAGTTCTCCTCCATAAAATGAGAATAATGACCTTGCCATGCTCACCTCCCAGGGCTGCCCAGACATAATGTTTTACTAGTGGTAGGACCTGCTATAAAGGGAGGCAATTATATTGTTCCTTCCCTTGATAAACTTTTATTGAGGCCTAGCGCATACCCCATCTCCTTTACACATGATGACTATGGAGTTAATAATCTCCTGGAGGGACCTGTCATGAACCATCAAACAAGTTAGGTCATAGGGCCAACCCCCTTTTATAGCTCCTGCTGGTTATGAAATGAGCCAAGGAATGGAAAGAGCCTAGAACAGGTCCTGACACATGGTGAGTGCTCTGTAAACAGTAGCTCTCCTTAACTATTGTTAGTGTGACTGTGCCCCAGGCTAGGTTGGAGAGAGGCCTGGTTGCAGTGCACACAGGGAGCTCAGCGCACAGGGAGCTCAGACAAAGGGAGGCAGTGAAGGTGGGGCCTGCAGGAGGAAGGGGAGCTTAGAATGAGGTGCTGAGGAGTAAGCTGTGTGGGAAGAGTAGAGGAAGGAGTAGAGCACGTTGAGGGTATTGGTTGGTGACAGGGCTATAATGAGGATACGCTACTCAAATATGTATTGAGAACCTTCTGTGCACCAGGCACTGTGCCAGGTGCTGGCAGAGCACCAGATCCACCCAGCCTCTACCCTCGAGGAGTCCCTCTAATGGGGGAAGACACACATACACAGACAATGTCACAGACGGTGTGACAAGGGATATTGGTGGCGAGTGGGGATGCTTCATCCAGACTTAGTGGCACTTTTAGCTGAGCCTGGATGATGAGTAGGAGTTGATCAGAGGGTAAAGTAAGTGCCATGTCTGGAAAAATTAGGAAGCAATGAGAGAGACTGTGATTGCTGCAATTTAGATAAGGCTAGAGATGCAAGCAGAGCCCAGGTCGCGGAGGGCTTTACAAATCAGGTCAAGGAATTTGGACTTATCCTAAATACAATGTGGAGCCACTGTTAGTTTAAAGTCTTCTGGAAAGAAAATGAGGCTTTCGTTTTGAAAAGGTCATTGTGAGCTGGGCGTGGCAGCTCATGCCTATAATCCCAGCACTTTCAGGAGGTCAAGGTGGGAGGATCTCTTTGAGCCCAGCAGTTCGAGAACAGCCTGGGCAACAAAGTGAGACCCCATCTCTACAAAAAATAAAAAAATAAAAAAATTAGTTGGGTGCAGTTGCATGAACCTGGTCCCAGCTACTCAGGAGGCTGAGGCAGGAGGATCACTTAAGTCCAGGAATTTTGGGTTGCAGTGAGCTGTGATTGCACCAATACACTCCAGCCTGCTGGATGACAAAGCAGGATCCTGTCTCAAAAGGAGGGAGGGAAGGAAGGGAGGGAGGGAGGGAGGGAAGGGAGGGAGGGAGGGAAGGATGGGAGGGAGGGAGGGAGGGAATCACTGTGGGGAGGAGAAACGATGGGAGCAGAGGCAAGGGTGGAGGCAGAGAGACTGGTTGGGAGGCTGCCGCAGTTACCCAGGAAGGAAGGAAGGGAGGGAGGGAGGGAGGGAATCACTATAGTTTATAGAGGAGAAGGAGAAAGGACGGGAGCAGAGGGAAGGGTGGAGGCAGAGAGACTGGTTGGGAGGCTGCTGCAGTTACCTAGGTGGGCGTTGGTGGTGAGCAAACCAGAGGGTTGGAGGTAGTATATAGAACAGATAACAATTCTGGAGGTAGGAACCACAAGGACTTGGGGGCTCATTGGCCAAGGGAGATGAAGGAGGAGAGGCTGAGGAAGGAGGAGCATAGTGGAGCTGTGTGTTGGGAGACGTGAACTCCATCTGAGATATCCAAGCAGTGATGATGAGTTATGGATGCTTAGGAATCACTCCTGGCCTGGGAATACTTGGGGTCCTCTTCTAAGAATTCTTAAGAGTGGAAGGCCACTCACCCTTGGCCCAGTGCCAAGCCCTCACCTTCCCTGGCCTCTCTGGGACAGGCTGGGAATTCCTGGCTCAGAAACACCCTCTTGGGGCAGGCCGGCCTTGATGCTCCCCAGCCCAAAGGGAGGAACGTGCCTGTGCACCTGCTCCGTGATACACGGGGGCGGGACAGTGGAGTGGAGGTGAGTGAATTCAGGGGTGTTCCTCACTTCCCCTATCCTGGACTTCTAGCCTCAGTTGTGGCCCCATGAATGGATTCTGAGTAAGAGGCCAGACAGCAAGTTCTCTGGGCCTGGGGTACAGAGGGCAGCAAGGTGCAGTTGACATACCGCAGACACCCAGGCAGGGCAAGCGCACCCAGGTTTCAGTCCTGGTTCTGTCACCTCTGGTTAGAAGCCTGGGAGCACCCAAGGGCTCATTCTTGCCTTAAAACTGGGTCTTCAAGACGGTTTGGTTTAGGTGGTGTGAATGAACCCTTCCATCTCCACCCTCGAGAGAGCTGAATTTTCCCCCACCCGAGGTGTTCCACAGTGGGCAGAACGTCACAGCCCGGTCGGCCCTGGCCCACCCAGTGCTCATCTCCATTTCCAGCCCCTCCCGGGCGCCTCTGGCCTCCTGCAGCCGGCTCTTTGTGCTCCCTCATTAAGCTTTGGTTTCTGTGGGAATGTGACTTGAATTAACTCTTGGGAGAAAAATCACAGAAACCAGGAAAGGGGGGCCATGGGGAGGGGGCAGTGAGTCACGTTTCCATGTGTATTTTTCAAACTTTCCGATGGGAGTTTGGAAAACAACAGTCTTTTGGTTGCCAGCTTGGCCCCGGCTCTCCAAGGGTCCCACATGCTGTTTCTATAGGTCTTCCAGTAACTGCTGCGCCCTGGCCCACCCTTCGGGTCTGCCTTATTTCCTGGGATCTCTTCCCACTTCTCCCTGGGGACTTGTGCTGTTGCAGAGGCACTGAGAAGTCCCTCCTTGTGGTGCAGCTTCCGTCTCTCCCCTGGTTTCATTTCACAGCCAAGCCCTCATCTATCCTTGCCTCAAAGTGGACCCATGGGTGCTGCAGCTGAGCTGGGGACTTTGTCCCTGCAGCTGCTCTGGCCAACCCTCCAACCCTGGAGAACGCCATAGGCACTAGGAAGCCCTGGGCTCTAGGAACCTCCTTCCCACCCCCGCAGCTTCCTCTTTGTGTCCTCCCTACCAGTCCTTCCCGCCCATCTCTGCATCCCAATTTCCAGAGGGCCTGTGGCTGAGGATGAGAAGCCAGCGATCGACCCCCAGGGAGAAGCCTTGCAGAGGAGGGTCCTCACCCTAATAAGGCCACCAAGGAAGAGGATCCCCAGTATACCCCTCTTGTGTGCTGGGCCCTCACACTTCCTCTGTCTGGGACTCCTCAAACAGCCGTGGGGAGGGTGCCAGGATCCCTATTTTGCATAGAGTAGCTGAGGCTCAGCCAGGAAAATGGGTGGGAACCTTGAGGATGGTGGGCAGACGGTGGCCCCCTTGAGGAGGAGATGGGAGGGCAGCACATACCCCTAGCCAACCCCTCCTTGCAAGCCCTGATTGGGGCGGGGAAGAGGAAGGGGTCCTGGACTAGCTCTCCTCTGTCCCCTCTCCGGGGGCTGCCCCCTCCCAGTTTCTGACTAATCCTTTCCATCGGCAGTGGCACATCCTGCCCCTGCTGTGCCTGTGCCAGCAACAGCCCACATCACAGGGCCACATCTGGCTCCATTTGAACATACCCCACCCTCCCCCTTCTTTATCCCTCACGGCCCTCCACTGTGCAAGGACCGGAGTAGGGAGTGGCCCTCTGGACCCCCTTCTCTGGCTCCACCAGTCCTGCTTCCCTGCCCCTTCGAAGCCTCTAGTGGAGTCACTGCTTTCCTTCCCCGAACCCGGCCTCAGTTCCTGGGACATCCTGGCTCCATTCTTCAGTGCACCCTCCCTCACCATTTCCAGACTCCTTGGCTCCCCCATTCCCAGCCCCCACTGAAGGAGGGTTTGGGAAAGGGGCATTTTGCAAGGTCTGAGCCCCAAGAGATGTCCCAGAGTAGAGGGAAGGCTTGGCAGCCCAGGGATTAATTTCCCCTAGCCCAGCCCTCTGGCGTATTGCCAGCTTGGGCGTGTTGGGGGGCGGAGGTCAGGATGATCCCAAGATGTGCGTGTATGGAGGGGTATAGCTCAGCCTCCCAGCTGGGGTGGGGAGCAGGTGGCTCACGCCTGTGTAGGCTGGCTTTTGTTGGGGAGGAGCCTGGAAGGGCCTGCAGCTACTGGCCTCCCTCCTCCTTCCTCCTTGCTTAGCAACTGTTGTCATCTGGTAAATATTTGCCCCAACAGGATCTGGGGCTGGAGCACTGGTGTCAGCCGAGGTAGTTGCCCACTCCTCAATTTCTGAGCCTCCCCTCTGTTTCCAGAGCCCCCTGGCCTGGATTCTAAATGTGGGCCTCACCCCCTCCCTCATGGTTGACTTCCTCCCCAACCTCCTCCCTTTCCCCCTTTTACTCTCCTTCATCCCCACTCACCCTCTGTGCCCAGGTCTCTCTGGTCCATCCTCCACTCCTGGATCCATTCACCAAGGGACCTGAGTGAGGTCCCACCCCCTAAGCCACACAGGTCCTTTGCTTCTTCCCCACTACATCTCGCTGGGAGCCCAGCCTGGCTACAGCTCCTAGTACGTGGTTGGTGCTCAGTGAGCCCCAACACACCCTCCACCTCTAAACCTTAGCTCCACCAAGCTCCGAGGGGAGAGAAGAGAAGGCGTATGAGAATGTGTTGCTGGACCCCATAATGCATTCCCAGGCCAGGAAGCTCTGCATCAGGAAGCCAGCACCATTTTCACCTCCTCTGGTGTAGGACTGAGGAGACCGTGGCCAAGAGGAAACAGATGCCCCCTTAGCTCCTCCCTGGGTAGCCTGAGCGGGCCAGGACCTGAGAGCATGCCAGCTTTAGCCTGTCTTCCTGTCCTGTCTTCCTGTCCTTCCCAGCCAGACCCCTGTCACCCTCCTCCCCCAGTGGTTTTCTCATTACCTGTCACTGATGGAGAGCCCCCTCAGAGGTCAAGGCCAAAGTGAGGTGGGCTCTTGGTGTGCCGTGCAAGGTTTGAGCTCACCCGGCAAAGAGGGCCAATGGGGTGCTCCTCTGGGGCGGGCCTGTGGGCTGGCTTAGGGATAGCGGACAGGGGAATCTGGGGAGTTGGACTAATGTGGATCTAGAAGAGAGGTGGTTGGGCTGCATGATGCCTTAAGACTCCTCCCAGCTCAGAAGTTCTACTTCTAGGCAATGAATGATGAAACGCTGGCCCAAGTGCAGTCCCTTCCCCATCCCACAGGGTGGAGACCCCGGCCATCCCCTTACCCTACTTGGCAGCCCCTCTCCCCACTCCTCCTGAGAGTGCCCCTTGCTCCACCCTAGTTGCCAGGAAATCTGCAGATTCACCACCATCCTCCTGGCTGGGAGTTCACCTTCCCAGTTGACCCCCTGGCCTGAGGCCAGAGGAGTGCCTTCAAAGGGGACCTTGAGGAGTGTGGGGGCTGCATGGGCTGTGGACTGGGGTGGATTCACCATGCAGCAAAGGAAAGTGAAGCTTCAGGGCCTCTCAGTTGCATGGGCCCTTTCAAGGCCCCAAGAGGAGCCCTGCCAAACTTTCCACATGATCCCATGTCCATAACATTTGCAAAAAGATCATTTTGTATTTCTTAAAGAGGACCTCCCCACAAAATTGTATGCACTTCAGGTTGAATGAACAACTGTCTCTATTTTAGCATTAAAAGTCCCTTATCTGGCCGGGCGCGGTGGCTCATGCCTGTAATCCCAGCACTTTGGGAGGCCGAGGCGGGCGGATCACGAGGTCAGCAGATTGAGACCATCCTGGCTAACACGGTGAAACCCCGTCCTACTAAAAAAAAAAAAAGTACAAAAAATACAAAAAAATAAAAAATAAAAATAGCCAGGCGCGGTGGCGGGCCCCTGTAGTCCCAGCTACTAGGGAGGCTGAGGCAGGAGAATGGCGTTGATCTAGGAGGCGGGGCTTGTACTGAGCCGAGATCGCGCCACTGCACTCCAGCCTGGGAGACAGAGCAAAAAAAAAAAAATAAATAAAAATCCCTTATCCTAGGTCCCCGGCAAACCCAGGGCAATTGCCCACCCTAGCTTCAGACTCCACAGACATTTGTCTTACACCGGGATGGAGGTAAGGGAGAAAGGGAATCCTTTTCCGCCTCACTTCCTGGAAATGTGTAGTGGCGTGAGCCGTGTGGCGAGGGGGCCTTCTCCTCCAGCTCCAGTCCTGGAGTTGTGGCGCTTCTGTTTGTTTCCTTGGCAACAGGGAAAGGAAACCCCCATTTAGGAGGCCGGGGAGGCCCCAGCAACCGCGCACACACAGAGACACACAGACTCACACGCGGCCGCCCACACGCAGCCGCCTGCGTCAGCAGCAGCCGTCAGGCCCTCGCTGCCAGGCTGCGGGGTGTGGAGTGGGGAGAATAGCCCCGCCTGAGTCCAGTCCGACTACCCGCCCCTACTGATTTGCCTGGGACGCCGCCGGCCCACATGGCCCCACCCACGCCTCTAAGGCCCCGCCCCATCCCCCCATTAACACCTTCCCCTAGATGGTGAGGGGCCAAAGCTGGGGGATGGACAAGAGAAAGGAAGGAGATGTCACTGCTGAATTTCTGCTGAATTTCCTTCTGCCTGCTGCCCGATTTCTATTTGACTGGCGATAGTCTGGTGTCTATTGTGACAGTTCAGGGAGCCTGAGACTCACAAGTGGGGTGGCGATTTGGGCCTGGTTGGGTGGGGGAGGTGGTTTGGAATGCCGGGAATGGAGCTCCTGGGGAGACTGTAGGATTCCGCTGTTGGATTGGGTTCCTTGGGATCTGGGTCAAAGAGGGAGGGAGTATATTTAACCTGGAGGCAGAAACCTGGGGTTTGGGCCTGCTTCTGTCACTTATCAGCTGTGTGGTCTGGAGACAATCAGTTAGCCTGCCCAAGCCTCTTGTCTCCTCAGCTGTTATATGCAGATAATGGCGCTTGCCTGTGCACCTCAAAGAAATTTGAGAAGGCTAAGGTAGTAACCTTGATTGTGAAAGGCTTGTCACCTGGGGGACCTAGGCAGGTGGGAGGGCTCGGTTACTACTTATTATCCAGTCGCCCCTCAAGCCCAGCTGGCTCAGTGAGCCCAGCAGCCACTTCCCCACATTGCAGGAACCCATGCCAGTCCCTAAGTGGACCAGGTCCTTGTCATCTGTCCAGTGTGGCTGCCCTGTCTCCCGTGGCAGCATGGCACTGAGCTGGAGTGCTGTCTTGGAGGTTTTGGCCCTGCCTGTCTGTGTGATTTTGGGTAAATCTTTCCTCTTCTGGCCTCAGAAGTCCACTTATAAAGAAAGGGGCTTATTCCTCAGAGCCCAGGGGCCTCCTGGAAGCGGGGCTGGGGGGATCAACGAGGCAGGGGCCTCAAGCTCCGTAAGTAGAGAAGCTCTGCCTGTCATTTAGTAGATTGTGCTTTTTGGGGGAGATTTCATTTGAGCAAGGGGGATCTCTGACTTTACAAATAGCTGTCATTCACTGGCTCCATCTAAGGGCCCGCTTCTCACCCGCCATCACCTATAAGCCTGCCTCATTCCCCCTTGCTGAGCCTGTGTGAGAAGAAATCTACTCAGCTGTGCTACCTCAGGTCAATTACTCAACCTTGTGGAGTTTTTTTTTTTTTTTTTTTTTGAGACGGAGTCTCACTCTGTCACCCAGGCTGGAGTGCAGTGGCTTGATCTCCTGCCTCAGCTCCCTGAGTAGCTGGGATTACAGGTGCATGCCACCACGCCCAGCTGATTTTTTTTTTTTTTTTTTTTTTTGTATTTTTGGTAGAAACCGAGTTTTACCATGTTGGCCAGGCTGGCCTTGAACTCCTGACCTCAAGTGATCCACCCACCTTAGCCTCCCAAAATGCTGAGATTACAGGTGTGAGCCACTGCTCCCAGCTGGAGTTTGGGTTCTTGACACATAAAATGCAGATAATAATACCTACCTCATAAGACTGAGGTGAAGATTAAATGGGATCACCTCCACATAGCCCCTAGCCTGGTTCCTGACACATGGCAGCCACTTAAAGAATGGGCACACTCTTCCACTGTCAACATGATAACTATCACCTGCACACAAGTGACTTAGCACTTCAATCGTTGTTTAATACTCTGTAGTCAAAGGATGAATAAGACCCTCTCTCAAGAACTCACTGTAAAGAGATTCCCAAATCATGTCCTAGGATCTCCAAGTCACCTCCACCTCCTCAGACCCTCCTCCAAAGAGTCACCTTTCTCTGACTCTTACCTGTCCAGGATTCTAGCCACCTGACGGTAAGATCTTGGCTTTCCGATTCAGGCAAACTCGTATTAAATTTTCAGTTCTGGCTGGGCGTGGTAGCTCATTCCTGTAATCCCAGCACTTTGGGAGACTGAGGCGAGCAAATCACCTGAGGTCAGAAGTTACATGGTGAAACCCCATCTCTACTAAAAATACAAAAAAATTAGCTGGGCGTAGTGGCGCATGGTTGTAGTCCCAGCTACTCAGGAGGCTGAGGCAGGAGAATCGCTTGAATTCAGGAGGTGGAGGTTGCAGTGAGCTGAGATCATGCCATTGCACTCCAGCCTGGGCAACAAGCGAAACTCTGTCTCAAAAAAAAAAAAAAAAAAATCCAGTTCTGTTACTAACCATATGACTTTAGACAAGTGATTCTCAATAGGGGGTAATTTTATCCCCCAGGGGATGTTAAGCAATGCCTGAAGATATTTTTGATTGTCATAACTGGAGGGGAGGTGCTACTGGCCAAAAGTCGGGAGAGGCTAGGGATGTTACAAACCATCTCAGAGTACAAAGAACCTTTCCTGACAACAAAGAATTATCTGGCCCCAAATTCAGTAGTGCCAAGGTTGAGAAACCTGACCTTAAATGAATAATTTAACGTTTCTGGGCTTCAGTTTCCTCATCTGTAAAATAGGGCTATTAATAGTATCTACCTTATAGAGCTATTGTATAGGTCCAAAAAAATAATGCAAGTACCTAGTGCCTAATAATAAAGGTAGTCCATAAATATTCCTTACACTAATCATTATTAGCATGCTTCTGGAATCCCTCCTGGCTTCATCACTCAGCTGAGCCCACCCGACCCTAGTTTGGCTTATTTCTTGCCAAGGCCAGTGCTTCTGACCCTTTCTTCACTAGTCTTGATGCTTTCCTTCTCTCCTTGACCTCAAGGCCTATCAGGAAGCTAGAAGCCTCTCCCTCAGGCCCCATCCCAGCACCAGGTCCCTGCCTCCACCTCCCACTTCTCCCTTCTCGTCTCTCTTCCCACTTTTCCAGCCTTACCTCTAGTGGCTCCCCATGCCCCTCGGCAGGTCAGAGCACACTCAGCTCTTTCCCACTTCAGCACCTCTGCACAGACTTCCTCCAGCCAAAGTGGCAGAAGACAGAGAAGCATGTCCAGGATTTGGACCAGACTAGACTACCTGGTCCCAGTTCTGCACTGGGCCTGTTAAAAGGCCTAGTTTTAGGAAAGTCAGCCTCACCTGCAAAGCAGGGAAATAATTTCCAGGTTGTTCTATGGACCCAGTTGAGAATGTATGAAAACATGCAACAACTATAAAGATTGTTAAAATGTAAGTTATTCATTGTGTGAGCACTATTCTGCTAAATGTGTGCATGTGTATGTATATGTGTGTGTGTGTATATATATATACACACACATATATATGTTAACTTTTTTTTGAGATAGGGTCTCACTCTGTTGCTCAGGCTGAAGTGTAGTAGTACAATCACAGCTCACTGAAGCCTCGACCTCCTAAGCTCAGGTGATCCTCCCATCTTAGCCTCCTGGGTAGCTGGGACTACAGGCACGTGCCACCACCCCCAGCTAATTTTTTTTTTTTCTTTTAGAGATGGGGTTTCGCTATATTGGCCAGGCTGGTCTTGAATTCCTGGGCTCAAACAATCTGCAGTCTGCCTGTCTCAGACTCCCAAAGCATTGGGATTATGGGCGTGAGCCACCATGCTCAGCCTCTGCTTTACATTTTTATTTCCATAGCTCCTACCATGTTCTAACAAACTATAACTTTTTTTTTGGTTTATTGACTGTCTCCCTCCACTGGAATGTCAGCTCCATAAGGGTAGGGATTTTTGTCTGTTTTATTCACTGTATCCCTGGTGTCTAGAATAGTTCCTGGTATATAGTAAATGTTCAGTAAATATTTGTTGAACGAGTGAATTCTCTATGTATAAGGCAACTCTGTAAAGCCCCTAAATCTACCTTCTCCAAGAAGCCCTCCTTGAAATATATGTTACCTTATTTAGTTATTGCACATCCTCATTTTGCAGATGATGAAACTAAAGCAGAAACAAATGCAAAAACTTGTCTAGAGTCACTGCCTGAAAACTGGCAGGGCCAGATGCATTTGTTTATCCAAGAAACCCTGAGACGGCTGGGCATGGGGACTGGCATCTGTGATCCCAGCACTTTGGGAGGCTGAGGTGAGGATCACTTGACCCCAGGAGTTCAAGACCAACCTGGGCAACATAGCGGGACCCCATCTCTTAAAAAAATAAAGAGGCTGGGTGCGGTGGCTCATGCCTGTAATCCCAGCACTTTGAGAGGCCAAGGCAGGCAGATCAGCTGAGGTCAGGAGTTCAAGACCAGCCTGGCCAATATGGTAAAACCCCGTCTCTACTAAAAATACAAAAATTAGCTGGGTGTGGTGGTGGGTGCCCGTAATCCCAGCAACCCGGGAGGCTGAGGCAGGAAAATCGCTTGAACCTGGAAGGCAGAGTTCGCAGTAAGCTGAGATTGTGCCACTGCACTCCAGCCTGGGCAACAGAGCAAGACTCCATCTCAAAAAAAAAAAAAAAAAGAATAGAAACACCGAGTGCCTGCTGTGTCACAGAGGGAAGACCAGGATGCTATAAGAACACAGAGAAGCCCCCCCACCCCCACCAAGATCATTGGTCTTCAAGATAAAGTGCCCAGGCCTGGTGCAGTGGCTCGCGCCTGTAATCTCACACTTTGGGAGGCTAAGGCAAGGCGGGGGATCACTTGACGTCAGGAGTTCGAGACCAGCCTGGCCAACACGGTGAAACCTCGTCTCTACTAAAAATACAAAAATTAGCCGGGCGTGGTGGCACACGCCTGTAATTTTAGCTACTCGGGAGGCTGAGGCAGGAGAAACACTTGAACCTGGGAGAAAGAGGTTGCAGTGAGCTGAGATTGTACTGTTGCACTCCAGCCTGGGTGACAAGAGCAAAACTCTGTCTCAAAAAAAAAAAAAAAAAAGCTCAAACTGTCCCTTGGACCCAACCACTGTATTCTGATTTCACTCATGAATGCTCCAGCTCCCAGACTTCTGGGATCCCTTTGGAATTCATCCAATTCAGAGTCCTCCACTGCACTTTAATCATTTGTACTTGTTGGTTTTGCTTCTCCTTCTGTCTTCCCCACTAGTGGGAGGCTCCCTTGAGAGCAAGCATAGTACTGCCATTACCCTGTGGCATAATGTGCAGAACTCTTGCACACCCAGGAGCTCAGTCCCTGTCTTTGATAGCCACTGTGCCCATACTACATGTAAGAAAACTGAGGTCCAGAGAATTCAGTAGCGGATCTAGCATCACCCAGCAATTAAGAGGTAGGATTAGAACCTGGTCACCCTCTAGTCACCACTTCCATCACCTCTCACCTCCAGCAGGCTCAGCTCCTCTGGACCTGGATGCTGCTTCTGGGTTGGTGATTTTTGCCCTGGCAAAGGGAGAGCAGACTTACGACATCTGGGGTCCAGAGTTAGGATTGAATATTCGGGATAAGGGTTCACTTTGAAGTTCAGATTTAGGATTAAGGCCATTTTGATAGTGGTGGCAGGGAACCTTTAGAAAGAGCTTGTAGTGAAATGTGGGGTGAAAGCCCTCCTTCTTTCTCCTGCACCTTTTCCACAAGATGGGGAGGTCTGGCCAGACACAGTGGCTCACACCTATAATCCCAGTGCTTTGGAAGGCTGAGGTGAGGATCACTTGAGGCCAGGAGTTACAGACCAAATTGGGCAACATAGCAAGACTCCATCTCTATCATGGTAGCCTATAGTCTCAGCTACTCAGGAGGCTGAGATAAAACAATCACTTGAGCCCGGGAATTCAAGGTTGCGGTGAGCTATGATTCTGCCACCGCACTCCAGCCTGGGTGACAGAGCAAGATTCTCAAAAAAAGAGGGGGGAGGTCTAGGATAGGAAGGGTTAAGTGTGGCTTTGCTTTCCAGCCTGGAAGGGAAGCCAGGCCGAGCAGCTTTGTAGGGGAAACGGGGGGCACTGAGTGCCCCGGAGGGGCTGAGGCAGTGGGAACAGCATGAGCCCTTCCCTCATGTTTCACTTTCTTACCCCTCCTGCCTCTGCTTCTGGTTTGGAGAAGAACAAGACTTTTTATTGTCTGGGAAGCTGAGGGTGGGTGCCACGCCCTGGGGCAGAGAAGCCATATTCTGGGCCCCCTCACCCGGGTGCATCCCTAATGCTCACCATGCTGCCCAGGCACCCTCACTGAGATGAGAACTTTCCTTATTCTCCTCCCCTAATAACCAAAGTTCCTGCCTTAATCCCACTCCAGTCCCTCATCCACCCCAAGGCCAGGCTTCAGAACCCAGAACTGAGGGCCTGTCCAGCCCTGCTTTCCTTGTGTTTGAGAGAAGCCCTGATATCCTGGAGCTGTACAAGGTAGCAACGTAATTTGATTTTCCTGGTTGCTCATCGGAGGATAAGCTGTGGGAGGCAGTTGGGCAGGGCATGCAGGCAGATGGGGCCCAGACCTCAGTGCTGTCACCTCTTAGAGAGGATGAGGTGGGCCGGGCGTGGTGGCTGACACCTGTAATCCCAGAACTTTGGGAAGCTGAGGCAGGCAGATTACCTGAGGTCGGGAGTTTGAGACCTGTTTGACCAACATGGTGAAACCCCATCTCTATTAAAAATAAAAATAAAAATCAAAAATTAGCTGGACAAGGTGGTGGGTGCCTATAATCCCAGCTACTCAGGAGGCTGAGGCAGGAGACTCTCTTGAACCCTGGAGGTGGAGGTTGCAATGAGCCGAGATCATGCCACTGCATTCCAGCCTGGGTGAGAGAGCAAGACTTCATCTCAAAAAAAAAAAAAAAAAAAAAATAGAGGATGAGGTGGCTGATGGGACCAGAATAGGGGCCAGGATGAGGGGAGGGGAGTGGAAGGCTTATCAAAAGGGTCCTTGGTGAGGCCTGAGGATGGAGGCTCCAGAGCCTGAGCTAGCGAACCCTGGGGACCTGGGTGATCTCGTTTTGTGAGACAGCCTGGCCCCTCCCCAGAGCCAGCTGCAAAATGGACCTGGCCAGAGAGGAAAGTAGAGATGAATGTGGTGCTGGCCTTTGCAGCCAGCAAGGCTGTGGGGTCTTTGCTGTTCCTGCCCCCTACTACCTTCTTGCCCCCTACTACCTTCTTTCTGGCTGAAACCAGGATAGAGACCCAACATTGGCTGTCCAGCCCCCAGCCCTGCTCCCCCTTTCAGGCCCCTCTGGGAACCACAGAAATCTGGGACCTAGTGTCCTGGCAACATAATGAATGCACACACAGCTCTGGTATCTGTTTTAAATTATCCATTAAAATAAGTACAGTTCTGGGGAAAAAAAATGAAGTTGACTGGGTGGGGTAAGCAGTAGAAAGGGACTGAAGGGGGAAGGAACCCAAGCAGTGCTTGGGTCCAAAGGAAGGGGACAGGAGATGGAAGGGGGAAGTGCCTGGCTCCTATTCTTGGCCTTCTTTAGGGGACTGTGGCTTGTTGCTTGGGTCTAAAAACGAATGCTTGGTTTTGAAGGGAGATATATTGGGGCAAAAGAAAGCAAAAAAGGGACCCCCAAACTCCTTGATCCCTGGCCCCAAATTGGGGGCATAAAAGAACTCAGGTTCCAGAACTTTGTTGCCCCCAGGGAACCCAGGCATTCCTTCTCCACCCCACTCCTGGCACACTGAGATGCAGCTCTGAATGGGCTGCCCACGTGTGGAGGGGGGGTTGGGGTGACTCACTATTACTACTGGGAGGACAGGGGGAGCCAGTGGTGGAAGAAGGGTGAGTCACACTGATGGGCACCAGCCTCAGCCCTCCCCCCACTTTCCTGGCTCCCAGCCCTGCCTGCCTGACCCTCTCCCTTGCTTTGCACCCACTTCCCTCTCTTTCTCCCCCACCCTTTTGCCCACCCACTCTCCCTCCTTGGCTCTGCCCTCTAGCCCAGAAGGTCTGAGGCAATGGGGGCAAGCTTGGAGCCGGCAGTACTGAGCAGGCAGGAGCCAAGAGAGGGGAAGCTTAAGCCTCACGCAGTTAGGGGTGCGCTGGAGAGGGTGGGGCTCGACTCCGCCACACCCCAACGGTCTTTCCCCCTCCTCACCACTCCTGCCCCCACCCCCATGGATCTGGGACTGCCCCTTTAAGAGCAGTGGCCACTCCTCCCTTCAGACGAGGACCTATTAGAGCCTTTGCCCCGGCGTCGGTGACTCAGTGTTCGCGGGAGCGCAGCACCTACACCAGCCAACCCAGATCCCGAGGTCCAACAGCGCCCGGCCCAGATCCCCACGCCTGCCAGTAGCAAGCCGAGAGCCAGCCGGCCGGCGCACTCCGACTCCGAGCAGTCTCCGTCCTTCTGCCCGAGCCCCGAGCCCTTTCCGGGACCCCTGCCCCGCGGGCAGCGCTGCCAACCTGCCGGCCATGGAGACCCCGTCCCAGCGGCGCGCCACCCGCAGCGGGGCGCAGGCCAGTTCCACTCCGCTGTCGCCCACCCGCATCACCCGGCTGCAGGAGAAGGAGGACCTGCAGGAGCTCAATGATCGCTTGGCGGTCTACATCGACCGTGTTCGCTCGCTGGAAACGGAGAACGCAGGGCTGCGCCTTCGCATCACCGAGTCTGAAGAGGTGGTCAGCCGCGAGGTGTCCGGCATCAAGGCCGCCTACGAGGCCGAGCTCGGGGATGCCCGCAAGACCCTCGACTCAGTGGCCAAGGAGCGTGCCCGCCTGCAGCTGGAGCTGAGCAAAGTGCGTGAGGAGTTTAAGGAGCTGAAAGCGCGGTGAG
Source organism: Papio anubis (assembly GCF_008728515.1). Classification (NCBI taxonomy): domain Eukaryota; kingdom Metazoa; phylum Chordata; class Mammalia; order Primates; family Cercopithecidae; genus Papio; species Papio anubis. Next base: position 126,828,428 of record NC_044976.1, read on the forward strand.
TTCGCCCAGGTGGCTGCGTGCCTGGCGGGGAGTGGAGAGGGCGGCTGGCCGGCGCCCCTGGCCGACTGCAGGAAGGGAGTGAGAGGGCCTGGAGGCCGATAACTTTGCCATAGTCTCCTCCCTTCCCGGAACTGCCCCCAGCGAGTGACTGGCAGTGTCAAGGGGAATTGTCAGGACAGGACAGAGAGGGAAGAGGTGGTCTCTGGGAGAGGGTGGGGGGGATATAAGGAATGGTGGGGCTATCAGGGACAAGTTAGGGCTGGGGCCTGCCCGGTCAGATTGGGATTTGCCAGCTATTTGGAGCCTGCGGGAGGGGCTTAAGCAAAACAGAACTAGCCCTGCCAGCTCGAAGAACTCTGGGCACCCAGGACACATATGAGTAGCAGAAAGGGTCCTGTTAGAACTTTGTTGGCGGGCTTGGCACTGTGCCAGCTTTGCCCAAGCTGGCTCTGAACACATGATGCCCACTAAGACATGACTCCCAAGCTGGCATCTGTCCAGCGTGTTGGAGAGAGGTGAGGAAGGCAGGGCAATCCCCCTTTTCCCTCCCGAGGGCTTGGTGGTGGCCCCCTCGGCATGACCTTGTCCGGGGTTCTAAGGGTTGGGAAGCTGTCCCTCACTCTGCCACTCTGCGTGTCTGGGACCTTCCTTGGGCTCTGACAGGCCCACCAAAAGAGCTCCCGGAGATGGGAGATCGGGAGATTGGCTCCCCCGCAGCTCCCACAGCCCTTGGCCTGCTTGGCCCAGGAATGCAAAGGAGGGAGGGAGGCAGAGGGCAGAGGCTCCCAGCTCAGGAAGTTGTGTTATGCCCAGGTCTGGCCGCACTCCTCCCTTGGCCCACTGCCTAGTGTCTTCGAGGGTTGGGGGCACTGTCCTTCCCTCCTTGGAGTGAGCCACTTTCATTTTCCCAGCCAGGCCAGGCAGTCTTTGCTCAGGCCCATCCTCTTAGCTGCTGACGTTTTGATCTTTGTCTTATTAAAGTGCTGGAATACAGTGACATTTTTGAAATCCAGCCGTTGGAAGCTTCAGGCCACTCCTACTTTACCCACCCCTGCCCCACCCTACCCCACCCTGCTCAACTCCACCTTCTTCTTTCCTAAAAAAGCCTTGGGAGCTTGGAAGTACAGGCCTTCCTCTTCCAGTCCCCACAAAATTTGGTTCCCTTCTTCCTGCCTTCCCTTTCTCTATACAGACCCAGGCTAAGAGCACTAACAGGGCTTGGAGAGCCATAAAGGGCTGTTGGCTTTGACTTCTTCTCTCCCTTTTATCAACTACTCCAAACTTCTGCTCTTCCCAAAACCCTTTGCTAGGTGTGGTGGGTGTGGCAGATCCATCGCCCTTTTTTTTTTTTTGAAAATGGAGTTTTGCTTTTGTTGCCCAGGCTAGAGTGCAATGGCACAATCTCGGCTCACCGCAACCTCTGCCTCCCAGGTTCAAGCGATTCTCCTGCCTCAGCCTCCCAAGTAGCTGAGATTACAGGCATGTGCCACCATGCTGGGCTAATTTTGTATTTTTAGTAGAGAAGGGGTTTCTTCATGTTGGTCATGCTAGTCTTGAACTCCCAACCTCAGGTGATCCACCTACCTTGGCCTCCCAAAGTCCTAGGATTACAGGCGCGAGCCACCATGCCGGGCCCATCGCCCTTCTTCCTGAAGAGTCAGTGGAAGTTGTGTGTAGGAAGACAGGCTCAACCTTTCTTTCTTTCTTTTTTTTTTTTTTTTGAGACAGGGTCTCACTCTGTTACCCAGACTGGAATGAAGTGGTGCGATCTTGGCTTACCGCAACCACCACCTCCCAGGCTCAAGAGATTCTCCTGCCTCAGCCTCCCGAGTAGCTGGGATTACAGGCGTGAGCCACCACACCCAGCTAATTTTTTTGTGTGTGTGTGTTTTTAGTAGAGACAGGGTTTCACCATGTTGACTAGACTGGTCTCAAACTCCTGCCTTCAAATGATCCACCCCCCTCAGCCTCCCAGAGTGCTGGGATTACAGGCGTGAGCCACCATGCCCGGCCATCAACCTTTATTTTGTTTTTTTGAGATGGAGTCTCGCTTTGTTGTCCAGGCTGGAGTACAGTAGTGTGATCTTGGCTCACTGCAACCTCTGCCTTCTGGGTTCAAGCCATGCTTCTGCCTCAGCCTCCCAAGTAGCTGGGACAACAGGTGCCTGCCACCACACTCAGCTAAATTTTGTATTTTTAGTAGAGACGGTGTTTCACCAGGTTGACCAGGGTGGTCTCGAACTCCTAACCTCAAGTCATCTGCCTACCTCCACCTCCCAAAGTGTTGGGGCTAAAGGTGTGAGCCACTGCGCCTGGCTTCTTTTTTTCTTGAGATAGGGTTTCACTCTGTTACCCAGGCTGGAGTGCAGTGGCAAGGTCATGGCTCACTGCAGCCTCCACCTCCCTGGCTCAAGCCATCCTCCTGCCTCAGCCTCCTGAGTAGCTGGGAGAACAGGCAAGCACCACAACTCACAGCTAATGTTTTTGTATTATTTTATAGAGATGGGGTTTTGCCAAGTTGCCCACGCTGCTCTTGAACTCCTGGGTTCAAGCAATCCTCCTGCCTTGGCCTCCCAAAGTGCTAGGATTACAGGGCGTGAGCCACTGGGCCCAACCTCAAACTTTATTTCTGCTGAAGGAGACCACACCTGTCCTTTTCTTTATTTTTATTTTTATTTTTATTTTTTATTTTTATTTTATTTTATTTTTTTGAGACGGAGTCTCGCTGTGTCTCCCAGGCTGGAGTGCAGTGGCGTGATCTCGGCTCACTGCAAGCTCCGCCTCCCGGGTTCACGCCATTCTCCCGCCTCAGCCTCCCAAGTAGCTGAGACTACAGGCGCCCGCCACCACGCCCGGCTAGTTTTTTGTATTTTTAGTAGAGACGGGGTTTCACCATGTTAGCCAGGATAGTCTCGATCTCCTGACCTCGTGATCCACCCGCCTCGGCCTCCCAAAGTGCTGGGATTACAGGCTTGAGCCACCGCGCCCGGCCCCTTTTCTTTATTTTTATTGTATTTTTCAGAGACAGGGCCTTGCCCTGTTGCTCAGGCTAGAGCGCAATGGTGCAATCATAACTTGTTGCAGCCTGGAACTCCTACTGGGCTCAAGTGATCCTCCCATCTCAGCTTCCCAAATAGCTGAGACTAAGGGCAGGCACCACCACGCTTGGCTAATTTTTTTTTTTTTCCTTTTTGTTTGTAAAGATGGAAACTTGCTATGTTGCTCTGCTGGTTCTGAAGTTTTGGCCTCAAGCAATCCTCCTGCCTCGGCCTCCCAAAGCACTGGGATTACAGGCATGAGCCACCGGGCTTGACGCCAGGCCTGTCGTTTTTCTACTAGTGATACGAACAATTTAGTTAGCAAGACAGATAGGAAGCAAGGAAGGGGAGACCCAGAGAATTTGATGCATTCTTAACCATTCCACTCAACTACTAAATCCCTGTGAAGGACATTTTTAGCAGTTTTAGCAGTTTTCTGGTTAAAACTTTGATCAGGAAACAGGTTGAATGGATTCGATAGTCTCTTGCTCATCCAACCACGCCAGCTTGTCTCCTCTGCCTCCTAGTGCAGCTGTCCAGGCCTGGGACACCAGGCGGGTATGTGCGCACATGGGGCAGGGCGGGGGTGTTGTGTGTACTTGTTATATTTAGCCACCTGCCTCTGTTCTCCCCCACTGATCCTGGCTGGGAAGGCTGGGCTTCCGGAAAAGAGAGGTGGATTTGCACACCTGGATCCCAAGCTGATAGAAAGTGGGGTGAAGACAAAGGGGACTCAGACTGGAGTGTCTGTCCTCTTCTATGGCCACAGTAGGAGGAGCCAGGATTGGTCACTCCCTGTTGGGTCTGCTGTGCTCAGGGTGAGGTAGAGAAGTGGGTAAAGAATTTGGGAGAGGAAAAAAGGCATTTTCCCAACCCCTCCTACCAAAGCCTAGAGAAAGGGTGTTGTCTGGTTTAATGTTTAATTAGAGCTCAGAGTTCAGGGCCAGATTTGGAGTTGGGATGGAGAATTGTTTGTGAGATCCTGTAGCAATTTTTGACTTAGCCTGGGTACCTCAACCACGCTCAGGAGTTTGGGGGACCTTCTGTTTGGCTGGATTATAGGCTCCAAGAAGAAACCCCTTTTCCCAGTACTCTCTCTCTCCTTTTTTTGAGACAGGGTCTCGTTCTGTTGCCCAGGCTGGAGTGCAGTGGCGTGATCACAGCTCATGCAACGTCAACCTCCCAGGTTCTGGTGATTCTCCCACCTCAACTTCCTGAGTAGCTGGGATTACAGGTGTGTGCCACCATGCCCAGCTAATTTTTTTTTTTTTTTTTCTGAGATAGAATCTCGTTCTGTCGCCAGGCTTGAGTGCAGTGGTGCGATCTCGGCTCATTGCAACCACCACCTCCTGGGTTCAAGTGATTCTCCTGCGTCAGCCTCCCAATTAGCTGGGACTACAGGCACATGCCACCATGCCCAGTTAATTTTGGTATTTTTAGTAGAGACGGGGTTTCACCATGTCGTCCAGGATGGTCTCCATTTCTTGACCTCATGATCCACCTGCCTCGGCCTCCCAAAGTGCTGGAATTACAGACGTGAGCCACCGCACCCAGCCCCCAGCTAATTATTATTATTTTTTGAGATGGAATCTCACTCTGTTGCCCAGGCTGGAGTGCAGTGGTATGATCTCGGCTCACTGCAAGCTCTGCCTCCCAAGTTCAAGCGATTCTCCTGCCTCGACCTCCCGAGTAGCTGGGACTACAGGCGCCTGCTACCACGCCCGGCTAATTTTTTGTATTTTTAGTAGAGACGAGGTTTCACCATGCTGGCCAGGCTGGTCTCGAACTCCTGACCTCTTGATCTGTCCGCCTTGGCCTTCCAAAGTGCTGGGATTACAGGCGTAAGCCACCGCACCTGGCCACTAATTTTTTATATATTTTGTACAGATGGGGTTTCACCGTGTTGCCCAAGCTGTTCTCGAACTCCTGGGCTCAAGCAATCCACCTACCTTGGCCTTGGCCTCCCAAAGTGCTGGGATTTGTAGGCATGAGCTACCATACCTGGTCCCCCCTGCCCCTTCTCTGTCTCTTTCTAGTCTGTAGCCCAAGGGATTTGGATACCCAAGTGCAGGCAGAATGGGAAGGTTGTAAGCACCAGGGAAGCCCATCTGGAGTCCAGGCTTGCAGCTGGGCCCCACCCCAGGCAAGACAACTGGGTGGATGACTCAGATGCTGCCCCCCCCCCCCCCCCGCCCCCGGTGGCTTTACAGGAGACAGCAGGAGACAGGGTGGAGACAGCAGTTGTCTTAAAGAGAGGAATGGTGGTCTGAATGTCTACATCTTCTGCCCCCCTCCCCATTGCATCCTGGAGTCCCTTGCCTGGCTCCTTCCTTAGACCCTCTGGTGGTGTCTGGAACCATAGCTCTCTCTAGACAGGCAACAGGCACAAGTAATTAGAATCCAGAGTTGAGTTCAGAGCTATGGATTGGGCTGCAGGATAGTGCCAGGGTCTGTGCCTTCCCATGTGAAACTGATGGAGGAAGGCTGAGTCAGAAGTGGGGAGATCCCAGGTCCACAAAGCAGAAGCACTACTTCCACCCCAGCGAGGCCCTGGTGCTCGACAACTTCCTGGATTGCCCACTGTTGCAGCCCCAGTGTGGACACGCAGGGAGATGCAGGCTCCAGTTCATGTAGCCTCTGATGAAGACAAGAACAGCAAAGGCCACAGAGGCACAGAGGCTTTTCCCATGTCACACAGTAAAGGGGTGATAGGTCAGCACTTGAGCACAGACCTTGTGACTTCCAGTTGGGTGTGCTCTTACCATTAAGCCTCACTTCTCTAGCTTGGGGGACAGGTTGGAGGGAGGATCTAGAGGGTGAGGTAAGGTGAAGTCAGGTAGCTGAGGCTCACTTCTGCAGCCTGGAAATTCTGCTCTGGGGCCAGTGACACCTTAATGCTCTATGACCATACTTGGTGGCTCATGCCTGCAATCCCAGTGCTTTGGGAGGCTAAGGCAGGAGGATCACTTGAGGCCAGGAGTTTGAGACCAGCCTGGGCAACATAGCAAGACCCCCTTCTGTACAAAAAAATTAGCCGGTCAACACCTGTAGTTCCAGCTACTCGGGAAGCTGAGGCAGGAGGATCACCTGAAGCCAGGAGTTTGAGGCTATTGTGAGCTATGACTGCACTACTGCACTCCAGCCTGGGAGACAGAGAAAGACCCTGTCTCTGAAAAAGAAGAAAAAAAAAAACTGCTCTCCTGCAGGGCCTGTTAGCATATGATCAATAGCCTTTGCTCCAGCCTATACCTGGAAAGACCCAGGACCCCTGCTAGCCCCCAGTCGTGAGACCGTCAGAGCCCTGGGAGGCTCGTGATTCTTGTCTTGAGACTATCTCGAGACTTGTCATGGGAATTGTCCACCTGGATTGAAAGGAAGCTGTGCCTTTTGGCAGGCCCATTAAGTTAATGGGATTGGAGACCTTTGAGGATGCATGGGCCCTGGGCTTTATCTGAGGGTACCTCCTGGTGTTACCTCTCCAACCCTTCACTACCAAATTTTTTTTTTTTTGAGACAGTCTCGCTCTCTGGCCCAGCCTGGAGTGCAGTGGCATGATCTTGGCTTACTGCAATCTCCACCTCCCGGGCTCAAGTGATCCTCCCACCTCAGCCTCCCAAGTAGCTGGGACTATAGGCACGTGCCACATGCTCGGCTAATTTTTCTTTTTTTTTTTTTTTGAGACGGAGTCTCTGTCAGCTTCAGGCTGAGTGCAGTGGCCGGATCTCAGCTCACTGCAAGCTCCGGCCCTGGGTTCCCACCATTCTCCTGCCTCAGCCTCCCTGAGTAGCTGGGACTACAGGCTTCACCGCCTCGCTAGTTTTTGTATTTTTAGTAGAGACGGGGTTTCACCAGACAGTTGTGATGGTCTCGACCTCCTGACCGTGGATTCACCCGCCTCGGCCTCCCAAAGTGCTGGGATTACAGGCTTGAGCCACTGCGCCTGGCCTCGGCTAATTTTTCTATTTTTAGTAGAGACCGAGTTTCATCATGTTACCCAGGCTGGTCTTGAACTCCTGTGCTTAAGCAATCCACCCACCTTGACCTCCCAAAGTGCTGGAATTACAGGTGAGAGCCACTGCACCCCAGCCCAAATCCACATTCTGATTCAAAGAGAAAGAAGAAGGGTGCAGCTAAACCTGGGGGTGAGAAGTACTTAAAGAGCCCAAGAGAAACAAAAAAGAGAATAATTCCTCACTAGGACCCCCTATTGCCTTCCCACTATTAGTGCCCTTGCTTGGCACTTCCCCTGGCCTCCAGGAGTCTGAGACTTACTCTTGCATGGATGTGCCCATTGCCCCCACTCCCAGGTCCACCCCCCAGTGATTTAGTAGCTTAGTGTCTGCGCTGAAGCCCAGGACAGCTGGGCCGACAACTGGTAGGAGATCCCTTCACCTACCAACTGTGCTTTCTGCTCCCCTCCCGCTCGCTTCCCTCCTCCCCAGCCCCTCGCCGCCCCTAGCAGCTGCGGCAGCCAAGACCAAGTCTTCAGAGGGCCAGACACAGGGGCAGGGTTCATTCCATTCTCACCTCCTTGGGGGCCCAGTGTACTGACAGGCCGAGCTCTAATATTATAGGAGATCTCTGGAAGATTGCAGGGTCTCTTATCCCTCAATAAGGGGCAAGGCAAGCCAGGCGCAGTGGCTCACGCCTGTAATCCCAGCACTTTGAGAGGCCGAGGGGGACAGATCACTTCAGGTCAGGAGTTCGAGACCAGCCTGGACAACATGGTGAAACCCTGCCTCTACTAAAAATACAAAAATTAGCCAGAAATTGCTTGAACCCAGGAGATCGCGCCACTGCATTCCAGCCAGGGTGACAGAGCAAGACTCCATCTCAAAAAAGTAATACTAATAATAAATAAATAAATAAGGGACAAGGTGATCCACCAACAAAATGACAGGCATTGTGATATAGTAGACACCCTAGCCCTCAGTGCCCTTAGTTCTGGGCGTGGCCCTTTCACTAAATTGCTGTGTGACCTTGAGCAAATCACCTCCCCTCTCTGGCTTTCCTTAGCTGTAAAAGAAAGGGATTGGAGCAGAAACTCTCCAGAGACCTTTTAGGTTCCAAAGTAGTACAGTGACCCACAAAGTGGGAAAACAGTCCTCTAAAATGCCAAGTTATTAATAGTAAAATCAAATATAAATAATGTGAATATAGTTAATAGCTAACGCTGTTCTCAATGGAAATGTTTCCCACAAGCTGTGGAATTAAAAATACTACCACATTTCTCTATTTCCTCATGAAAGTTTATTAGAAATGGTTAAATTGTGATATTACCCTCTTGGCAAATGCTTTGTTTTCATTGCTACTAGGAAAGGACAACTCGTTTTCAATGCCTCTCTCTTCTAGACGGTAGAAAGGGCTGTGTCATAGAGTAGGAAAGGGAGACTCGGCACAGGAATGGCTCCCGTTGACCCGCGTTGGGGGCTAGGGTGAAGGCCTAGGAGAGGCAGGACTGTTACCTTAGAGCTGGCCAGGATTAGAGAACAGTGCCTGGAACCTGGGGGAGGGGCACAGTGACCTTGGGCTGCCCACCTTCCACCCTTCCGGCACCCATACTGGCTCCCCCAACCTGTGGCTGGGCTGGGAGGAGGTCTTGGCCCCTACCAATCCCTTAAGGAAGGGGATAGAGTTTGGGAAGGGGAGTCCTCCCCTCACCCTTGCCTCCCCCAAGTTGTGAGAGAGGAAGCCGGAATCCCGCCTGCCGAAGCCAGGAATAATTCTGGCTGAGATCCCAGGCCCGGCAGGGGCGCTGAGTCACGGTAGAGGGCAGAGTGGAGAGTGGACAGGAGACCCTAAGCTTGTCTAGTCAGGGAAGCAGAGGCTGAGGCGTGGCCTTTTCTTGAGAACTACATTCAAGTTGCAGCAAGAAGGACCGTGGTCTGAATTTGACGGGGACAAATGGAAGGGAGATAGGACACATGAGTCCTTTTAGGGCTGGCTCAGGGGAGCTAGACTTCATTTCAAGGGGTCTAGGTTCTGGGCAGTTGAGAGGAGGCTATTTGGGGTCACCAAGGTTCCCCTTTCTTCCCAAAGCTCTAACACTGCCACCTTCTGCCGGCTAGGAGACAGCTGTGTCTTCTGAGGCTAGAGCTGGAATGCAGTGAGACCAGACTGCCTAGGTCCTCCCCCAGTTCTTCTCCTGACCTTGGGGTGTGGCTTCCACTCTCTCCCAGTGTCCTCAGGTTTAATAACTATGTGCCACCAGATGGAGAGTTAAGGGGCTGCTGAATTGGCTTCTTGTGAAGAGAATCCCCTAAATGTCCCTCCTTTTGGTCACTGGCCTCCCTCCCTCCCGCTTCAGGACATTCTACTATCTTCTTAGGCCATCCCTCCCTCCACCAGCCACGACTTCTTTTGCTCTATCCCCAAGCCCCACCCCTGCATTTTTGTGACAACACAGGAATGACTTCTGGAGAGAGAGGCCAGGAAGAAAAAAAGTGGCACTTGGCAGGAGACCTTGCAGGGGGCGGCTGGTGAGGAAGCCAGTCACCCATTGTCCAGGACCCCAGTGCCCTGGCCTCTGGCCTCAGGCTTCTCCTGCCTCTGTACAATGCCATGTTGATACGCCCAGCAGCTGTGACTCAGGCCTGGCCCCCTGCCAGGCCCAGCGCTTCTACTGGAGTTGCGTCTGAACATGTCAACAGGCCTCCTATCCCTCTCTCAGCACCAGTTCTCCCTACTTCAGCCCCTCCCTCTGCCTGGAATTAAGACCTGGCTTTGTCTTAGGGGAGGACAGCTGGGAGCCTGGTGGCTCTGGAAGGGGATCTGAGAGACCTCAGACCCTGGCATATTTGACTGTTTGGCAGGTGTCACGCACGCCCAAGGGAAGCGTGTGGAAGCAGAGCCATGCCTGCTGTGGGTGCACGTGCCTGCGTGAGGAGGTCGGGGTGTTCCATCCTGGGCTTTTGAGGTGTACGATATGCAGAACTTCACAGGTTGGGGTTTGGGGAAGGCTCAAAGGGCTTCTAAGCCTCTGGAACAGCTGACCCCCTCAGTTCCCCTCTCTCTCTCTCTCTTTTTTTTTTTTGAGACAGAGTCTCGCTCTGTTGCCCAGGCTGGAGTGCAGTGGCACGATCTTGCTCACTGCAACCTCCGCCTCCCGGGTTCAAGTGATTCTCCTGCCTCCGTCTCCTGAGTAGCTGAGATTACAGGCATGTGCCACCATGCCCAGCTAATTTATTTATTATTTTTTTTAATTTTTTGAGATGGAGTCTCACTCTGTTGCCCAGGCGAGAATGCAATGGCGTGATTTCAGTTCACTGCAACCTCCGCCTCCTGGGTTCAAGCAATTCTCCTGCCTCAGCCTCCCGAATAGCTGGGACTATAGGTACCCGCCACCATGCCTGGCTAATTTTTTTATTTTTAGTAGAGATGGGATTTCACCATCTTGGCCAGGATGGTCTCAAACTCCTGACCTCGTGATCCACCCACCTTGGCTTCCCAAAGTGCTGGGATTACAGGCATGAGCCACCGCGCCCAGCCTCAGTTCCTCTCTTTAAGGTCTCCTTTCCAGAGAGGGATAGCACCTCGAATGCCAGGGAGGGGAAGTCTCCATATCCTGCCCTTACCCGAGTGGTCGCAGACCCACAGACTAGCCAGGAAACCAAGCACTCGTTACTTTGCGGGGGTGGGTAGGAGCTATCAAACCTCATGACCCAAAGGTGTGGGTATGTGTATATTTGAGTGTGGGTGGGAGTGGCAGTTTCACTAGGCCTCCGTGTCACTCTCTGACTGGGGTATCTCCCAGCACGTGAGTCAGAGGCAGACACACTTCCCAGACTGTCTTACTGGATCTCTGTGTGTTACTCTCTGCAGTGTCTGTGTGTATCGTGCCATTTTCTATGTTTTGCACCAATCTGCTGTGAATGTCCTCAGGTGACCTGGGGGCAGGTTTTTAGTGCCTGAGCCTACCAGTCTCCAGGCCTTAGTTTCCCCCTGTAAAAGCATAGGAGTTGGTTCAGGAGAAGGTTCCTCTAGAAGCCTTGAGCCTGTGAACCGTCTAGTCTCAGGGTATTTGGGGGACACACAGAAAAAGCCCCAACACTGGCTGAAATCAGCAGGGCAGAGCTGAGACAAGCTCAAGTAGGATAAGGGGTAGGGAGGTTTTGGGTGAATGAGAGGGAGGGACAGAGGGAAGGAGGATATATTGCACTAGGAGGAGTTGCTGGAACCAAAGGAGGAGGGGTGGTAGGAGCATGCAGACTGACTTGGGGTGTCAGCAGAAGACGCCTCGTCACATGGCAGGAAGTCAGCCTGGGCAGAGGTCTAGGTATCCAGGAGGGGCTGGGTGCAGTGGCTCACACCTGTAATCCCAGGACTTTGGGAGGCTGAGGCAGGAGGATCATGTGAGGCCAGGAGTTCAAGACCAGCCTGGCCAACGTGGTGAAATCCTATCTCTACTAAAAATGCCAAAAATTAGCTGGATGTGGTGGCAGGCGCCTGTAATCCCAGCTACTCTGGAGGCTGAGGCACAAGAATTGCTTGAACCCAGGAGGTGGAGGTTTCAGTGAGCCGAGATCATGCCACTACACTCCAGCCTGGGCAACAGAGCGAGATTCTGTCTCAAAAATAATAATGGCCGGGCGTGGTGGCTCACGCCTGTAATCCCAGCACTTTGGGAAGCCGAGGCGGGTGGATCACGAGGTCAGGAGATTGAGACCATCCTGGCAAACACAGTGAAACCCCGTCTCTACTAAAAATACAAAAATTAGCCAGGCGTGGTGGCGGGTACCTATAGTCCCAGCTACTCAGGAGGCTGAGGCAGGAGAATCGCTTGAACCTGGGAGGCGGAGCTTGCAGTGAGCCGAGATCGCACCACTGCACTCCAGCCTGGGCGACAGAGCGAGACTCAAAAAGAAAAAGAAAAAATAATAAAATAGAGGCCGGGTGTGGTGGCTCATGCCTGTAATCCCAGCATTTTGGGAGGTAGAGGCGGGTGGATCACCTGAGGTCAGGAGTTTGAGACCAGCCTGGCCAACATGGTGAAACTCTGTCTCTACTAAAAATAGAAAAATTAGCCCGGCATGGTGGTGCAGGCCTGTAATCCAGCTACTCGGGAGGCTGAGAAGCAGGAGAATCACTTGAACCTGGGAGGCGGAGGTTGCAGTGAGCCTAGATTGCACCACTGCACTCCAGCCTGGGTGACAAAATGAGACTCCATCTCAAAATAATAATAATAGTAGTAATAATAATAAATGAAAAATTTTTAAATTAAAATTTAAAAAATTAGATGCCCAGGAGGATACAGGAGAGCATTTGCCACCAGGCGGACTCCCTGTACCCACCTGGCCACAGGGGGCGACGTTCCTGGGAGACAAGAAATGCCCAGGGGCTGGGAGACCCTCTGCTCTTCTGCTCCCTTCCTGTGTGCTGCCTGGCGATGGGGAACTCTGAGGGCTGGTGAGCAGGGGTGCCGGGGACTGGGTCTAAGGAGTCCCTGCAGGGCTGGGCCAGCTCCTCCACCTCCCCTTTGTCTTCCCCTCCCACTTGTTATTTTTAGCCACAGTGTCTGCCCCTCTTGCTTCTCCCCCAGACTGGAAGAGGAAACGGAGGCCTCTCCCTCGGGCCTAGCATGTTGCCCCCAGCAACTGGGCCCAAACAGGCCTGTGGCCGGCCCTGGCTTCCATATCTGGCATCAGAGTTGGGCTGAGCAGGGTGACTCAGAGGGTGGGTCAGTGCCTGGCCTGGTGCCCACCCAGCCCCTTTGCTGTGCTGGTGCCTTTCTTCCCCAAACAGCCCCAAGGGCCCAGGCCTGCTGCAGCCCGGGAGCCAGGCTTCCTTGTCCCACCAGGCACAACCCCGCAGACCACTGCTTTGGGTCACACTTGCAAGTGTCAGCTCTCATTTCTACCTTATTCTTTCCTCTCTGTTCCCCTCCCTACCCCCTCTCTTCCCTCTTTCTGAGATCAGATTTGCCAGTGATGGGAAGAGTTAGAAACAGGATGCCCAGCCCTTCTCGCCTCACGAGGCCGCTGGGATGCAGCCACTCCTGTGCTTGGGGAACCTGGAGGATGCAAGGGAAAGGACTGGCGCTCTGTTGGCACAGCACCCGGCCTGGGGCAGGACGCGCGCAAAGCCAGGGTCTCCCCTGTGAGCACTAGAGGATTTCCCGACCCCTGCCTGGGTATTGTGTGCCTGAGCATGAATCACCTGAGGGGCCCAGGTTCCCACCCTTCCCAGCTCCTCTGGCCTGCCCCACCCTGTCCTCCCTGCCAACCCAGCATGGGGACGGCACTCAGCATGTGCCCAGCTTTCCTGATGCCAGCCCCCAGTGGACTGGGCTGCACCACCATCCTGGGGCTGAATGCCTGGCCAGGGTCTACTTTGGTCCCTGCTAGGTCTGAGGGCCCCTCCTAGGAAGGAAATGGCGCTTGGGGGCAGGGGCAGGGAGGAGGGAGGAGAGACACTGGGCTCTACTGTATCCCTAGTCATTTCTTGGGGTGTGCGTGTGGCTCCCTGGCCACAGAGCTCCTGAGGTCTGAGTCATGAGCCCATGGGTGATAGTGGCTTCTTCCCTGCAGATGGGAGCTCCCTGTGCCTGACTAAGAAAACCACAAAGGTTCTTCCTCGCTTCCCTCTCTGCTCGTGGTTTCTCTCATCTGCAGGGTGTGTCTTAGTCCTTTAATCTCCTCTCTTTGCAGTGATAGTCAAAACCTCCACGAGGGAAAGATATATACCCCCCTTACTTTCTTTTTGTATTTGTTTTGAGACGGAGTCTCACTCTGTCACCCATGCCGTGGTGCAGTGGCACAGTCTTGGCTCACTGCAACCTCTGCCTCCTGAGTTCAAGTGATCCTCCTACCTCAGCCTCCTGAGTAGCTGGGACTACAGGTGCCCACCACCATACCCAGCTACTTTTTTTTTTTTTTTGAGATAGAGTCTCACTCTGTTGCCCAGGCTGGAGTACAGTGGCACAATCTCGACTCACTACAACCTCTGCCTCCCAGGCTCAAGCAATTCTCATGTCTCAGCCTCCCAAGTAGCTGGGACTACAGACGTGCACCACCATGCCCAACTAGTTTTTGTATTTTTAATAGAGTCAAGGTTTCACCATGTTGGCAGGCTGGTCTCGAACTCCTGGTCTCAAGTGATCCACCTGCCTCAGCCTCCCAAAGTGCTGGGATTACAGATGTGAGCTACCACGCCCAGTCAGCCCCCTTACTTTCTTCGGAGACCATATACTGTGGCTTGTGCCAAAGTGGTATAGCATGGATTTCCAGCTCCCCTGTCTACTTGCTGCGGGACCCTGGACGTAGCTTTCTGTGCCTGTTTCCTCAATTGCATAGGAATAGCACCTATCGCATAGGGTAGCTGTGAAAATGACATGAATTAACATTATAATATTTAGAGCAGTGCTTGGTACCTAATAGGCTCTATGTAAGTGTTTGCTGTTATGTTATTATTATCACTGCCACCACTACTTTTGCAAGCAGCAGAAGGTGAAGAGGTTAGCCTGAAGAGAAAACTTCTGTCCTCATCAGCCCATAAGCTCGCAGGGCACAGGGACCGTGCATCTCTGTTTTCCTCAGTTGGTATCTGCCAGGCACTGGCAAGGAAAGGCTGTTACCAGGGGGAACTCCTGGAATTCCTCCTGGTACCTAAGGAGGCTGGGGAGACAGGACTAGGGAAGAGGTGCCCTTGAGACATCGGAAATCATCCCATTGCCTTACAGCTTTCAGCTCAGGCTGGCTGGTCGGGGGAACACTTTGTGGCATAGTGTCTGCCCTCTTCCTCCTCCTGGCTTCTCCGTTCTCTCTGGAACTTGTGGCTTAGGAAAGCAGTGAGGTGGAGAAGGAAGAACCTTAGATCAGCAGCTAGAATTGACTGGAATGCTGCTGCTGGCTTGCGGTAATTGACACTGGGCCATTCACCTTCCTCCTCTGTGCCTCAGTTTCCTCATCTATAAAAGGGAGAGGGTTGAGCTGAACCAACTCTAAGCTCCTTCTAGTTCTCTAAATTCTGAGAGCCTCCCAGTACAGCCAGCTGCAGCCGTTAGCCTTCAGGGTAGGGAGGCCTCTTCTGGGAAGCCCCAGCCAGCCTGGGAGTCAGCCCAAGGAGCTCGGAATCTAAGTCTGCCCCAGTCGCTTTACCAGCGGTTTTTCTTCATTCTCCCTCCTCCCCCTGCAGCTGCTTCAGCTTCGGAAAAGTTCTGAAGTCATGGAAAGTTGGGGCTGTGCTCCCAGCCAGGGGCTGGGCCGGATGGCAGCCAAAACCTGAGCTGGGTTTTGACTTTATTTTTAGCTTTTCTGACTGAGACAGAGGAGGGAATACATTCTCCGGTTCTGGAAGGGGCTCTTTTTTGCAGGAGACAGACACTTGCATTAAACAACTTAGGTTCTGAGGTGTGGCCAGAAGCCTGGGCTGAGCAAGTGTGCAGGCTGGGGGAGCTCCCTCTGACTTTTCACGTCCTTCCCCTGCCCCTCTGAGTGTCACTCTATCCTCCTCTCTGCCTGGTGGGGGAGGTGGGGGTGACTCCTTTTTTGGACTCTCCTAAGCCGATGGTAGGACACCGCCTGGGGCTCGTCCTCCAGAGCTTCTGCACATCTAGCCTTCCCTCTCCCTCTTCAGAGTGAATTGCTGGGCCTCTTGGAGTTTAGGGCTTTTGTGGTAGGAGAAAAATGTTGGCAGGGCTGCTTTTCTCCTTTCCAGGATAGATTTTTCCTTCTGCCCACGCTTGGTTTTCCTTTTTTCCATCTGCTGTGGTGGGCTCATGCTTAAGCACTGATGAGTTACAGATGGCAGCTGGAACCAGGTCCTTTGGATCTTTCCCTCCACTCCCTGGGTCTGCTGCTTTCTCTCACCCTATATTTGTGAAGGGATTGTAACATCTAGAAAGTTCCTGGGTTCTCTGGAGGTTTTTAAGAAAATAAGACCTTTCTATTTCTCCAGTCCACTAGCAAAAATAATCAGGGGCCCAGAAAAGGTGAAGGAGGTGGCAGAGACAGCTCCGTTTGACTGGTTATAGCTAAAGCTTTACCCACTTTGAGGAGCAGGGAGGCTTAAAGCTGGGGCCCAGATAGACCTGGAGGCCTGGGATCCACACCTGGAGGCAGATGCTGAGGCTGTGGTAGATGGGTAGGGCTCAGCCTTCTCCCAGGGCATGGATGAGGCAGGAGGGACGGAGGCAGGGACCCCTCTGTTCAGTGCAGATCAGGGCACCCAGACTGGGTCCTGAGAAAGGAAAGGGTCAATATTGTGCCTGGTTGTCCTTGTCTGAGGTCCCTCTGAACTCTAACCAGACTTTCCTTCCCCACAGTCCCACATGTGTAAAAGGGACTAGGAGAGGTGACCAGTACCTTTGGGGCTCAGACCGAGAAGTGCTAGGGACAAGTGGGCCATGAGCTTAGTTGTCAGGCTCCTCTGAGGGAGGGAAGCTTGGCCAAAGGGAAGTGGGTGGAGTCCAGGGAGAAGGCTAAGGCCCTGTGTGGGAAGGGGCAGGAGACAAAGGTACCCCTGTCTCTTTGGGAAAGAATGGGAGGAGAGAGAGGGAAAAGCATTCATATCACGGGGTAGAGCTCTGCCCTTGGCCCCAGGCACGTTCCTGAGCCCTGACTCATGGGAAGGGTGGAGAAGCAGGAAGGGGGTTTTCAGGGACCTTGGGGAGGTGGGAGCCCAGCCCCAGAGGCAAGCAGATGCAAACCAACCTAATGCAAGGATGCCCTCTCCTGGTAGTTGCAGGGACAGCAGCGCCAGCCCCCATGGTTGACCTCTTGGGAGCCTGGCACTGTCTAGGCACGCAGATTCCTTCTCTTAAATCCACTCTCCCCTCTCTTCTTTAGCAATACCAAGAAGGAGGGTGACCTGATGGCTGCTCAGGCTCGGCTGAAGGACCTGGAGGCTCTGCTCAATTCCAAGGAGGCCGCACTGAGCACTGCTCTCAGTGAGAAGCGCACGCTGGAGGGCGAGCTGCATGATCTGCGGGGCCAGGTGGCCAAGGTGAGGCCACCCTGCAGGGCCTGCCCATGGCCCCACCTAACACATGTACACTCACTCTTCTACCTAGGCCCTCCCCCATGTGGTGCCTGGTCTGACCTGCCACCCGATTTCAGAGCCATTCACCTGTCCTAGAGTCATTTCAGCCACTGAGGCCACATCTTATCCTAATTTGACTGCCCATGGGATCTACCACAGTGAATTTAAAATAATCCAGGAGGCCAGGTGTGGTGGCTCACACCTGTAATCCCAGCACTTTGGGAGGCCGAGGCGGACGGATCACGAGGTCAGGAGATCGAGACCATCCTGGCTAACACGGTGAAACCCATCTCTACTAAAAATACAAAAAATTAGCCGGGCATGGTGGTGGGCGCCTGTAGTCCCAGCTACTTGGGAGGCTGAGGCAGGAGAATGGCGTGAACCTGGGAGGTGGAGCTTGCAGTGAGCCGAGATCACGCCACTGCACTCCAGCCTGGGCAACAGAGCGAGACTCCGTCTCAAAAAAAAAAAAAAGAAGTGGATGGCTAACTACATATGGGACATGTGTTAATAATGCTTTGTGTATATATAGTGGCCTTTACTTTCAAAACACTCTTCTCCAGTTTATCATGTTAAAAGCTAGAAATTGGGCCAGGTGTGGTGGCTCATGCCTGTGATCCTAGCGCTTTGGGAGGCCGAGGCGGGTGGGTCATTTGAGGTCAGGAGTTGGAGACCAGTAATCCCACCTGTAATCCCAGCTACTTGGGAGGCTGAGGCAGGAGAATCGCTTGAACCCGGGAGGTGGAGGTTGCAATGAGCCAAGATTGGGTCACTGCACTCCAGCCTAGGTGACACAGCGAGATTCCATCTCAAAAAATTAAAAAAATAAAAATAAATAATAAATAATAAATAAAAGCTAGGAATCAAAAAAGCAGTTTATTCCTAATTTCACAGTCTCATCTGTTCATAGCGGGGCCAGGATGAGAGTCAGTGGCCAAGTTTCCATCCTGGATTCTTTCCCTTCCCAGGCCCTAACATCACAGTGTACCAGGGAAAGACCCGGAGAAGCCACCAAACCAAGGCTGGGCCACCTTCCTCCTGGGTCTGGTCTCCTGCCTCCCAGTTGTACCCCTCCCCCAGCCCTTCCTGGATGCACTGATCAGCCTGTGCTTCCTTGCCCTGTTTTTATTTTTCTTTCTTTCTTTTTTTTTTTTTGAGACGGAGTCTTGCTCTGTCGCCCAGGCTGGAGTGCAGTGGTGCGATCTTGGCTCACTGTAAGCTCTGCCTCCCGGGTTCACGCCATTCTCCTGCCTCAGCCTCCCGAGCAGCTGGGACTACAGGTGCCCACCACCTCGCCCGGCTAGTTTTTTTGTATTTTTTAGTAGAGACGGGGTTTCACCGTGTTAGCCAGGATGGTCTCGATCTCCTGACCTTGTGATTGCCCATCTCGGCCTCCCAAAGTGCTGGGATTACAGGCGTGAGCCACCGCACCCGGCCGCCCTGTTTTCTTTATAAATAGAGACATGTTCTCTCTCTCTCTCTCTTTTCTTTCGAGACGGAGTCTTACTCTGTCACCCAGGCTGGAGTGCAATGGCACAATCTCGGCTCACTGTAACCTCCGTCTCCCGGGTTCAAGCCATTCTCCTGCCTCAGCCTCTTGAGTAGCTGGGATTAGAGGTGCCCACCACCACGCCTAGCTGCTTTTTGTATTTTTAGTAGAGATGGGGTTTCACCATGTTGGCCAGGCTGGTCTTGAACTCCTGACCTCAGGTGTTCTGCCCACCTCAGCCTCCCAAAGTGCTGGGATTACAGGTATGAGCCACCACGCCCGGCAAAACGTGTTTTCTCTATGTTGTCGAGGCTGGTCTTGAACTCCTGGCCATGAGAGTTCTTCCTGCCTCAGTCTCCCAATGTGCTGGGATTATAGGCATGAGCCACCACACTTAGCCCAGCCTGTGCTTTCTTAAATGAAAATCTAAGCATACGGCTGGGCGGATCACGAGGTCAAGAGATCGAGACCATCCTGGCCAGCATGGTGAAACCCCGTCTCTACTAAAAATACAAAAATCAGCTGGATGTAGTGGCACGTGCCTGTAGTCCCAGCTACTTGGGAAGCTGAGGCAGGAGAATCGCTTGAACCTGGGACGTGGAGGTTGCAATGAGCCGAGATTGCGCCACTGCATGTCTTGCCTGGCGACAGAATGAGACTCCGTCTCCAAAAAAAAAAAAAAAAAAAGAGGCCAGGTGCGGTGGCGCACGCCTGTAATCCCAACACTTTGAGAGGCCAGCAGATCCCAAGGTCAGGAGATCGAGACCATCCTGGCTAACACGGTGAAACCCCGTCTCTACTAAAAATACAAAAAATTAGCCAGGCCTGGTGGCAGGTGCCCGTAGTCCCAGCTAGTCGGGAGGCTGAGGCAGGAGAATGGCGTGAACCTGGGAGGCGGAGCTTGCAGTGAGCCGAGATCGCGCCATTGCACTCCAGCCTGGGTGACAGAGCAAGACTCCGTCTCAAAAAATAAAAATAAAAAAAGAAGAAAAGAAAATCTAAGCATGGTGCTCCTCTGCTCAAACATCCTCAGGTTCTTTTCATGGCAGATAAGGGCATCTCTTCATGAGCCAGCCCCTGCCTACTGACCCAGCCACCTCTCCCATCCCTTCCCACCCCATACTTCAGGCTTCAGCAGTACTGATCTTTCCAAAGACCCCAGAACATGCATGCCTTCATACCTCTGTGTCTGTACATGCTTGTTTCTGCCCTTGAAGTCATGACAGTAACTCTCTGCAGGCCCTGCTAGCCTGTCCCTTGGGTCTTAGCCTCTTGGAGGCCTTCCCAGAGCCCCCCACAACTACCCCAGGCTTACTTTGGTTTCTTCTCTCATGTCCCCTCAGTACTTTGCACATACCTCCTTTATAGCATTTGCTATGTTGTGCCAGAGAAGGGAGTCCTGTGGTTAGGGGGCATATATCTTTTCTTTTTTTTTTTTTTTTGAGACAGAGTCTTGCTGAGTTGCCCTGGCTTGAGTGCAGTAGTGCGATCTCGGCTCACTGCAACCTCCACCTCCTGGGTTCAAGTGATTTTTGTACCTCAGCCTCCTGAGTAGCTGGGACTACGGCATGTGCCACCATGCCCGGCTACTTTTTTGTATTAGATACATCTTTTCTTTCTTAGCACAGTACCTGCTGAGAGTGAGTGAGATGTCCTGACCTCTGCAGGCATCCAAGGCTCTCCTTCCCTGGACCTGTTTCCACATGTATAAAGGGGTGCACGGGCAGCAGCCCACCTCTCAGCTTCCTTTCAGTCATTGTGTTCTGTGACCCCTTTTCCTCACCTCTGCCTGCTTTCTCACAGCTTGAGGCAGCCCTGGGTGAGGCCAAGAAGCAACTTCAGGATGAGATGCTGCGGCGGGTGGATGCTGAGAACAGGCTGCAGACCATGAAGGAGGAACTGGACTTCCAGAAGAATATCTACAGTGAGGTGGGGACTATGCTTTGCAGGCCAGAGAGCTGGGACTGGGTGATGACAGACTTGGGCTGGGCTAGGGGGGACCAGCTGCATGCAGAGCTCGCCTTCCTGTGTCCCTTGCCCTAGTGGACAGGGAGTTGGGGGTAGCCAGCATTCAGCTCCCAGGTTAAAGTAGGGCTGGTAGTGGCTCATGGAGTAGGGCTGGGCAGGGAGCCCCGCCCCTGGGTCTTGGCCTCCCAGGAACTAATTCTGATTTTGGTTTATGTGTCCTTGTTCCAACCCTTCCAGGAGCTGCGTGAGACCAAGCGCCGTCATGAGACACGGCTGGTGGAGATTGACAATGGGAAGCAGCGTGAGTTTGAGAGCCGGCTGGCGGACGCCCTGCAGGAACTGCGGGCCCAGCATGAGGACCAGGTGGAGCAGTACAAGAAGGAGCTGGAGAAGACTTATTCCGCCAAGGTGCTTGCTCTCCGCTGGTTCCCTTACTACCTCTGCCCTCGGCAGCCCTACCCTTGCCCACGCTGGGCTATTCCTTGGGATCAGGCAGATGGTGGCAGGGAGCTCAGGGTGGCTCAGGACCTGAGGCTATAGCAGTGATGCCCAACTCAGGCCTGTGCCTACACCCCTCCCGGTCACCACAGTTGTAACTTTGTGTCCTCCCCTCCAGCTGGACAATGCCAGGCAGTCTGCTGAGAGGAACAGCAACCTGGTGGGGGCCGCCCACGAGGAGCTGCAGCAGTCTCGCATCCGCATCGACAGCCTCTCCGCTCAGCTCAGCCAGCTCCAGAAGCAGGTGATACCCCACCTCACCCCTCCCTCCAGGGGCCTGGAGTCTGGGCAGGATGCAGGCCGGAAGCCTGGGGTTGGGGCGGGGGGGTTCCTGAGGAGAAGAGGGATGAAATGTGTCCCCAGGACCACAGAGAAGGGCCGCAGGATGTGGAATCAGATGGCCTGTGTGCTGTTTCTGTACACTCTTACCTCACCTTTACTTCTCAGGGCTTTGGTTTTCACTTTCGAGAATGGAGGCTGTTCTTAATCTCCCCAACTCAGAGTTACCATAAGACTCTGCAATGTGAGGTGTTAAAAGCATCAGTATTGTTCTAGCTGGCTGTGCCATTTGTGACAGGAGAAAAAGGGTCTAGTCTCAGAACGAGAGGTTTGAGTTAGACAAGGGGAAGGACTTCCCAGTTTCCAGCCAAGACTATGTTTAGAGCTTGTGATGGGCTCTGATGAGGGCTCTAGGGAAGCCTCTGATTGCAGATCCTGGAGAGGGTAGCCAGGTGTCTCCTACGCCGACCCATGTCCCTCCTTCCCCATACTTAGGGCCCTTGGGAGCTCACCAAACCCTCCCACCCCCTTGCAGCTGGCAGCCAAGGAGGCGAAGCTTCGAGACCTGGAGGACTCGCTGGCCCGTGAGCGGGACACCAGCCGGCGGCTGCTAGCGGAAAAGGAGCGGGAGATGGCCGAGATGCGGGCAAGGATGCAGCAGCAGCTGGATGAGTACCAGGAGCTTCTGGACATCAAGCTGGCCCTGGACATGGAGATCCATGCCTACCGCAAGCTCCTGGAGGGCGAGGAGGAGAGGTGGGCTGGGGAGATGTCAGGGAGGTGCTGGCGGTGTCCTCTGGCCGGCGAGTGGCCTTGACTAGACCCCTACTTGGTCTCCCTCTTCCCAGGCTACGCCTGTCCCCCAGCCCCACCTCGCAGCGTAGCCGCGGCCGTGCTTCCTCCCACTCATCCCAGACACAGGGTGGGGGCAGCGTCACCAAAAAGCGCAAGCTGGAGTCCGAGAGCCGCAGCAGCTTCTCACAGCACGCACGCACTAGTGGGCGTGTGGCCGTGGAGGAGGTGGACGAGGAGGGCAAGTTTGTCCGGCTGCGTAACAAGTCCAATGAGGTAGGCTCCTGGTCAGGGTCTAAGGGGATACAGCTGCATCAGGGAGAGAGTGGCAAGACAGAGGGATGGCATGTGGAGAGAGGAACATCCCTCCCCTCAGAGGGTGGACCAGGGTGAGCCTGTATATCTCCTCCACACTCTAGTTCCAGGCCTGGCTCCTGGACTCTTTGGCTGTGAGACCTTGAGCAGGTTATTTAACCTCTCAGAGCATCAGTTTCCTTATCTGTAAAATGGGGACGAATAATGATCCCTAAGTCTTTGAGTTGTCAGGAAGATGAAAGATAAGATATCCGTGTGCCTGGCTCTGCGTATGTGTCCACAGATCATGGCTATTATCCCCAGGGGGAAGGACAGTGACAGAGGTGGGTGTAGATGGAAGGAGAGGCCTCAATTGCAGGCGGGCACAGGGCTGGGCCCTTGAGCAAGATAGACCCAAAAGCCTGGTTGAGCCTCCCCCACCTTCCTCTTCCCTATCTTCCTGGCAGGACCAGTCCATGGGCAATTGGCAGATCAAGCGCCAGAATGGAGATGATCCCTTGCTGACTTATCGCTTCCCACCAAAGTTCACCCTAAAGGCTGGGCAGGTGGTAACGGTGAGTGGCAGGGCACTTGGGACTCTGGGGAGGCCTTGGGTGGCGATGGGAGCACTGGGGTAAGTGTCCTTTTCTCCTCTCCAGATCTGGGCTGCAGGAGCTGGGGCCACCCATAGCCCCCCTACCGACCTGGTGTGGAAGGCACAGAACACCTGGGGCTGCGGGAACAGCCTGCGCACTGCTCTCATCAACTCCACTGGGGAAGTAAGTAGGCCTGGGCCTGGCTGCTTGCTGGACGAGGTTCCCCCTGGTGGCCAACATCGGAGCCAGCTTCCCCCAACCCAAGTTAGTCAATTCAGGGCCCCTTTCTAGAGCTCTCTGTTGCAGGCCCCAGACTTCCCCACCAAGTAGGCAAACCAAAAGATGCTTCCTCAACAGCACAAGGGGTAGAAGTTAGACTGTGAGGATTGTTAAAGGCAGAGCCATACTCCTACCCGGAGAGCTTGACAGTGTCCCTCTGGAGTGGAAATGAGTTCCTTAGCTCCGTCACCACAGAGGACAGAGTAAGAAGCAGGCCGGACAAAGGGCAGGCCACAAGAAAAGTTACAGGTGTTCACTGGGGTAGACATGCTGCACAACCCTTCCCTGGCCCTGACCCTTGGGCCTGGTCCCATGTCCTTGCCAGGAGGTGGCCATGCGCAAGCTGGTGCGCTCAGTGACTGTGGTTGAGGACGACGAGGATGAGGATGGAGATGACCTGCTCCATCACCACCACGTGAGTGGTAGCCGCCGCTGAGGCCGAGCCTGCACTGGGGCCACCCAGCCAGGCCTGGGGGCAGCCTCTCCCCAGCCTCCCCGTGCCAAAAATCTTTTCATTAAAGAATGTTTTGGAACTTCACTCGCTGGCCTGGCCTTTCTTCTCTCTCCTCCCTATACCTTGAACAGGGAACCCAGGTGTCTGGGTGCCCTACTCTGGTAAGGAAGGGAGTGGGAACTTTCTGATGCCATGGAATATTCCTGTAGGAACAGTGGACAAGAGTCTGGATTTGTCTCCTGGGAAAGGGAAGGGAGGACAGACGTGGGGCATGCCTGCCCTGCCTCTCTCCCCCATTCCTGTTGCATGCATATCCTCTCATTTCCCTCATTTTTCCTGCAAGAATGTTCTCTCTCATTCCTGCCCCTCCTCCAATTAATAGTGCATGCCTGCTGCCCTACGAGCTTGCTCCCTTTCTCTCTCCTTTTCCTCTTAAGCTCAGAGTAGCTAGAACAGAGTCAGAGTCCCCTCTCTGGTTCTCTGTCCCCAAGTCTTCCTGAGCCTTCTCCCCTTTTATGTCTTCCCTCCCCTCCTCCTGGCCCCTGGCCTCCCAAAGCCCTATTGCCCGCTGGCTCCTTGGGCACAGAACCCCACCTTCCTGCCTGGTGGCTGGGAGCCTGCAGGAGCCTGGACCCTGGTTGGGCCTGAGTGGTCAGTCCCAGACTCGCTGTCCCGCCTGAGCCTTGTCTCCCTTCCCAGGGCTCCCACTGCACCAGCTCGGGGGACCCCGCTG
Source organism: Papio anubis (assembly GCF_008728515.1). Classification (NCBI taxonomy): domain Eukaryota; kingdom Metazoa; phylum Chordata; class Mammalia; order Primates; family Cercopithecidae; genus Papio; species Papio anubis. Next base: position 126,852,825 of record NC_044976.1, read on the forward strand.
AGTACAACCTGCGCTCGCGCACCGTGCTGTGCGGGACCTGCGGGCAGCCTGCCGACAAGGCATCTGCCAGCGGCTCAGGAGCCCAGGTGGGCGGACCCATCTCCTCTGGCTCTTCTGCCTCCAGTGTCACGGTCACTCGCAGCTACCGCAGTGTGGGGGGCAGTGGGGGTGGCAGCTTCGGGGACAATCTGGTCACCCGCTCCTACCTCCTGGGCAACTCCAGCCCCCGAACCCAGGTGAGTTGTCTCTTTGCTTTGTCTCCAAACCCTGCAGGCGGGTCACTAGTCATCGAGGGGTAGGACGAGGTGGCCTTGCCGGGGGGAGAGCCTGCCTTCTCTTCCGCAGCCCGGGGGAGTGGGAGCCTCCTCCCCAGAGCCTGAGTCCTAGTCAGCCCACCCCTGCATCCTGCCCCTCTCGTCTGAGCCCCAGACTGGAGGGCAGGGTCAGGGCTGGAGTGTGAGAGATGGGAGAGATGCTACCTCCCTTGTAGGAGCCAGGGGAGGGAGGGTCCGGGTCCAGGCCCTGCTGCTCACACCCCTCTCCTCTGTCTTCTCTCGTAGAGCCCCCAGAACTGCAGCATCATGTAATCTGGGACCTGCCAGGCAGGGGTAGGGGTGGAGGCTTCCTGCTTCCTCCTCACTTCATGCCCACCCCCTGCCCTGCACCTCATGGGAGGGGGCTCAAAGCCAAAGAAAAATAACCCTTTGGTTTTTTTCTTCTGTATTTTTTTTTTTCTAAGAGAAGTTATTTTCTACAGTGGTTTTATACTGAAGGAAAACACAAGCAAAAAAAAAAAAAAAAAAAAAAACAGCATCTATCTCAATCCTAATTTCTCCTCCCTTCCTTTTCCCTGCTTCCAGGAAACTCCACATCTGCCTTAAAACCAAAGAGGGCTTCCTCTAGAAGCCAAGGGAAAGGGGTGCTTTTATAGAGGCTAGCTTCTGCTTTTCTGCCCTGGCTGCTGCCCCCACCCCGGGGACCCCGTGACATGGTGCCTGAGAGGCAGGCATGGAGGCTTCTCCGCCAGCCTCCTCTGGACAGCAGGCTCACTGCCAGGCCAGCCTCCCAGAGGGAGGGAGAGAGAGAAAGAGAGAGGACAGCTTGAGCTGGGCCCCTGGGCTTGGCCTCCCGTGATTCCACTACACCTGGCTGAGGTTCCTCTGCCTGCCCCACCCCCAGTCCCCACCCCTGCCCCCAGCCCCGGGGTGAGTCCATTCTCCCAGGTACCAGCTGCGCTTGCTTTTCTGTATTTTATTTAGACAAGAGATGGGAATGAGGTGGGAGGTGGAAGAAGGGAGAAGAAAGGTGAGTTTGAGCTGCCTTCCCTAGCTTTAGAGCCTGGGTGGGCTCTGTGCAGTCACTGGAGGTTGAAGCCAAGTGGGGTGCTGGGAGGAGGGAGAGGGAGGTCACTGGAAAGGGGGAGATCCTGCTGGCACCCACCGTGGAAGAGGAAGGCAAGAGGAGGTGGAGGGGTGTGGCAGTGGTTTTGGCAAACACTAAAGAACCCTTGCCTTCCCGTTTCCCATCTGCACCCCTTCTCTCCTCCCCAAATCAATACACTAGTTGTTTCTACCCCTGGCTGCTGTGGTGTCTTTGTTGGTGGACGTCGCTGTGTGTACTGAGATGCGGACTCGTGGGCACGCGCGCGCACACACACACACACACACACACACAGCGCCACACGGTCACTGCATCCTCCTGCTCATTGCTGCCCAGTCCTGCCCTGCTCCAGGGGAAACAATTAGAGATCAGAGCACTTTGGGTGCACATCTGAGCACTCGGTGGTGGCTGAGGGGGAAAGGCTTTGATATAAGCATCACCACCCACTGTATGACTCTCTCCCAGTGGAAGCCCTTCAGAGAAGCAGAGCCTGAAGGAGGGCTTTTGCTAACTAACTTCCTGCATCCACCAGCATTTACTGAGTGCTTTCTCTGTGCTGGGCCCTGAATGAAGCATGAATATAAGACATATGATACAGATCCAGTCTGAGGGTGGTGACATCAGGATGTAAGGACAAGGACACCCAGGGAGGAGGGAACAGAAGCTGCAGGAGAGGGCAGAGGAAAGGAGCAGTTGATGTCACTTTGTGCCATGTTGTGCTTGGGGGATTGGGAAATGAACAAAACAAGATGCCCACTGTCCTCAGGGAAATTACACCCCAGTGGGAGTCAGAAAACAGACTGCAGACAAAGGGACGTGTTAGGCCAAGTAGGAGACTCGGAGGGGGCTCCAACCTGGGGGAATGAGGTGCCCAGACTGAGGGGAGGAGCCCCAAACAGAGAACATGAGCTATAGGAGCCAGCCTTTCTCTGGCCCTTCCTAGTTTCCAAAGCATTTCTGCAGCATCTCATTTGGCCTTCGTACTGTCTTGAGAGGTAGGTATTGTCTGCTAGGCCCCTGGAACTCAAGCCACTCAGCTCAAAGGTGGCACAGATCCCAAGATTCTGGAAGTTTATGTTTCCTGGGCAGAGTTGAGCCTGCAGTCAAGAGTCAGTGAGAAAAGGGCATGTCTGGCTGGGATCGTGGGAAAACATGTGAGAAAGCAAAATTGCTGAGAGGAGAAGGGCCCCTGAGGTCATGCTGGACACTCCTGATTCCACCACAGTGCGTTTAGGGAAGGGAAGTTAAGAGGAAGGAGGTTTGAAGAAGGGGTCCCTGCTTGGGTTGGCAGTTTCCAAGAAGGAAACCCTTCCTCTCCTAGGCCTCAGCAAAGACCCTGAGGCCCCACAGATGTGGGGTCTTAGATGTATGTCAGCGAAGGAGTCCGTGTTTCCCAAAGTGAGGACACCCACCTGCACTTCCTGAGCCGGGCACCTCAGGGCGCCAGAGCCCCACCACGGTGGCGCCCGTGCATCCTGGCTGGGGGGGTGGCGCTGGGGGGGTGGTTCCTTCGCTGCTCAGCTGAACCCTGGTGAGCTGGCTACACGGGCATTGTGGGCTGGTGAACACTAGGGGCAGCAGGCGACGTTCCTAGATCTTGAGGAGGAAGGCTGAGGGCATAGGACCGCATGCAAACACTGCCCCACAAGCTGGCAGCGCAGCGGGGGCAGCAGCCGGGGACTCAGCAGTTAAGGCGTCCGCACACGTGGTCACCTCACATGATGCTCACAGCACAAGTCAGCACTCAGCAGCCACGTTTCATTATGTAAAAAAAAATTGTTGTTGTTGTTAAAATGTAATACATGCTTGGCCTAGCGTGGTGACACGCACGCCTGTAGTCCCAGCAACTCCTGGCCTGAGGCAGGAGGATTGTTGAGTCCAGGAGTTCTCGGCCAGCTTGGGCAACAGCAACAACAAAAATATATATCATATGGTAAAATTCAAAACACAGGTAAGGGATGGGCGCAGTGGCTCATACCTGTAATCCCGGCACTTTGGGTGGCTGAGGCAGGCGGATCTTGGGGTCAGGAGTTCGAGACCAGCCTGGCCAACGTGGCAAAACGTCTGTACTATATAAAAATTAGCTGGGTGTGGTCGTGCGTGCCTGTAATCTCCGCTATTCGGGAAGCTGAGGCAGGAGGATTGCTTGAACTGGGTGGCGGAGGTAGCAGTGAGCCGAGATCACACAACTGCACTACAGCCTCTACAGCCTGGGCGACAGAGTAACACTCCCTCTCAAAAAAAAAAAAAAAAAAAAAGTTATTATTTTGCTCAGGGTATTTATTTATCTATTTATGAGACGGAGTCTCGCTCTGTCACCCAGGCTGGGGTGCAGTGGCACAATCTCGGCTCACTGCAAGCTCCGCCTCCCAGGTACATGCCATTCTCTTGCCTCAGCCTCCCGAGTAGCTGGGACTACAGGCGCCCGCCGCCATGCCAGGCTAATTTTTTGTATATTTAGTAGAGATGAGGTTTCACTGTGTTAGCCAGGATGGTCTCGATTTCCTGACCTCGTGATCCACCTGCCTCAGCCTCCCAAAGTGCTGGGATCACAGGCATGACCCACCATGCCTGGCCTTATTTATTTATTTTTAATAATTTTTTAAAGAAAACAGGTAAGAACAAATAGTTTTTTAAAAATCCATTTCTTTCTTTCTTTCTTTCTTTCTTTCTTTCTTTCTTTTCTTTCTTTCTTTCTTTTTGAGACAGAGTCTCGCTGTGTCACCTAGGCTGGAGTGCAGCGTCTTGATCTCAGCTCACTGCAGCCTCCACCTCCTGGGTTCAAGCAATTCTCCTGCCTCAGCCTCCTGAGTAGCTGCCATTACAGGCATGTGCCAGCACACCCGGCTAATTTTTGGCATTTTTGGTAGAGACGGGGTTTCACATGTTGGCCAGGTTGGTCTCGATCTCCTGGCCTCAAGTGATCTGCCCACCTCGGCCTCCCAAAATGCTGGGATTACAGGCGTGAGCCACCTCACCTGGCCTAGAAAGATTATCTTTTTCTTTTCTTTATTTTTGAGACAGAATCTCACTCTGTTGCCCAGGCTGGAGTGCAGTGGTGCGATCTCAGCTCACTGCAACCTCTGCCTCCTGTTTTCCAGTGATTCTTGTGCCTCGGACTCTGAAGTAGCTGGGACTACAGGCATGCACCACCACACCCAGCTTCCTTCCTTCCTTCCTTCCTTCCTTCCTTCCTTCCTTCCTTCCTTTCTCCCTCCCTCCCTCCCTTCTTCCTTTTCTTTCTTTCTTCTTCTTTTTTCAAAATCTTTTTTTGCATTTTTTTGGCATTTTTAGTAGAAATGGGATTTTGCCATGTTGCCCAGGCTGGTCTTGAACTCCTGGCTTCAAGCAATCCACTGGCCTCGGCCTCCCAAAGCACTGGGATTACAGACGTGAGCCACTGTGCCCGGCAAGATTATCTTCTTCATATTGCTTTTTGTTTATTGGTGTTTTGGTTTTTTTTAGACTTGGAGCCTCACTATGTTGCCCAGCCTGGCCCTGAACTCCTGGGCTCAAGCAATCCTCCTGCTTCAGCCTCCTGAGTAGCTGGGACTATAGGCACCCCAGTTTCATATCAGTCCTTAAGCTTAGGAGGGGGCCAGGTGTGGTGGCTCACACCTGTAATCCCAGCACTTTAGGAGGCCAAGGAGAATGGATTGCTTGAGTCCAGGAGTTTGAGACCAGCCGGGGAAACATAGCGAGACCCTGTCTCTATTAAATTTAAAAAATAATAATAATAAAATAAAAGATTAAGAGAGGGAGGCTGAGGTGGGTGGATCACGAGGTCAGGAGTTCAAGACCACTCTGGCCAAGATGGTGAAACCTGTCTCTACTAGAAATCTTTCATTTCACAACCACACGCACACAAACTCTTATCCCTAACCCAGTCGCCTCCATTCTCCAGAGGGCGATTTCACACCTTTGCCTCTCTCTTTACTCTCAGCTGCTGACCTGTTCCCTGCTTTACACCAAGGAGACTGTTCTTGTCAAGGCCCCCAGCACCCTGCACATTACTAACCCAGTGACCACTTCTCAGTCCTCATCTAACTTGACCTTGTTTGTCATAGGAGTCTGGTCCTCGGCCTACATTGCTGATCCTTTCTTTTCTCCCTGTCCTCTAAGAGATGGAGTGCCCTAGGGCTCAATTCTCTTCTCTGTCTACACTCAGGCCCCAAGAGAGTTCCTCCAGGCCTATGGCTTTAACTACTGTGCCTATGTTGGTGACTCTTTACACTTCAGCCTGTTCCTTTGCCTGGAACCCCAGACTGGAATCCCCACTTGAAGGTCTGACGGCATCTCGAAGTTAACATGTTCAACACTGCTACTCTGATTTCCACCTACCCCCAGTCTGCTCTACTTATCATCTTCTCTATCTCAGCTGATGACCGCACCATCCTTTCCAGTTGCTTTGGCCATAAATCCTGGAGTCATCTTTAACTTCCATTTTCCTCTCATACTTCACATTCAGTCCATTAGTAAAACTCCATCTTTAAAATATGTCTGGAATCCGGCCGGGCGCAGTGGCTCACACTTGTAATCCCAGCACTTCGGGAAGCCAAGGCGGGTGGATCACCTGAGGTCAGGAGTTTGAGACTAGCCTAGCCAACATTGTGAAACCCTGTCTCTACTAAAAATACAAAAATTAGTCAGCTGTGGTGGCGGGCGCCTGTAATCCCAGCTACTCGGGAGACTGAAGCAGGAGAATTGCCTGAACCTGGGAGGCAGAGGTTGCAGTGAGCCTAGATTGTGCCACTATACTCTAGCCTGGACAACAGAGTGAGACTCCGTCTCAAAATAAAATAAAATAAATACAATAAAATAAAATAAATACAAAAAAATACAAAATAAAATAAAATACAATGGAATTCAGGCCATTCTCATCACTGCCGCCACCACCACCATCACCTGTTGTCTGGATTATGGCATTAGTTTTATAACTGGTCTCTTGCCTTTGCTCTGTACAGTTTATTCTCCACACAGCAGCAGAGGGATCCTTTAACAGTTTGGTCACTCCTCTGCTCAGAACCCTCAGAGTCTTCCCAAAGCACGAAAATGGTAAAGCCAAAGTCCTCACAACGGCATACAAAGCCATGCGTGATGACCCTTCCCACCTCATCTGTCACTATTCTCCCTTGTTCTCACCCCACTGGAGCTACCGTGGCTGCCTAGATATTCCTAGAACACGCCACGTACACATCTGCCTCAGGACCTCTGAACTAATGGTTCTCTCTGCCTGGACCATTTTTCTCATCAGGTATCTGCATGCCTTGTTTTCACTCTTTCTTCAGATCTCTATTCAAATGTCAGTGTCCAGTAAAGCCTTCCCTGACCAAATTATATTATATATTTTATTTTACTTTTTGAGGTAGGGTCTCACTCTGTCACCCAGGCTGAGTGTAGTGGTGTGATCATGGCTCACTGCAGCCTCGACCTCCTAGGATTTAAACAATCTTCCTGCCTCAGCTTCCCAAACTGCTAGGATAACAAGCATAAGTCACCATGCCCAGCCCCCACACCAATTTTTTCTTTCTTTCTTTCTTTCTTTTTTTTTTGAGGTGGAATCTCGCTATGTCACCCAGGATGGAGTGGGTTATGCGATCTGGCTCACTGCAACCTCCACCTCCCAGGTTCAAGCAATTCTCATGCCTCAGCCTCCTGAGTAGCTGGGATTATAGGCATGCGCTGCCATGCTCAGCTAATTTTTGTATTTTTAGTAGAGACAGGGTTTCACCATGTTGACCAGGCTGGTCTTGAACTCCTAGCCTCAAGTGATCCACCCGCCTCGACCTCCCAAAGTGCTGGGATTACACTACCATGCCCAGCCCCGACCAAATTTTATGAAAGAGTAGCATCTTCCTCATCCCGAGTTTTACCACTTCCCAGCCACCCTTTCTTGTTTATTTTTCTCCGGGACATTGAACACTATTGAACATACATTACACTTGTGTATTTGTGTCTTCCACCAAAATACATACATCTGAGGGGCAGGTCTTTCGTTGTTTTTTTCATGCTAAGTCCCCAGTACCTAGTGCAGTGCCTGACTATATTGTAGGTGCTTTATAAGTATTTAAAGTAGATGCATAGACTTAGAAATTGAATCACTCAGTGTGAGGACTTTTTTTTTTTCTTTTTTGAGACAAGGTCTCACCACGTTGACCAGGCTGGAGTACAGTGGCTCTTCAAAGGCTTGATCATAGCATCATAGCTCACAGCAGCCTTGGGTTCCTGGCAGCTTCCTGAGTAGCTGGGACTGCAGGCACGTGCCACCACCATGCCCAGCTGTGTGACCACTTTTGCAGAACCTGAGACCTACTGCCAAGTATCATCCCAAAGAGTGGAACTAATTTTCACTTGAACCACTAGTGGGCAGGTTATTACCATTCCCATTTTAATTAAGGCGGCTGAGACCCAGTGAGAGACGAGGTTTACCCCAAGTCACCCAAGACTCCAGATTCTTAGAAAATACCGTGGCAACTCAGAATACTGTGGGAGGACCAGGGGGGCTTTGCAGAGGAGAGGGTTGTTTTGGCATGAAAGAACAAGAAGAGTTTCATCAAGTGGAAATGAGAACTACTATCCCGGAAGAGTACATCTTCCAGGTGGAAGATAAGGTAGGAACAGAAACTCAGAAAAAGGCAGAGTCCAGGCTGCCTGGGGAAAAGCACTCCCGCACTAAAGGGTTGGGAGGGGCCTACGGTACCCTGAGGGGAGTTTGAAATTAATTGCAGTGCCCTGGGAAGCCAGGGAGGGTTGTGAGTAGAGGGCTGATAGGAGAATTGAGGCTTTCTGCTATTTGTCTGTCTGCTATCTTCTGTTTCCATTTTCTTTGTCCCTCTCTTCTGCCGTGGGTTTCTCTCAGCTGCCCCAGCCCCTCCTGGCATAACGAAGTCGTTTTCCTTTTCTGTGTCACAATCCTGACAGCCCATCAGGAAGCCGAGGGAGCGGGTGAGCCAGGGTTCTCCTCAGAGCCTCGGTGCCCCCATTGCTCTGTGCCCAGAGGGGCAGAGAAAACAAGACTTGGAGAGGCAATTGGAAGGGAAGGTGCCTCCTACGCCCCCTGACTGACTCTGGGGTCCTGGCCTCCCCCCGCCTTCTGGGACCAGGCCTCAGGCCCTTCCACTTCTTGGGCTGATTCTCCGTGCCTAGTACCAGTTGGTGCCAGCTGGCAGCTCTCACCGGAGACTGAGGTGGCACGCATATGGGGGAGGGGAGGAAGTGGGCAGGAGCCCAAGGGGAACAGGGGGCAGGATCTGAGGAGGTGGAGTCAGAAGCTGGGTTGCCTGCATGGGGGTCTCATGGGATGAGGGAAAAGTGAGGCAGAGGACCCTGGGGTCTTCCAGGGGAGTAGGGAAGGTGTCAGGTGGTCCCCACTCTGGCTCTCCTGCCCCTGCCAAGTCCAGTCCTCTCCCCACCACCTACTTTCCTCTACATTCACCCCCTTAAGCTGCCCCTGGCTAATTCTCCTTGGTCCCTTTAAGAGCTGCCTGGGAACTGGGGCACTGGAGGGGGCTGGAAGGGCCCCCACCCCCTCCCTGCCATGCCTGGCCCTGCTCCACCCCCTGTCCGGTGCAGACTCTGCTGGAAGTCTTGGACGCCTGGGTTAGGGTCTCCTCTTCTGGGCTGGGGGTAAGGCTTAAAAATGGTGGGGAAGGGGGACTGTGGTCCCTGGGGTAAGAGGGAGGGGCGGGATGCCAGAACTCTGGGACTATGGACATGGAGTGTCCAATGGACAACACAGGGGGTGGTCCTCTAGCCTCGAATGGGGGAGGGGCAGCCTCAGGGATCTTGAGGGGCATATCCTAAGGAACAGGATGCCTGGGTCTCCTCCCTCCACTCCCCCATCTCATTTCCCCAAGGCCTTCATTTTCTAAATTCCATCAGCCACTCCTTGCCCCCCTACAATCAAAGACACAGGGTCCCAACATCTCACCTTCCCACACGTGGGGAAATTGAAGCTAGACAAACCAGAGGAAATAGAATTATGTATGCTGCAGCAGGAGAAATGGAGATAAGCTTGTGGAAAGGCTCTCTCTCCCTCTCCACCCCACAGAACTGCAAACAGGAGGCCTGGGTGTCCAGCTCACTCCAGCGAGTTTCTAACTGTGGCTATGGCCACCACCCTGGACTCTGTCCCTCCCCTCTCACCAAGACCATTTAGCTCTTTTCTGGAAGTTTTGACTCTCATATGGCGAGGCCAGGGGAGGCCCCTGAAGTCTGGCTGTGTGACCTGGATTGAAGTGGAGCCAGGTGGGATCTGTAGGCTCCCCCATTCCCTTGGATTATTTCAGAAATGTAACTCCTTCCTTCTCTGCCACAGAGACTGGGCCCAATTCCCCTAAAAGGGAAGAAAATAGGGGCAGGGACCCAAGGATGTCCAGTGGGGGTGTGACGGCTTCCTGTAGTTCACCCACTTCCTTCCTGTTATCATTCTAGTTCAGGGTCCTCTACTCCCCACCATTTTCATCTCATATCACGTGTCCCAGTCCCAGGGGAGAGAAGCCTGAACAAGCAGGCCCTCTGAGTCGTCACAGCTGAGATGCAGAGGGGCAATGAGAGTGGAGTGTCAGGAATCAGTGGGGACATGGCAGACTCGCTCAGGGTCCACTTCTGCTTTCAGCACATGTCATGCCCTCCTTGCCTCACCCCAAAGCAAATGCTCAACCACCACCCCAACTCAGATCTAAAGGGGAACCAGTCTTGGTCCATGAAACCCTCTACCCGGGGCCGACACCGGCACACTCATTTCCTTCCTCTTAAAAATACTATGAAGTCTGGCAGAGCCATGCTGCTCCCAGGCAGGCTGAAAAGCCATTATTTTATGGATGTGAGGCAGGGAGGTGCTCTGCCCAGCATCACACAGCAGGCTACAGGCAACCAGGCCTGGGATCCAGGACCCTTCATCCCAGACTCATGGTGCCTTTTCTAGTCCCCTGCCAGCTGAGACAGAGGCCAGCCTGGAAGGGGCTTTGTCTTTTTCTTTTCTTTCTTTTTTTTTTTTTTTTGAAATGGAGTTTTGCTGTTGTGGCCCAGGCTGGAGTGCAATGGCATGATCTCAGGTCACTGCAACCTCCATCTCCCGGGCTCAAGTGATTCTCCTGCCTCAGCCTCCTGAGTAGCTGGGATTGCAGGCATGCGCCACCATGCCCGGCTAATTTTGTATTTTTAGTAGAGATGTGGTTTCTCCATGTTGGTCAGGCAGTCTTGAACTCCCAACCTCAGGTGGTCCGCTCGCCTCAGCCTCCCAAAGTGCTGGGATTACAGGCTTGAGCCAATGCGCCCGGCCTGAAGGGTCTTTTTCAACTCCTCATTTTACCAGTGAAGTTAGGGCCCAGTGGGGACAGAAGGGAGCTCTAATAACAAGGCTGTTTAGGATCAGGGCTGGGAGAGAGCACAGGCTTGGCTCCCAGAAAGGCTCCATACAAACCACTGCCTGCCTGTTCTCCTCCCGGAATGGGAAAGAATCCAATTCAGTTTTCTTTCCCTATGCCCATCTAGTCTAGACCCTTGGAAAGTCCTTTCTGAAGTCTGCCCTCTACAGCACAACCTTTCCCTCTGAATACGTCTCAGAGGATGTTAGCCAGAGAAGGCTTCTGGGGGAGTCACCTTCTTCTCAGGCAGCTTAGGAAGGAGAGGCAGAACCTGAACCTGGCAGTGGACCCCCTCCCTCAGAAGTCAGGATACTGTGAATAGGAGAGGGCTCCTTGGGGTTCTTGACACAGTCTGTCCCTTGGCTTATTTGCGTATTTGCATAGATATTTGTGGGCTCACTTGTGTCCTCATTGGCAAACTGAATTTGCATGGGGCCAGGCTGCAGTCCAATTGTGTCGCCCTGGCATATACACAGTTCCCAGGGTAGAGGGAAACCCAGAGGAACCGGCTGTAAAGAGGAATTAGCCCCGGCTGACCCCCTGAACCCAGGTGGGGACATGTGCACTGTGGTGCCTGCTGAAGGTGGGCAAGGGAGCTGAGCAGGGACTGGAAGCTACTGTACCCCCTTTTCACCTCCTCCCGCATCTGGAGCCCCTCCTCCTCCACACGTGCGAATCCAGGAGCCACAGAAGGTGGGGCGCAGTGGGACACGGGTAGGAGGAGGAAGAATATGGGGAGATTCTAGTCCCTCCCACTTAGAGATGCGGTCGCCATGGTGACTGAGGACCAGTGAGGCGGGATGGGGTTGAGGATGGGGGTGGGGGTGTGGCAGGGGCTGAGGCACTGGGAGACCGGAAAGCCTGGCATTCCAGAGGGAGGGAAACGCAGCGGCATCCCCAAGCTCCAGGTAAGGGAGCGGGAGAGCTGACAGTTCTGAAGGGAGAGGGCGGGGCCATTGTCTGGTGCTCGCTCTGCCCTAAGGAGGGGGCAGACAGAGGGGTCCGGCCATTGTGTGTGATACTCAGCGCAGCCTTCCAGAGCTAGTCAGACTGGAGGAGGGGACCTGGGAAGCTCTTGGGTAAGGGGTTAGGAGGGACTGAGCTGGTGGGTGGCAAAAAGGCTGGGAGACAGTGGGGATGGGAAGAGGTGGAGGGACACAGGGGGCGTAGAGGTTTGGGGACGTCCCTAGTGCCTACACACGCTAGGCACTCAATACATATAAGTTGACTTGACTTGCTTGTGATCATAACAAGAGAGCAGATGAGGGCCAGGGCAGGTGGAGCTAAGTCAGGGAAGCCAGGAAGCAAAGCTCTCCAGGACTGGGCTCTTCTGTGGGCTGCCCCTGAAGCTGAAAGGGAGAAGGAGGTGGGGGAAACTGGACCTGCCAGATCTCTGCTGAAGCCAGGAGTGGCTTCTCTCCTGGCTCCAGGAGCTGCTCCTTTAGTGAAGCATCCATGCTCTGCAGGGGCTCAGAAGAGACTGAGTGCCTGGGGCTGGCTGAAGCTCAGAGGTAGCATGGAGTAGGGGTGGGAAGCAACCTCTCCATCTCCCCTCCTACCTCCACATCTAGACCTTTCCTCTGCACAATAGAACCTGGCAGGAAGGGGCTACCATCAGATGCTGTGTAGGGGTTGCAGGGGAGGAGCTGGACTGTGGCAGGGCAGAAGGTACACTCAGTGTTGTTGTCATGGCAGGACCCAAGGCTGGGCTCCAAGACTTGTGGAGAAATGGGCTGGGGGAACTCCCAGATTAGAGCCATGAAAATAGCACAGCCCCTGTGGGCGGATCCCTGAACATCTGACCCCTTCCCACTGCCACCCCACCTGACCTGCTGCCTGAAACCATCCCCAGCCAAGGTACTTCTCCTTGGCCTTGGTTTCCTCATTTGCACAGTTGTCAAGAGGGGTATGTCTGAATACCCTGTCAGCCCTGAGCTTCTTTGATGCTGTGTGCAGGACCTGCTATATAATTTGTGGGGCCCAGTGCAAAATAAAAATGCAGAACCCCGGCCGGGCACGGTGGCTCACGCCTGTAATCCCAGCACTTTGGGAGGCCGAGGCAGGCAGATCAGGAGGTCAGGAGATCAAGACCATCCTGGCTAACACGGTGAAACCCCGTCTCTACCAAAAATACAAAAAATTAGCCGGGAGTGGTGGTGCGCGCCTGTAGTCTCAGCTACTTGGAGGCTGAGGCAGGAGAATGGCGTGAACCCAGGAGGCGGAGCTTGCAGTGAGCCGAGATCGCGCCACTGCACTGCAGCCTGGGCGACAAAGCGAGACTCCGTCTCAAAAAAAAAAAAAAAAAAAAAAAAGGGCTGGGCGCGGTGGCTCAAGCCTATAATCCCAGCACTTTGGGAGGCCAAGACGGGCGGATCACGAGATCAGGAGATCGAGACCATCCTGGCTAACACGGTGAAACCCCGTCTCTACTAAAAAATACAAAAAACTAGCTGGGCGAGGTGGCGGACATCTGTAGTCCCAGCTGCTCGGGAGGCTGAGGCAGGAGAATGGCGTAAACCCGGGAGGCGGAGCTTGCAGTGAGCTGAGATCCGGCCACTGCACTCCAGCCTGGGCGACAGAGCGAGACTCCATCTCAAAAAAAAAACAAAAGTAGAACCCCTTGTTTAAGTATTACGAGGACTTTGAACAGAGCAACAGCAGAGCATTAATCCAAGCGTGGCCCTTCTGAGCACAGGGCCCTGTGTGGCTACACAGGTCTCGTGCCCGTGAAGCCAGCACTGGCTGGGGCCCTGCCAGTTGAAGCAAGGGAGATGGCAGTGGGGCTTGGGGTCTGACTCCAGAGACTTTGGTGTGAAGGGTGCAATGCTGGGGGCAGGGTGCCCTTCCCACTGGGCTCTTTTTGACCAGGAGGCTCTTGCTAGAGGCAGGGGTGGGTAACTCACAGCCTTCCTTCAAGGAGGTTTCTGTTACCTCTGAAACGCTTTATTGACCCAAATAAGCACGCTCATAAGGGCCACGCTTGGGGCCGGGCACAGTGGCTCACGCCTGTAATTCCAGCACTTTGGGAGGCCGAGTTGGGCAGATCACTTGAGGCCAAGAGTTCGAGACCAGTCTGGCCAGCATGATGAAACCCCATCTCTACTAAAAATACAAAAAAAAATTAGCCGGGCTTGGTGGTACATGCCTGTAGTCTCAGCTACCTGGGAGGCTGAGGCAGAAGAATGGCTTGAACCCGGGAGGCGGAGGTTGCAGTGAGTCGAGATCGCACCATTACACTCCAGCCTTGGCGACGACAGAGCAAGACTTTGTCTAAAAAAAAAAAAAAAAAAAAAGCCCATGCTTGGTTTAATGTTCTGGTGTTGGCCTGTTGAAAGTCCTCAGAAATCACCTCAGAGATCTTGTTTCTTAACCTAGAGTAGGCAAAGCTCACTACCCTCCCAGCCCACGCTTGCCTTCTCTATCCAAGTGGCTCAGAACTGTGGACTGGGGCAGGAGGGAGGACTGAACGACTAGGACTCTGTAGAGTCTTTGTAGCTAAGAGATTTGCTATTGAATGAGGCAGATCTGAATTCAACTTGGCTTCTAGCTGTGTAACCTCTCTTCTTTATCTGTAAAATGGGATTATGTCCGTACCTAGCTGCTAAAATTGTTGGGAGGACTAAAGCCTGATAGTGTGAACTATTCATATTGGCTAGAGGGGCTGGGGAAGAGGACGTCTGGAGTTGGGAGAATTCTGGATGTCTGGAGGAAGAACTGGGGGCAGGGCATGGAGTCTTTCACTTCCAGAAAGGCGGGAATAGGACATCATGTGGGGCTGGAACTCCCCCAACCTCCCCGTATCAGAACTCCTCCCAGTGACCCAAATAAGCCAATCTGTTTAAGCAGAGAGGCCCAGGGGAAGACCGGCTTCCCAAATCTGAGCTGGGGGTTGGGGAGACACAGAAGGTAGGGTCTGGATAAATGGGAGTTTCTCTTGATTCTAAGAAGCTGGAAGGGACCTGGCAAACAGCCTCTGGGAGAGTCTGGGGGAGTCCTAGGCAAGTCTTGACAGAAACGATTATTAGGCAGGATATGTCTGAGACCAACCCCTGGGGAAATTGAGAGAGACGAAAGAAGGCTGAGTACCTCAGATGAGGAATTATAAGGAGTAGCCTGAGCTGTAACATCCCCCATGTTGGCTGGTGCTGTAGCAGGAGGGATGGAAGTTACACTGCAGGAAGGACTTCCTGCCAGGGAGGAATGTGCATGTCAGATGGAAGTGGATTATTTATTAGAGTTGGATTAGCCCGGGGATGTCTGTGCTCTTTAACGTGCAGTCAGCTGACCGTGTTGAGTGGGCAGGAACCTACCCACTTTGTAGGCCATGGAGTTCTTGCCGCTGGATGCCTCATTAACCCTGCGTTATGAGGCTCCCCCTGGAGCCTTTGAGGAGGGGTAAGCAGCCATCTTTGGGGGTTGGGCGCCTCCAAAGTGTGGTCCAGTGAGCATGAGTTCAGATGAGAAATGTTCTGGGCTTCCTACTGGCCTGATTTTTGGGCTTCCTATTGGCCTGATGTCAAGGAGTGATGGAGATTAGACTACAAGGGGGACTTCCTCAGCAAAATCACAGATAAGAGCCTAATACAATTCTTTCATTTTTTAAGAAAGATTATGGCCCAGCTGAGAGTGGGAGGTTTAAAGGTTAGACCACTGCAGGGACTTCCCAGTAGGTAGGATTGGAGAGACCCCACCTTGTGGGTAAGTGAAAAGAGGAATATGTCATGTCCCCTATCTGGGAAATCTTGAGCAAGAGGAGAAACCACTGCTAGGCTGGTTAGACTGGCTGTGACATGATGGAGAGACAGGGGAATCACTGAAATGACCTAGAAGGGCCTCTTAAACTTTCTGGTTGGACCGAGCAAGAGGAGGGAGAGAGAGGTGTGCCTCTTGTGAGGTGGGTGAACCTCTTTTTATTCCCTCCCAAACCACCAACTTCCACCCAAGCCAGGATCTGTCACAACTCGAGAGGTGGAAATTCCGGTTTCCCTGGCCCAGAGCTCCCAGTTCTGGCTTTGGCATGATGGGCACCTGGAGGGCCGCACTCCCGTTCCAGCCAGGCTGAGCCTTCTGTCCCCTGCTTCTGGGGCCTGGGAATCCCCCTTCTTCTTTCTCCTGAATGGCACCCCCGCCCTAGAATCCAGACACCGAGTTTCCCACTGTGGCTGGTTCAAGGGTATGTGAGGTGAGATGGGTGGCTTGGGGTGGGTGGTCTTGGGAAAGATTATGTAGAGGCCCAGGGAGGCAGACACAGGAGCAAGAGACAAGGGGGCCGGGGAGCTGCAGAGGCTGGGAGCCGGCCAGCCACCCCTGCCCAGGCAGCTCCCCAGGAAATGCTGATAGCCAACCTGGCGGGATGGACCCTCATTGCCTCCCTGGAAGAATCAGGCCAGGCAGGACTGAGCCTCAAAGACCCTGAGCCCAGCTGGGGCTGGGGGAGAGGTTAGAGCAGACAGACTCAAAGGTCTGCCCACCTAGGTCAGAGCTGAGTAAGAGGCACAGGTGTCAACAGATCTGAAAGTGACAGGAGAGTAAGGTCTGAGGAATTTATATTTTGGGTACAGGAACCTGCTCCCCAAAATGTCCCCTGCCCAGAGCCAGGCAACGGTTTGGGCTTGGGCTATGAGAAGAGGGAAGGCAAAGGAGGAAAGGCAGGAAAGACGTCCTAAGAATAAGGCAAGAAAAGGCAGACCAGAGCTGTTGGTGAGAAGACAGCAGAAGAAGAAGGATAGGGGACACCCACAGGGGACAGTGAGGTGACAGGCTGAGGCTTGGAAGGATGATGAAAGTGAGACTGTCTTAGGGCCCTTCTAGATAGGGAACCTTCCCTGCCCTAATGTCCCCCCCGCCCCAACCAATACACACGCTTCTGCTGCCTGGGGCTCTCCTATTGGTCCCCAGGGGGGATGTGGTAAGAACTGCTCACCCAGAAAGTGCCCGGGTGCCTGTTTCCCCAGAGCTCCCTGGTGACAGTCTGTGGCTGAGCATGGCCCTTCCAGCCCTGGGCCTGGACCCCTGGAGCCTCCTGGGCCTTTTCCTCTTCCAACTGCTCCAGCTGCTGCTGCCGACGATGACCGCGGGGGGAGGCGGGCAGGGGCCCATGCCCAGGGTCAGATACTATGCAGGTAAGTGTATGATGGCAGCAAGTGTGGGGATGGCAATAGAGAGCTGGAGGTGGGTGGAGGAAGGAGAGAGGAACAGAGGAGAGGGGGGAAATGGACATGGAGAAACGGGGACACAGAGAGAGATGCCAGGGAGAAACAGAGGGTTTCGGAGAAAGAGACACAGCCAGAAATAGAAGTCCAAATGGAAAGAAAAGCCACTGGAGAGCAGATTGAGAAAAACAGGGGGCCACGGGGCCACGGGGCCACGGGCACTGCTTCTTCCAGTTCTCCAAAATCGGTAATTTTTCTTTCCATCCTTAAATATCACTGTCACCAAGCTGGGCACCTCAAACTCCTAACTGCTTCACACTCCCAAGTACCCCAAAATCAAGGCCCATGCTAGAAGACCATGCGTGGACCCGGTGACCCAGGGCACACCAGGTCCATGCCAACCACATAGATCATGCTGGACCATACCATGTCCAGGACTGTGGGATGGTTGGTCGGAGAATGGGCCCTGGAACCCACACGCAAGCACAGCTTGACTCGTTTCTTACTGAGACTGTGGAGGCTGCTGGTCCCCTCACCTCTAGGGAGAAGACTCAGGAAAGGATATAGACACTGCAGGAGTTGTAGGTGACTGGGCGTGGCTGTGTCTTTAGCATCTTTCTGGGGCAATCAGTAAAGGAAACGTATATTGCCCACTGATGCAGAGACCTCCTCTGTGTTGGATGCAGGGCGTACAAACATGGATAAGCCTCAGCCCCTGCCCTCAAGGTGTTCACAGTCACAAAGGGGGAAGCACATGAGCAAGCAGACCATCAATACAGGGTGATCTGTTCAGTAACTGAGGGATTTATGCAGCTCTGGGGGAGGCCTGGCTTCCGGGAGATGCTCCTCCCTGAGGCCAGCCCTTCCAGCCCGCAGCTGCACCATATTCCCCAACTCCTCCCCTCTGTCCTGTGTAAGATTCCCTGAGCCTACAAACGTATCAGTTAGCTAGTCAGCTTTCTAACTAATGCAACAGTGCAAGTGCTAATAAGAGAGGATCTGAGGAGCTCCTTCCTCCTCGCTGATGTGCCAGTGGGACAGGAACATACACCCCCACCCACCCCACAATGCCAAGGTCATGGAGAGGACCGAGATGAGCCTCCCACACCTGGCTCACTATCTCTGCCCAGGGGACATCCAGCCATGCCCACACAGATCTTTGAAGAAAAATGCTTCCTCTCTGTTCATGGTGACTCTACTGGTGGGAATTTCCTTTAACAGAAGAGGAAGAAAGCAGGGGTGGTTGGGGGGTGGCGAGAGGGACCCTCTGACACACACCCTCCTGTCTGCATGTAGCTTTGCTGCTTGTGGCTGCCAACACTTTCCTGTTTGTCTGTCTGCCTGCTGCTCCCCGTCCTACTGAGGACCAAGGCATCCTCCCCCATGGTAGCCCTCCCTGTCCCAGGCCTGGAAGAGCATCCATTGTGCCTCACTTTATTTCCTGTCCCCATTACTCTGTCTCTGGCTGCCTCTTCTCTCTACTGTGGGCTCAACACACAAAGCTCTTGTGGCTGCCGGCAGGGTGGGGTGAAGGGGAGAACTGCTGGTGGAGGAGAGTGGGTCTAGCTGCCAAGGCCCGGGGAGCACACTCAGGCAACCCTTCCCCTTCCCCTACTTATATCTCAGGAGTCAGCTGCCCACCAAGTCCTCATGACTCTCTCCTTCTTACTACCTCCAACAGGGGATGAACGTAGGGCACTCAGCTTCTTCCACCAGAAGGGCCTCCAGGATTTTGACACTCTGCTCCTGAGTGGTAATGGAAATACTCTCTATGTGGGGGCTCGAGAAGCCATCCTGGCCTTGGATATCCAGGATCCAGGGGTCCCCAGGCTAAAGAACATGGTAAAGAGTCCAGGGATAAAGAGTGTGGGCTGGGAGTGAGAAGGGGGCCAGCAGCTGCCCTGGGCTTGGCTGCCTGTGCATGAGTAACAGCTCAGTTGCTGCTATCTGTAATCAGCAGTTCTGTTTATATGTATATCGTGACAATATAACAGACAGGAAATGTTGTGGCCTCACTTTTTTTTTTTGAGATGGAGTCTTGCTCCGTTGCCCAGGCTGGAGTACAGTGGGCACGATCTTGGCTCACTGCAACCTCCACCTCCCGGGTTCAAGCAATTCTTCTGCCTCAGTCTCCCAAGTAGCTGGGACTACAGGCACACACCACCATGCCAGGCTAATTTTAATAGAGATGGGATTTTACCATGTTGGCCAGGTTGGTTTCGAACTCCTGACCTCAGGTGATCTGCCTGCCTTAGCCTCCCAAAGTGTTGGGATTACAGGCGTGAGCCACCATGCCTGGCCTGTGACTTCACTCTTCATTGGTATTGTGAATAGTGATTGAATAATATTAACTGCAAAAATGGCTGATATGGAAATCATTGACATATGAGATAAACATTGACTCAAATTATGTCAACAATTTGATATCTAACCACTAGTAGAGATCACTGATGCTTCTGTGTCTTTTTTTTTTTTTTTTTTTTTTTGAGATGGAGCCTTGCTTTGTCACCCAGGCTGGAGTGCAGTGGCGCGATCTCCGCTCACTGCAAGCTCCGCCGCCTCCCAGGTTAACGCCATTCTCCTGTCTCAGCCTCCTTAGAAGCTGGGACTACAGGCGCCCGCCACCACACCTGGCTAATTTTCTTTTTGTATTTTCAGTAGAGATGGGGTTTCACTGTGTTTGCCAGGATGGTCTCCATCTCCTGACCTCGTGATCCGCCTGCCTCAGCCTCCCAAAGTGCTGGGATTACAGGTGTGAGCCACTGCGCCTGGCCTTTTTTTTTTTTTTTTTGAGACAGAGTCTCACTCTGTTGTCCAGGCTGGAGTGCAATGGCATGATCTCGGCTCACTGCAACCTCCGCCTCCTGGGTTCAAGCAATTCTGCCTCAGCCTCCTGAGTACTGGGATTACATGCGCCCGCCACTAGGCCTGGCTAAAGAGACGGGATTTCACCACGTTGGTCAGGCTGGTCTCGAACTCCCAACCTCAGGTGATCCGTCCGCCTCAGCCTTTCAAAGTGCTGGGATTACAGGCGTGAGCCACCATGCCCGGCTGCTTCTGTCTTAGTCACCCTATTACTGGGAACAATGTGAGGAAGGAAGGAAGAAAGGGAGAGAAGGCACTAGCAATATAGTGATCACCTCCGTGGTTCATGTATCCTGATGTGTAGTCTGCTGACCACCTGCACATATGAGATGCTGGTTAAAAATGCAGATTCTCTAAGGCGTGACCCAGGAACAAACATTTTAAACAATTTCCCCAGGAAATGTGCGGTTTGACAACTGCTGCCATATATACCATTCTTCGTGTTAGGTGTTTTGTATATGCCACCTGGTTGTATCTGCCAGTAGCCTATGAAATTGACCAAGATCTCAGTCAGGAAATAGCCAAGTCTAGATTTAAACTTGGGTCTGTCTGATTCCTTAGGCTGTGTTCAACTACGGAGCTATGTCTGATATCAGTATTATTCAAGTAATAGCCATGGTCACAAACTGATGCTATTACTGCCCATCAGCATATCACTAAGCACCATGCCTGCTGTTGATTTCACATCAGAGAAGGGAAGCAGGTCACAGCGAGAACCGAAGACCTCATTTCTTTTCATCTTGCCCTCCCAACTCCCTACTTTCAGATACCGTGGCCAGCCAGTGACAGAAAAAAGAGTGAATGTGCCTTTAAGAAGAAGAGCAATGAGGTAAGTGGAGGTGGGGGAGTGGGGGTAGAGTGGGTAGAGAGCCCTGGCATCCCTACACCATCCCTGGATAGCCTCAGGTTGGGCGGCAGTGGAGGGCGCTTGTTTGCATGGTTATCTCCTGGATTATGTTCTACAGAGAGGTACAGGGACGGCCCCAGCATTACCCAGCCTTTCTCCTCAGTGAGGGGGCAGGCTCTGGGGGTCCAGGAAGTTGAGGTAAGTGGCCTGGAGACCTAAATTCTCTGTCTCCCTCAGACACAGTGTTTCAACTTCATCCGTGTCCTGGTTTCTTACAACGTCACCCATCTCTATACCTGCGGCACCTTCGCCTTCAGCCCTGCTTGTACCTTCATTGTGAGTTCTCTGGTGCCCAGTGCTCAGGCCCCCAAGCATTCCTTCTCACATCTACCCTCGGCATTCCTTTGTAGCTCTGGAAAACTCTGGCCTTCCAGATGCAGGACCCTCATGAACTTCCTGGCCCCAGACCAATTTCCCTCTATGTCACTTTCCCTTCCTTCCTCAAGCCCCTCATTTCCCAGATGTGAGACCTTGGCGTTCTGGCCCCCCAGCCTTTCTCCCCATTTAGGAACTTCAAGACTCACACCTGTTGCCCATCTTGGAGGACAAGGTCATGGAGGGAAAAGGCCAAAGCCCCTTTGACCCCGCTCACAAGCATACGGCTGTCTTGGTGGGTGAGTATCAGGTTTCTCACCTCATCCCAACATCTGCTTTCTCCAGTCACGCTGTGAAATATAGAATAGTACAGAGTTTTCCGAAAGGCAGGGAAAGCTGGGTGTAGTGATGGATACGTATGGTCCCAGTTATTTGGAAGCTGAGGTGGAAGGACCCTTGAGCTTAGGGGTTTGAGTCTAGCCTAGACAACACAGGGAGATCGTCTCAAAAAAACAAAAACAAAAACACACACACAAAAACCAGACTTTAGTGCCTTATGCCTGTAATCCTAGCAGTCTGGGAGGCTGAGGTGGGTGGATCACGTGACCCCAGGAGTTCGAGACCAGCCTGGTCAACATGGTGAAACCTCATCTCTACTAAAAATAAAAAAATTAGCCAGTCATGGTAGGGCACACCTGTGGTCCCAGCTACTCAGGCGGCTGAGTCACAAGAATTGCTTGAACCCGGGAGGTAGAGGTTGCAGTGAGCCGAGATCGCACCACTGCACTCCAGCCTGGGCAACAAAGCAAGACTGTCTCAAAACAAAACAAAACAAAACAAAACAGGCAGAGGAAAGAGAGAGGGAAGCCAGAAGCCTCAGATCACAAGATCAGAGGGAGAATTAAGCACCCCCAATCACCAACTCCTGCTGAAATTGCCACAAAAAGTGGTGGAGAAAGATGGATGTGGAAAGACACAGAGGCACGAGGGTTCGGGAAGGGTATTGGGTAGAGAAGAGGCCTGAGAGTGAGCTGCTGTTCAACAATCGTGTGAACACTTCCTCTGGTGTACTGGGCACTGTGCTGGGTAGTATAGGAGTTATAAACAAGAAATCAGACCGAGTGTGGTGGCTCACACCTGAAATCTCAGCACTTTAGGAGGCTGAGGCGGGTGGATCACTTGAGCTCAGGAGTTCGAGACCAGCTTGGGCAATAGTATAGTCAGACCTCGTCACTACTAAAAAAACAAAACAATAACAACAAAATTAGCCGGACAAGTGCCTGTGATCCCAGCTACTTGGGAGGCTGAGGTGGGAGGATCGCTTGAGAAGGTCAATGCTATGGTGAGTTGTGATGGCACCACTGCACTCCAGCCTGGATGTGAGCAAGACCCTGTCTTGAAAGAAAAAAAAAGAAAGAGAGAGAGAAACCATGTTTCAATGCACTACTGGACACCAACTATTACAGACTTCCCACCTGGCTTCCTGGAGGAGATGGCCTTTGGCTTTTCCACAGGACCTTGAAGGTGTAGACAGATGGCAGGGAAGGTGTTCCAGGGAGAGAAGGGTAGGACCCAAGGTGTGGAAATGGAAAACACAGTCACCTTCCAGGATCAGTAAGTGATTCTACTTGGCAAGTGGTTCAGCTAGGTATGTGAGGGAGTAGCCACAGAAAGGCTAGAAAAGTGCCCAAACACGGAGGGCCACACAGGATGGCCATTTCCTGTGGATTGAGGAAGCTAAGAGGGGTGCTTGGTGAGGAGGGGAAGCTGGGCTTTGGGGCTCCCTAGGAAGGTGCAGAACTGATGCAGGGCCCCAAAGACTGATATGGATGCCAGCCCCGGTCAGAGGCAGGTCTGTGGAGGGCAGAAGAGCCGTCCACGCCATCAGTTCTCTCTTCTCCTCTCCCCCACCCTAGATGGGATGCTCTATTCTGGTACCATGAACAACTTCCTGGGCAGTGAGCCCATCCTGATGCGCACACTGGGATCCCAGCCTGTCCTCAAGACCGACAACTTCCTCCGCTGGCTGCATCGTAAGGACCTGACCCCCGCTGGCCCCCTTTCCTGAGTCCCGGTGACCTTGCTAATTCACTCAACTCTCATTTGTGGAAGGTACAATGTGTCCATTACTGTTAGGCGCAGGGGGTATATGGCAGGGAAGAAGACAAAGCTCCGGTCCTCTTGAAGCTTTCGTCTTATGTAAACACATTAAAGAAGCACCAGTCATCCCCTCCCCACATCGCTACCCCTGGACAAGCTGTGGGACCCGAGGAAGCCTGTGTCCTGGCCTCCAGGGCCAACCCAAGGGTTTTCACTCAGGCAAACCCAGGGCATCCAGGGGCTCAGTCCCTAAGCCCATCTGCCCCTCCCCCGCAGCGGACGCCTCCTTCGTGGCAGCCATCCCTTCGACCCAGGTCGTCTACTTCTTCTTCGAGGAGACAGCCAGCGAGTTTGACTTCTTTGAGAGGCTCCACACATCCCGGGTGGCTCGAGTCTGCAAGGTCGGCGGGCGGGGCGGGGGGCGGGGCTAACTGGAGGATTACCAATAGGGAGATGGCAGGGGCGGGACTGAGTGGTGGGTCCCCAAGGAGAGCGGAGGGGAGGGGAGCGGAGGGGAGGGGAGCGGAGGGGAGGGGAGGGGAGGGGAGGGGAAGGGGACCAGAGGTGCTGGGGAGCGCGGGGTGGGGCACATGGGGCTGGGGGTGCGGGGAGGACACACGGGGTTGGCGGGACGGGGACACGCGTGGCTGGGGGTGCCCCCTCATTCTCCCTGTACCCCCAGAATGACGTGGGCGGCGAAAAACTGCTGCAGAGGAAGTGGACCACCTTCCTGAAGGCCCAGTTGCTCTGCACCAAGCCGGGGCAGCTGCCCTTCAACGTCATCCGCCACGCGGTTCTGCTGCCCGCCGATTCTCCCACAGCTCCCCATATCTACGCAGTCTTCACCTCCCAGTGGTGAGCAGCAGGGCCGGACCGTGGGGACTGGACACAGGACTTGACTCCAGTGAGCCCCCGGCTCGTGGGCGGAGGCAGGAATTGACATGAGCCAGCACCTATTCAGCACTTTCACAGAGGAAGGCATTAAATCGTCACCACCTCTGAGGAATTTGACTCATGCCCTTTTTGTAGATGGGAAAAATAAGGCTCAGAGAGGTTCTAACTAGTTTATATTCTGCCTAGTTCCAAAAGGGATAGGAAGCATTTTGCAAAAGGCAAATATTAAAATCAATAAAATAGATAAAGAAATGGGAATAAAAGGAGAGTATGAGAAGCCAGGGATAAGGCCAACACACTACAAATGCTTGTCATAAGATGTAGTATAGTCCCTGGATGCCAGCCACAAATTTAGCTCTGCACTTCCTAATGGCCAGGGCAAACAGGGAAACACCATGGGTATCATAAGATAAAGTCGGCCGGGTGCGGTGGCTCATGCCTATAATCCCAGCACTTTGGGAGGCCGAGGCGGGCAGATCATGAGGTCGAGAGATCAAGACCATCCTGGCCAACATGGTGAAACCTCGTCTCTACTGAAAATACAAAAATTAGATGGGTGTAGTGGCGCATGCCTGTAGTCCCAGCTACTCATGACCCTGGGGCAGGAGAATCCCATGAACCGGGGAGGCGGAGGTTGCAGTGAGCTGAGATCACACCACTGCACTCCAGCCTGGCAACACAGCAAGACTCCATCTCAGAAAATATAAATAAAAATAAAGTCATTGCTTGAAGGTTGAGAAAGGTTAACCGATTTGTCCAAGGTCCCTGAGCCATGGTCTGGCCCCACAGTGTTTAGGTACCTGCTGACAATGTGTCAGGTACCAAAGGTATTTGGGGTAAGTGGGGTCTGGTATCCACAGGATCCAGAACTGAGAGCCTGGTGTATACAATAGTCAGCTTCAAGACAGCAAGAGAAACAGACCTCCTGTCTCCACAGACCAGGGCTGAAGGAATAAAAACAGTCTGGTAGTCAGGCACTGGTCGGTTCTCTGAGGCCCACGGATCCAAGAGACTGAAAGGAAGAGGGCTTTGTGTGGAGCCAGGCTAGAGCTGGTTACACTGTCCCTCCAATGGGTGCAGCCCAGTCTAGGCAGGACAGGCAGGGGCCACCCCAGGGCCTGAGCCCCAATTAATTCTCATTAAGGATAATCAGACTTCATATCCCAAGATGGGCCTAGAGCCAGGCCCTGGGCCAGAGTCAGGGAATTCCATGGGGCTTCCTTGGCCCTTATCAACACAGTGAGGGGAAGGAGTGGTAGCTGGAGGCTGGCCCAGCTCTCCACACTCTTGCCTCCTGGGCTTTATCACTGAGGGTGGGCCAGGGCTGGAGAGAGAGCTGCCTGGTATGGCAGAGACCACAGACAATGTTCCCTCTGGTTGTCTCCAGGCAGATTGGCGGGACCAGGAGCTCTGCGGTTTGTGCCTTCTCTCTCTTGGACATTGAACGCGTCTTTAAGGGGAAATACAAAGAGTTGAACAAAGAAACTTCACGCTGGACTACTTATAGGGGCCCTGAGACCAACCCCCGGCCGGGCAGTGTGAGTACTACCTCCCACACTAATCACAGTCTACACACACATGATGTGCATGGAAAAGCACCTATCATGGCATAGTAAAGGCCCAATAAATGTTAGTGCTCTCCACCCCACCAATCTTGTCTGCTCAGACAGACACCTGGTACAGCTGCCTACATTCCACATGTGCCTAGCACTCTCTTATACACAGAGGAGTTGCCAGAGCCATCTCCCTTCACCAAGGCTAACTGTACACCAAATATCTGGGTATATCACTATGGAAACAAGGGAACATGGGCTGTGTGCCAAGGACTGTCTCGGGCATTGCCACCTGCCTTTATTATTTAACTTTTTAAAAAAATCAGAGACCAGGCGGGGTGTGGTGACTCATGCCTGTAATCCCAGCAATTTGGGAGGCTGAGGCAGGTGGATCACTTGAGGTCAGGAGTTCAAGACCAGCCTGGCCAATGTGGTGAAACCTCATCTCTACTAAAAATACAAAAATTAGCCGGGCATGGTGGTGCATGACTGTAATTTCAGCTATTGGGAGGCTGAGGTAGGAGAATCGCTTGAACCTGGGAGGTGGAGGTTGCAGTGAGCCAAGATTGCACCACTGCACTCCAGCCTGGGTGACAGAGTGAGACTCAGTCTCAAAAAAAAAAAAAAAAAAAAAAAAATCAGAGGCCGGGCATGGTGGCTTATGCCTGTAATCCCAGCCATTTGGGAGACTGAGACGAGAGGTTCACTTGAGGCTAGGAGTTTGAGACCAGCCTGGGCAACATTGTAAGACTCTGTCTCTACCAAAAAAAATTAGCTGGGCATGGTGGCATGTGCCTGCAGTCAGCTACTCAAGAGGCTGAGGTAGGAGGATCACTTGAGCCTGGGAGTTCAAGGCTCCAGTGAGCTGTGATCATGAGAATGTACTCCAGCCTGGGTGACCAGAGTGAGATGCTGTCTCTAAAAAAGTTTTTAAATGAAAAAAAGAAAAAAAAAAAATCACAGCCTGGGCAATATTGGGGGGAACCCATTTCTACAAAAGAGAAAAAAATCAGAGCTATTATATGTACGTTATTTGAAGAATCAGATAGATCTAAAATCAAATAGATCTAGAGGGTTAACTACAAAAAGCAGTCCTATTTCCCATCCTCCACCTCGCCCCAAACATTTTCAACTCTTTTAGCTGATTCTTTTTAAATTTATCTCAAAATCTCTAAATAACATGCTTTTATTGCTACTTCTTGATGTTTCAGTTTCTGACAGTATCTGTTGAATTCCCATTGTAAAAGGTGAGAATTTAACTATGTTCCCCAACCCCCATCTCCACCCAGTGGTATGCTAGAGCTGGCTTGCAGCAGCTAGCAAGAACTGTTTTTGCACATCTTTTTCCAAATTTGCGTTCAGTGATATTACATTGGTAGCTTGAAATTAGCCATGGCGGAAGTATACATCACAGAAATCAGCAAACAATGCAAATCGGCTTTCTAACCCTCTCTCAACAAAACTGACTTGGACCAACATACAGTAACTGCACCCACCCCCAATCTCCTAATGTAGTTTTCTGGTAATTTTGGTTAGATCACTATTTATATTATGACTCTTCTTATTCACAGCCGAGCCAGGTAGTAAGCCATGATTACTTTTCCTTTTTGCATAGTTTTGTTTTCCCTGGGGCTAGTAATTATCTTGACTTTTCTGCTTGCTTTGTTTTCTAAGCTCTTTATTTTTATTATTTTTTTTGAAACAGTGTCTCACTCTGTCACCCAAGCTGGAGTGCAATGGCGCGATCTCCGCTCACTGCAACCTCTGCCTCCTGGGTTCAAGTGATTCTCCTGCCTTAGCCTCCCGAGTAGCTGGGATTACAGGTGTTCACCACCTCACCCAGTTAATTTTTGTAATTTTAGTAGAGATGGGGTTTCACCATGTTGGCCAGACTGGTCTCTAACTCCTGACCTCAGGTGATCCTCCTACCTCAACCTCCCAAAGTGCTAGGATTACAGGCATGAGGCACTGTGCCTGGTCGAAGCTCTTATCTTTAATTCAACCCCAAGCTCTTCCTAAATTATCTGAATCTCTTCTGAAGACAGACCTATTAGCTTTTCTAACAGTTTTGTCTTCCTGGAGAGCCTTCCTGTCTGCTCCAGTCTGGACTAGTGCCCTCTACTCCCGGAGCACAGATGCCATCCTGGAATCCCCCTTCCTCATCAGCCTGGGGATTCCCCTTTGCCTCTTTCCTGTGACACATCTCGTGTTTCTTGCGTCCTATGGCTTCCTCTTTTTTTTTTAAATTTTCAGCTGTCTCATTTTGGTGGAGGTTATCCTTTGTAGATTCCTGGAAAAGGATACATGGCAGGTAAAACATTTTAAGATCTTGAGTGTCTGAAAATGTATTCTTTCCTATTTGATAATTTGGCTAGGTATACGTCATTCTAGAGTAGAAACACATTTCCTTCAAACTTTGAAGGCCTTGCTTTATTATTTTCTAGCTTCCAGTGGTGCTGTTGAGAAGTCCAAAGTTATTCTGATCCCTAGCACTCTGAATGTAACCTCGTTTTATTTCACTGAAATCCTTTTTTTTTTTTTTAATACTGATACTCATGGAGCAGGGCTACCGTATAGGCAGCGTGCCTCACTGCCCTCACTGCCCTCACTGCCCTCACTGGAATCTTGTAGTGCTTTTTCTTTGTCCTGGTGTTTTGAAATTTCATGGTGGTGTGCTTTGATGGAACACTACTCGTTTATTGTGCTGGGTGCTCACTGGGCCACTTCAGCCTGGAAATTAGTACTCTTAGTTCTTTCAGTTCTGAGTTTTCTTGAACTATATCTTCCTATCTTCTTCTTCTTTTTTTTTTTTTTTAGATGGAGTCTCACTGTCATCTAGGCTGGAGTGCAGTGGTGCGATCTTATCTCACTGCAACCTCCACCTCCTGGGTTCAAGTGATTCTCCTACCTCAGCCTCCTGAGTAGCTGGGACTACAGTTTCACGTCACCATGTCCGACTAATTTATTTATTTATTTTGAGATGGAGTCTTGCTGTGCCCCCAGGCTTCAGTGTAGTGGCTCTATCTTGGCTCGGTACAACCTCTGCCTCCCAGGTTCAAGTGCTTCTCCTGCCTCAGCCTCCCGAGTAGCTGGGACTACAGGTGCCCTCTACCATGCCCAGTTAATTTTTGTATTTTTAGTAGAGACAGGGTTTCACCATGTTGCCCAGGCTGGTCTCGAACTCCTGACCTCAGGTGATTTGCCTGCCTTGGCTTCCCAAAGTGCCGGGATTACAGGCGTAAACCACAGTGCGCGGCCTTTTTTTGGTATTTTTAGTAGAAACTGGGTTTCACCATGGTGCCCAGGCTGGTCTTGAACTCCTGAGCTCAAGCAATACACCCACTTTGGCCTCCTAAAGTGCTGGGATTCCAGGCCTGACCCACTGTGCCCGGCCCTATCTTCTTTTCATTCAACAAATATTTTTTGAGGACACATGCGACTATTCTGGGCAGGGAATATAGAAGTGAGCAAAACACATGAAAGTCCTGGCCGGGCACGGTGGCTCAAGCCTGTAATCCCAGCACTTTGGGAGGCCGAGACGGGCGGATCACGAGGTCAGGAGACCGAGACCATCCTGGCTAACACGGTGAAACCCTGTCTCTACTAAAAATTACAAAAAACTAGCCGGGCGAGGTGGCGGGCGCCTGTAGGCCCAGGTACCCGGGAGGCGGAGCTTGCAGTGAGCTGAGATCCGGCCACTGCACCCCAGCCTGGGCGACAGAGCAAGACTCCGCCTCAAAAAAAAAAAAAAAAAGAAAGTCCCGGGGCCGGGCGCGGTGGCTCAAGCCTGTAATCCCAGCACTTTGGGTGGCCGAGACGGGCGGATCACAAGGTCAGGAGATCGAGACCATCCTGGCTAACACGGTGAAACCCCGTCTCTACTAAAAAAATACAAAAAACTAGCCGGGCAAGGTGGTGGGCGCCTGTAGTCCCAGCTACTTGGGAGGCTGAGGCAGGAGAATGGCGTAAACCCAGGAGGCGGAGCTTGCAGTGAGCTGAGATCCGGCCACTGCACTCCAGCCTGGGCGACAGAGCGAGACTCCGTCTCAACAACAACAACAAAAAAGAAAGTCCCTTCCCTCATGGGGCTTACATTCCAATGGAGTGTTTTCTCACTTTTTTCTGGACCTCCTAGACTAGTCTTCTCACTTTTTTTAAGCTTTCCTACTGTCCAGGTCTTTCGTTGTGTTCTATTTTTCTGGAAGAGTGTCTCAACTTTGTCTTCCAATCTTTCTGTCAGGTTTTTCATTTCTGTGTTCAGAGACAGTGAAAGAAAAAAGAAAGAAGGCCAGGTGCAGTGGCTCACACCTGTAATCTCAGCACTTTGGGAGGCTGAGACAGGTGGATCACCTGAGGTGAGGAGTTCAAGACCAGCCTGACCAACACGGTGAAACTCCGTCTCTACTAAAAATACAAAAATTAGCCAGGCATGGTGGTGCACACCTATAGTCCCAGCTACTCAGGAGGCTGAGGCAGAAGAATTGCTTGAACCAAAGAGGCCAAGGTTGCAGTGAGCTGAGATCGTGCCACTGCACTCCATCCTGGGTGACAGAACAAGACTTCATCGAAAGAAAGGAGAGGAGAGGAGAGGAGAGGAGAGGAGAGGAGAGGAGAGGAGAGGAGGAAAAGAAAAGAAAGAAAAAAAGAAGAAGAAAAAAGATTTTTCGTTTCTGCCAAACAGTCTCGACCTCCTGGGCTCAAGTGATCCTCCTACCTCAGCCTCCTGAGTGACTGGAACTACAACCACCCAGTTATGTGGAGGCAGGGTCTCAAACTCATGGGTTCAAGCAATCCTCCCACCTTGGCCTTTCAAAGTGTTGGGATTACAGGTGTGAGCCACCATGCCTCACCTGAGATTGTATAGATTAAAAGAAATTTAAGACCAGGTACAGTGGCTCAAGCCTGCAATCCCAACAGTTTGGGAGGCTGAGGTGGGAGGATTGTTTGAGCCCAGGAGTTTGAGAGCAGCCTGGGCAATATAGCGAGACCCCCATCTCTACAAAATATTTAAAAATTAGCTGTGTGTTGTGCCATGTGCCTGTAGTCCTAGCTACTTGGAAATGTGAGGTAGGAGGATCACTTGAGCCTGGGAGGTTGAGGCTGTACCCTACTGTACTCCAGCCTGGGCAACAGAGTGAGACCGTGTCTCAAAAAAAAAAGAGAAAAGAAAAAAATTTACATAATCTCTTCCCATCTTCCATTTTTCTCATGCATTTTTTTGTTTGTCAGAGTCTTCCACAGCCTGGATCTTGATGACTGCATCTCTGTAGTGTAGTTTAAGTATTTCCTATAAATTGTTCGGTAGTTGGATCTAGAGACTTACTCAGATTCAGGTTTGGTTTGGAGGAGGGGTAAGATTACTTCATCATGGTTGTGTGCTCTTTTCTCTGGATGCCTGTAATGCCTGGTGGCCCTCTGTGTGTGAAGGAAAGACTCTTCTTTGGCAGCATTTGCTTCCTGTTTCATGGGTGCACTATTTTCACGTATCTCTCTTAGGATAGTAATGATGGATTTCTGTGAAGTTTTCTTCTTTCTGATTCATTTCTATTTCCTCTTAGGTTTTTGTTTGTTTGTTTGTTTTTGTTTTTTTGGTTTTTTTTGAGATGAAGTCTCACTCTGTTGCCTAGGCTGGAGTGCAATGGCGCGATCTTGGCTCAGTGCAACCTCTGCCTCCTGGCTTCAGGCGATTCTTCTGCCTCAGACTCCCGAGTAGCTGGGATTACAGGCACACACCACCACACATAGCTAATTTTTGAATTTTTAGTAGAGATGAGATTTCACCATGTTGGTCAGGCTGATCTTGAACTCCTGACCTCAGGTGATCCGCCCACCTCAGCCTCCCAAAGTGCTGGGATTACAGGCATGAGCCACCGTGCCCAGCATTTTTTTTCTTTCTTTTTTTTTTTGAGATGGAGTCTTGTTCTGTTGCCCAGGCTGGAGTGCAGAGGCGCGACCTTGGCTCACTGCAATGTCCACCTCCCTGGTTCAAACAATTCTCCTGCCTCAGCCTCCTGAGTAGCTGGGATTATAGGTGCCCACCACCACGCCCAGCTAATTTTTTTATATTTTTAGTAGAGACAGGGGTTCAACATGGTGGCCAGGATGGTCTCGAACTCCTGACCTCAGGCAATCTGCTCGCCTCGGCCTACCAAAGTGCTGGGATTACAGGTGTGAGCCACCGTGCCTGGCCTCTCTTAGGTTTTTGTTGGTTCTTTTTCTTCTTTTTTTTTTTTTTTCCTATTTGTTTATTTTGGTTTCTTTCTTTCATGTTGGTGGTTTTACTTACATGTCTGGTAGTCCTTGAATGTCTACTCATGTTTAACAGCGGGGGACCTTGAAGCTGTTTGGAGCTCTGTGTCCATAACTAAGGCTTGGAAATTTGGTCTCTGTTATGCCACCACTGAGAGTGGTCTGGCTGGGCTGTTTGGTGGGAATCTTCAATGTCAGTGTCTTTACTGTATCTTAGGTCATTAAATCTTTCCTCTTAGACCTCCAGTCAGTTTCCTGAGCAGCCTCTTCTAGTCTTCTGCGTGGAGGCAGATGATCTGGCTCTTGGTGTCTGGGAGCCACAGGGGAAGAGGGTTGGGTTTGGGAAAGAGTCTCATCATGTAGTATACCTACCTGTATTGAATCCCCCTGCTTTCAGGATGGTGTCCCCATCAGCTGGGCCTGCTATCCTTCATCCAGAAACCCTCTGTTTTACTCTCTCTGGTGGATAAACCTCCAGTCTTGGGCCAGGATGTGGAAGGGGCAGTCACCCAGGTCTGTGGAGTTTGGAGAGTACCAGCCTGTTTCTTAAACAGACTTTCAAATAATCCTCATTCAGCATCCCCATTAACCTCACTTCCAGAGGTGGCTGAGATTAGTAATTCGTGAACTTTAGGAATCCTGCCTTCTAAATGTTTTGGGGCTTCCTCCAGGGCTGGCTTGAGAAGATTCTTCTCTCTCTCTCTCTGTTAAGTTTTTTCTGTTGTTAATTCGCTTTCCAGCTTCCAAAATGTGGATGCTTTTGCACTTCTCTCTTGTTCTCCCCATCCCTCGCTCGTCTAGGTTTATGTCTTTTTAAAAATTCCCTGGCCAGGCATGGTGGCTCACGCTGTAATCCCAGCACTTTGGGAGGCAGAGGCAGGCGGATCACTAGGTCAGGAGGTTGAGACCATCCTGGCCAACATGGTGAAACCCCGTCTCTACTAAAAATAAAAAATTAGCTGGGTGTGGTGGTGCATGCCTGTAGTCCCAGCTACTTGGGAGACTGAGGCATGAGAATTGCTTGAACCTAGGAGGCGGAGCTTGCAGTGAGCCAAGATCGTGCCACTGCACTCCAGCCTGGCAACACAGCGAGACTCCGTCTCAAAAAAAAAAACAAAAAAACCCCACAAATTCCCTTTGGCCCAGGTGCAGTGGCTAAAGCCTGTTATCCCAGCACTTTGGGAGGCCGAGGTGGGAGGATAACTTGAGGCCAGGAATTGGAGATCAGCTTGGGTAACATAGTGAGACCCCATCTCTACAAATAAAAAATTAGCTCGGGCCAGGCGTGATGGCT
The DNA here is from genome assembly GCF_008728515.1 of Papio anubis. NCBI lineage: Eukaryota > Metazoa > Chordata > Mammalia > Primates > Cercopithecidae > Papio > Papio anubis. Next base: position 126,885,902 of record NC_044976.1, read on the forward strand.
TATGCCAGTAATCCCAGAAGTTTGGGAGGCAGAGGTGGGTGGATCACTTGAGGTCAGGAGTTGGAGACCACCCTGGCCAACATGGTGAAACCCCGTCTCTACTAAAAATACAAATATTAGCTGGGTGTGGTGGTGGGCTCCTGTAATCCCAGCTACTCGGGAGGCTGAGGCAGGAAAATGGTGTGAACCTGGGAGGTGGGGCTTGCAGTGAACCGAGATTGCACCTCTGCACTCCAGCCTGGGAGACAGAGCGAGACTCCGTCTCAAAAAAATAAAATAAAATAAAATAAAATAAAATAAAAAAATTAGCCGGGTATGGTGGCACACACCTGTGGTTCTAGCTTCTCAGGAGGCTAAGATAGGAGGATGGCTTGAACCCAGGAGGTCAAGGCTGCAGTGAACCAAGATCATGCCACTGCACTCCAGCCTGGATGACAGTGAGACACTGTTTAAAAAAAAACAATTTTTTTTAGTGTAATTATCATTTGTTTTGTGTATTTGTTACATTGTGTGCATGACAGCCTTTGTTAAGGGTGTCTGAGGAGTATGAAGCTGACAGGGGCACTGGAAAAGAGCTTCTTCAACTGAGATCAAGGCTTGCTGGAGGGAACCACTGCAAAAGGGCCATCAGGCAGTTTTCAAGTTATGTGACAGAGGGCAAAGATGGCCATAGGGTGCTCTGAGTTTTGGGATGGTCACATGACACAATCCAGCACTTGAACCTGGGGTACGTGCTCCCTCATTGTGAGGCAGGACGTAGGCACATGACTGTGCATTTAGGCATATGTGTGACCAAGAAGAATGAGAGAAATAGAAAACACTGGAGAACACAAAGTATCAAGAACTTTTCATTAGGCAATCCCAAAGCACTCTGCTCTTTTCCTCTTCTTTGCCTCTGTATCCTCTGTGGTTCCAGTTCCAGCTGAACTTGTGACAATCCCAAATCGCTCCTTCCTCTTTTTCAGTTTCTCATCATCTTCAGACTTTCTGGAGATTGAAGAGACATTCAAACCAAATCTTTGAGCTGTTTCCTTCAGCTTATCCAGGTTAACCATAGGTTTGTTATCAGATGACAGACCTTTTGTTGGAACTGAAGAAATCCCAAACCTAGCTGCCCGAGCAGCTTTCTTACTGCCGAGTAAGAATTTGTTCAGCCCTCTTCTGCATTCTCTCAGTCTGTGGTATTTCAGATGTAATTTTCACCACTTTCTTCTCTACTGCCACATCAACAGTTTTTTCAGGGGGTTCTTTCTCTTTGACAGGGAGCTCAATGGGCTTTGTTTCTTCTTCCTCTGTTTCATCTCCCAGAACATCTTCTTCATTTGCCTCCTCTTCAGCGTGTTCTTCAAGATATGCCTGGAGTCTGTGGATAAGATCTTGCTTTATTCCCTTGGTCTCCAAACCACAAGCAAGACATTCTTGCTTTAGTTCAGCAAGCTTCAGCTTATGGAACTCCACTGTCTCGGTCGCCATCTTGTTACCCCTCAAAAAACAATTTTTTAATTAAAAAAAACCCTTTGGCTGGGCGCGGTGGCTCAAGCCTGTAATCCCAGCACTTTGGGAGGCCGAGATGGGCGGATCATGAGGTCAGGAGATCGAGACCATCCTGGCTAACACGGTGAAACCCCGTCTCTACTAAAAAAAAAAAAAAAAAATACAAAAAACTAGCTGGGCGAGGTGGCGGGCGCCTGTAGTCCCAGCTACTCGGGAGGCTGAGGCAGGAGAATGGCGTGAACCCGGGAGGCGGAGCTTGCAGTGAGCTAAGATCGCGCCACTGCACTCCAGCCTGGGCGACAGAGCGAGACTCTGTCTCAAAAAAAAAAAAAAACCAAAAAAAAAAAAAACCCTTTAACCTGTAATCCCAGCACTTTGAGAGGCCAAGGTAAGAGGTTCACTTGAGGCCAGGAGTTTGAGACCAGCCTTGGCAATATAGCAAGACCCTGTCTCTATTTGTAAAAATAAAAAACAACAAACAAAAAAAACCCCTTTGGGAGGACATGAGAGTAGGTGCACGTGCTCATTCTGGCATCAAAACGAGATGTAGATGTTATTACCTTATTTTGCAGATGAGAAAGTTGAAGGTCAGAGAGGTGAAATAGCTTATCTAAGGACACAGCTTATAGGTAACAGAGTTGGGGCTGGCCCTAAGACAGTGCTCTTGGAGAACAAGGATCCTGACTGAAGATCAGGACGCAGGTGTCCCAGAGTCACAGCATCCTCATATTAGCAGGGCCTTTAGAGAACAGTTGGTCCAACCCCCTCATTTTATGGGTGAGAAAAAGGAGGCTCGGAATGGAGAAGGGATTCTCCCAGAGTCATGCAGCAAGTTCGTGCAAAACCGTGATGAGAAATGCTCCGTGCTACACCAACCCTTTCTGTGACATTCATTCAGTTGTTGACTCAGCAAACATTTATTGAGCACCAACTGTGTGCCAGATCCTGTGCTATGCCAGGAAATGCAGACATGAGTAAAATTTGGTCCTTTTTTAAATTTCTTTTTTGAGACACAGTTTCACTCAGTTGCCCAGGCTGGAGTGCAGTGGCAAAATCTTGGGTCACTGCAACCTCCACCTCCCGTGTTCAAGTGATTCTCCTGCCTCAGCTTCCTGAGTAGCTGGGATTACAGGTGCCCGCCACCATGCTTGGCTAATTTTTGTATTTTTATTTATTTATTTATTTGAGTCTCTCTCCGTCGCCTAGGCTGGAGTGCAGTGGCACAATCTCGGCTCACTGAAACCTCTGCCTTCTGGGTTCAAGCAATTCTCCTGCTTCAGCCTTCTGAGTAGCTGTGATTACAGGCATGCCACCACCCCCAGCTATTTGTATTTTTAGTAGAGATGGAGTTTCACCATGTTGGCCAGGCTGGTCTCGAACTCCTGATCTCAGGGTGATTCGCCCGCCTAGATCTCCCAAAGTGCTGGGATTACAGGTATGAGCCACTATGTCCAGCCATAAAATTTGGTACTTGCCTGTAAGGAGCCTTCGTCCTGCTTCCTGCTGGCTGCCAGGCCTCCTTGCTGGAGGTGCAAAGGAGGAGAACAATAATAACAGTTAACATTGGTTGAGTGCTTGCTTCATGCCAAGCACTGTGTGAATTATTTTTCATGGATTAGTGCATTTCATTTTCCCAGTGAGCCTATGAGGCAGGTCTTGGTAATAGGCCCACTTCACAGCTGAGGAACCTCAGGCAAGCAGAGGCTGGGATGCACAACCAGGCAGCTCCAGAGTCGGAGCTTTAACCACCACCCTGAAATGAGGACTGCCATGAGGGAGGGGGCGAAGGAGAAGTGCACGCGTTGGTGGGAGGGTGAGCTGAGGGAAAGGGGCCAACCAACCTGATCTGCCTCCCTCCTCCTTTAGTGTTCGGTGGGCCCCTCCTCTGATAAGGCCTTGACCTTCATGAAGGACCATTTCCTGATGGATGAGCAGGTGGTGGGGACGCCCCTGCTGGTGAAATCTGGTGTGGAGTATACACGGCTTGCAGTGGAGACAGCCCAGGGCCTTGATGGGCGCAGCCATCTTGTCATGTACCTGGGAACCAGTGAGTAAAGAGTTCCGGGACATCCCCCAGAGGACTAGAGCAGAGGCTGCCCCCAGGTTGAGGAGGGAAACCCTTGAGTTCATTCATTTATTCATTCAACAGCTGTTTACTGGGCACCTGCTATGTGCCTGGCATTCTTCTAGGTTTTGGAAATACAGCAGAGGAGCAAAACAGTCCACTCCCTACCCTTCCTGAGCTTTGTGTGGTGGGGGAGGCAGACAGGGAGGTCTTTGGTGGCCTTATCAAGAGCTGTGTGTCTTAGGGGGGAAGCTATGTTAGAGGAATTTTGAAAGGTGAGTGGGTGGAGGGGAGCTGGAAACTGCATTGTAGAGATCACTCCTTCAGGAAACTCAGCTGTGAGGGGAGAGAGGAAGGAGATGGTGGCTGGAGCAGGGAGTGGGGCCCAGCTGGGGTTCTTGGTTTTGTTTTTCCCCCTCCTTGCCCCCAGGGTTCTTGTTTTATAGACAGGAAGGACTAAGCATCTAGTAGACAGGGGGATGGCAAAGAGATGGGTAGAAGAAGGGATACATGGCAGGTAAAGTTGTGGAGGGAGCAGGCGGCCAGAGTCCAGGACACATGTGGAGCTGAGCAGCTGTGGGTGGCGGAGAGACAGCACCTGAGCTGGGCTGGGAGTGAAGTTGTAGCAGCGTGGTGTGACTTGGTGGGTGTGCAGGCTCAGGGGGCAGAAGCCAAGGGAGCTCTTATTTGAAGGCTTTTGTGTTCTCTATGTAGGTGGAGGACACAAGGTCATGAGCTGGGAGTGAGGGGGCAGGAAAGGTGGGAAGTTTGAGGAGAGAGGGGTAGATTCAAATAGCCATTGTGGGCTGGGTGCAGTGGCTCATGCCTGTCATCCCAGCACTTTGGGAGGCCGAGGCAGGTGGATCACCTGAGGTCAGGAGTTCGAGACCAGCGTGGCTAACATGGTGAAACCCCGTCTCTACTAAAATACAAAAAAATTAGCCATGTGTAGTGGCACGCACCTGTAATCCCAGCTACTCGGGAGGTTGAGGCAGGAGAATCACTTGAACCCGGGAGGCAGAGGTTGCAGTAAACCAAGATTGTGCCACTGCCTTCCAGCCTGGGCGACAATAGTGAAACTCTGTCTAAAAAAAAAACAAAGAACAAAATAGCCATTGTGGAAAGGGGGAAAGGGAGTCAGCAGGGAATGCTGCAAGACTGCCCAGGCCGACTGCTCAGGCAGGGCCTGGCTGAGGATAACCTTGAGGGTCAGTGGAGGAAATCTGCCAAGCTCATTCATTCCTTCAGGCCATATTAGTAGGCACTGTATCAGCTGTGCATGTATTGAGTATACAGCAGAGAACAAAACAGTCAAAAATCTCAGTCTGTGGAGTGGGTGGAGACAGACAATAGCATCCTTAATAAGTAAATTACGTGGCACATCATGAGATTTGAGTCATGTAGAGGTGTGTGCAGGAGAATCAGGGATGCCAGGTAAGGAGGTTGCACCTGTTAAAAGGGTGGCCAGGTAGACCTCCCTGAGGTGCTTGATGAAAGTGAAGGAGGCAGGTGATGTGATTTTCTACAGAAGCACCCAGCCGCCCACTGTTTCATGCCTATGGAGAAATAGTTGGGTTTCTCCAGGGGTAAAGTTTTGTCAGGGAGTTGCAAAGGAAGGACAGGGGTCCAAGGGATTTTTAAGCCATTTACAAGAGACTGCCATCTCCATGGCAGAGAGGAAGGTGAACGGTCTGGTTGACCCGTGCCCAGTACACATCACCCTCAGAAGGCGCTTTCTTACAGCTGGGGAGGCCCACTGAAGTTGGGAAGGGATCTGTGGATGAGGTGAGATGACTTCTGCTCTCTCTGTCTCCCCATAGCCACAGGGTCGCTCCACAAGGCTGTGGTGAGTGGGGACAGCGGTGCTCATCTGGTGGAAGAGATTCAGCTGTTCCCTGACCCCGAACCTGTTCGTAACCTGCAGCTGGCCCCCACCCAGGTGGGAAGGGACCTGACTATCAGATGGCCTTCCAGTGGGGCTGGCCCTGGGGGCCTGTTGGGCTGGCTCCCTGGGCCTGCACCGGCGTGCTGGGACTTTACTAGATGTGGCTGGGGCTCCCTGACAATCTCCATCTCTCCTCCAGGGTGCAGTGTTTGTAGGCTTCTCAGGAGGTGTCTGGAGGGTGCCCCGAGCCAACTGTAGCGTCTATGAGAGCTGTGTGGACTGTGTCCTTGCCCGGGATCCCCACTGTGCCTGGGACCCTGAGTCTCGAACCTGTTGCTTCCTGTCTGCCCCCACCCTGTGAGTGCCAGTCCTGGATGGTGGCCTGGATAGCCAGCCAGGACCCTTCTCAGCCAGCTTCTGCTACTGTTCTTCCTCTGTCCAGGGGCTACTGACACATTCACTCCAAGAGTCCTCCCATCCTGCAGTGGGTTTCTCCAGGGATGGAGGTTCCGGGCAGTTTTGAAGCTGCTCTAACCATCCCGGGTTCCTCTCCTCTCTGTTCCTAGTCTCCCCTGGCCTACCTTCTTCCCTACTGCACTTCCTGCCTTCCTCCTTCCTCTTCCCACTTTTAGCTCTTTCGAGGGATAATTTTTGCTTTCTCTGCTCTCTTAGGAACTCCTGGAAGCAGGACATGGAGCGGGGGAACCCAGAGTGGGCATGTGCCAGTGGCCCCATGAGCAGGAGCCTTCGGCCTCAGAGCCGCCCGCAAATCAGTAAGTGCAGGACCTCTCACCAGGGGAGGTGCAAAGGCTCTGGAAGACTTTTGGGCAGGGGTGGGCATTCCTGCTCCAATTTCCTCCCCCAGCACCTGCCTGCCTTGAGATCTGAACACCCGAGTTGCGATGGATTTGGGTCCTGGCTATAGGGAAGAGGGACAGGAATTCTGAGCGGGAGGCCGAGCTGGGATTCAGGATTGAGGTTGCAGTTGATTTTGGTGTCAGAGTTGGAGTAAAGTGGACTGGGGCTTAGTTTGGGGTCCAGACTGGAAATTAAGGAGGAGTGAAATTTGATTTTGGAAGTTGAAATAGAAGTTGGAGATAAGAGTTAGGGTTCAGGCTGGCCGGGCGCGGTGGCTCACGCCTGTAATCCCAGCGCTTTGGGAGGCTGAGGCGGTACTCTCTTCTACCATTGTTTGAGCTCATGAGTTTGAGACCAGCCTGGCAACATGGTAAAACCCCATCTCTACAAAAATTAACCAGACGTGGAGAGACATACCTGTAGTCCCAGCTACTTGGGAGGCTGGGGTGGAAGGATGGCTTGAGCCCAGGAGGCAGAGGTTGCAGTGAGCTGAGATTGCGCCACTGCACCCCAACCTGGGCAATAGAGCCAGACCCTGCCTCAGAAAAATAAAAGGGCTGGGGTCCAAAGATAGGTTAGAGACTCCCTCCTGTCTCCGTCCTTCACCCCTCCCTTAACCTTTTGCTCCTTTTCTTCTATAGTTAAAGAAGTTCTGGCTGTCCCCAACTCCTTCCTGGAGCTCCCGTGCCCCCACCTGTCAGCCTTGGCCTCTTACTACTGGAGTCATGGCCCAGCAGCAGTCCCAGAAGCCTCTTCCACTGTCTACAATGGCTCCCTCTTGCTGATAGTGCAGGATGGAGTTGGAGGTCTCTACCAGTGCTGGGCAACTGAGAATGGCTTTTCATACCCCGTGGTCTCCTACTGGGTGGACAGCCAGGACCAGTCCCTGGCCCTGGATCCTGAACTGGCAGGCATCCCCCGGGAGCACGTGGAGGTCCCGTTGACCAGGGTCAGTGGTGGGACCGCCCTGGCTGCCCAGCGGTCCTACTGGCCCCACTTTGTCACTGTCACTGTCCTCCTTGCCTTAGTGCTTTCAGGAGCCCTCATCATCCTCCTGGCCTCCCCACTGGGAGCACTCCGGGCTCGGGGCAAGGTTCAGGGCTGCGAGACCCTGCCCCCTGGGGAGAAGGCCCCATTGAGCAGAGAGCAACACCTCCAGTCCCCCAAGGAATGCAGGACCTCTGCCAGTGATGTGGACGCTGACAACTGCCTAGGCACTGAGGTGGCTTAAACTCTAGGCACAGGCTGGGGCTGCAGGGCAGGCACCTGGCCATGCTGGCTGGGTGGCCCCAGCACAGCCTTGACTAGGATGAGAGCAGCACAAAAGACCACCTTTCTCCCCTGAGAGGAGCTTCTGCTACTCTGCATCACCGATGGCACTCAGCAGGGTGATGCGAAGCAGTCTGCCTCCCCTATGGGACTCCCTTCTACCAAGCACACGAGCTCTCTAACAGGGTGGGGGCTACCCCCAGACCTGCTCCTGCGCTGATATTGAAGAACCTGGAGAGGATCCTTCAGTTCTGGCCATTCCAGGGACCCTCCAGAAACACAGTGTTCCAAGAGACCCTAAAAAACCTGCCTGTCCCAGGACACTATGGTAATGGACACCAAACATCTAAACAACCATATGCTAACATGCCGCTCCTGGAAACTCCACTCTGAAGTTGCCACTTTGTACACCAACACTCCCCTCTCCCAGGGTCGTGCAGGGATCTGCTCCCTCCTGCTTCCCTTACCAGACATGCACCACTGACTCCCAGGAAGTCTTTCCTGAAGTCTGACCACCTTCCTTCTTGCTTCAGTTGGGGCAGACTGTGATCCCTTCTGCCCTGGGAGAATGGTAGGGGTAATCTGAGCCTTGTTCACTCCTTTACCCTAGCTAACCCCTTGACCTCTCCCCCTCCCTTTTCTTTTGTTTTGGGATTCAGAAAACTGCTTGTCAGAGACTGTTTATTTTTTATTAAAAAGACAAAGCTTATGTATGATGGGCGATGTGTTTGTTGGAGCAGAGGGCTCTGGCAGAGAATTGCTGGGATGTCAAGGGAGCAAGCAGTCCAAGCACATCAGTTGGGAGGAGGCCTAGGTTTGTGGGGTGATTGTTCTCTCCGACTTCAGACTACCTCCTCTGCCCTGCCAGCTCCGCACCCAGAACCAGCCCACAGCTCTTTCCTCCACTCTGAGCATTGCTGGAGGGTGCCGCAAACTTTGCCTTTTGGGCCAACCACAGGTTGATGTTGACCAGGCTCAGCTTGTATCCGTCTGCTAGACAGGCGATACCTCATCCATCACTAACTCCCCTGTTGCGGCCCCCACAGTTGCTGTCCACAGCTCTCCCACAGTTCTCGTGACTCCAACTCAGCCCTGCTTCCCCACTGCAGCAGTTGGCTTCAACTGTTGGTAGATGAATTTATAGAAAGGCTGTGCATCCACCCCCATCCTGGCCACATCCTTCTCAATATCTGATAATGCTCCATACACCTCCACACCACCTTCCTCCTCTCCCCTCTGTCACAAAGGCACAGGTCCCTCTTCCACCAAGGCTAACCAGCACATCTCTCAGCCCATCACTGCTAGGGATCTGTTCTCTAACCATCCGACCTCCAGCATCCCCACTCGCTTTACCCACTTCCTCATCTTTCATCTCTCCTCTCCCACCTACAGGTGTGTTCAGGCGTTCTCTACATTAAAAAAACAACAAAACACAAATCTTTCCCCAAACTCTATCCATTCACGTCACCCCCACTCAGTCTTTCTTTCCTAGTACCACCAAACATGGGAGCAGTTCCATTCTGGCTGCCCCCACCTCCCTCCAGTGTCACCTGAGCTCTCTCCAATCCCCTGAGGTCTGGCTGCTTTCCCCACCTTTCTGCTAAATGGCTCTCTCAAAGACTACCCATAAACCCATAATGCCAAATTTGACATCGGTGTCTGTGTACCCCTCACACATTGACCACCCCATTCTCACAATTTTCTTCTATTGTGGGTTCTTAAATTTTTTAAAAATTTAAATCGTGATAAAAAAAAAAAAAAGCATGCAACGTACCTGCTTAGCCAAAAAAAAAAAAAAAGGCCAGGCACAGTGGATCAAGCCTGTAATCCCAGCATTTTGGGAGGCCGAGGCAGGTGGATCACCCGAGGTCAGGAGTTCAAGACCAGCCTGGCCAACATAGCGAGACCCGGTTTCTACTAAAAGTACAAAAAATTAGCCAGGCGTGGTGGCAGGTACCTGTAGTCCCAGCTACTCTGGAGGCTAAGGTAAGAGAATCACTTGAAGCCGGGAGGCGGAGCCTGCAGTGAGCCAAGATTGCGCCACTGTGTGTGTGTGTGTGTGTGTGTGTGTGTGTGTGTATTTTTTTTTTTTTTTTTGAGACAGAGTCTCGCTCTGTCGCCCAGGCTGGAGTGCAGTGGCACAATCTCAGCTCCCTGCAGCCTCTGCCTCCTGGGTTCAAGCAATTATCCTGCCTCAGCCTCCTGAGTAGCTGGAACTACAGGCACCTGCCACCACACCCAGCTAATTTTTGTATTTTTAGTAGAAACATGCTTTCGCCATATTGGCCAGGTGGGTCTGGAACTCCTGGACTCAGCTGATCCGCCTGCCTCGGCCTCCCAAAGTGCTGAGATTACAGGTGTGAGCCACCGCACCCAGTCTAACAAGTATATATATATTTATTTATTTATTTATTTTTTTTTGTGATGAGTTCATTGTTGCTTCAGGTTGAGGCAGTGGCGCCGACCTCAGCTCACTGCAGCCTCAGCTTCTTCCGGTTCTATTCTGCCTCACCCTGAGTAGCTGGGACTACAGGCGCTACTCGCTAATTTTTTGTATTTTAGTAGAGACGGGTTTCACCGTATCTCATCTCCTGACCTTGTGATCCCACAGCCTCCCAAAGTGCTAGATTATGCTGGAGCCATCAAGGCCTCGCCTATATTTATTTTTTAAATGAGAGACGGAGTCTCACTGTCACCTGAGGCAATGGCTTAACTTAGCTCACTGCAGCCTCATACTCCTGGGCTTAAAGGATTCTCCTGCCTCAGCTTCCTGAGTAGCTAGGACTACAGGCACATGCCACCACACCCGGCTTTTTTTTTTTTTTTTTTTAGAGATGAGGTCTCGTTATACCCAGGCTGTCCCGAACTCCTGGCTTCAAGCAACACCCCTCCCTCAGCCTCCCCAAATGCTGGGATTACAGGCATGAGCCACCATGCCCACGCCCCACCCCTCTTAGCCATCTCTACCTGTATATATATACATATATATATGTATATAAGCCACATATGGTAGGTAGCCCATGCCCATAATCCCAGCTACTCAGGAGGCTGAGGTGGGAGGATTGTTTCAGCACAGGAATTTGAGGCTGCAGTGAACTATGATCATGCCACTGCAATCCAGCTGGGGCAACAGAGTAATCCCCTGTCTCTAATAATAATAATAATATGTAAAATAAAATATATGTACTATTCATTAAGTGGAAGTGGATCATCACAAATGTTGGCTGAGTAGGCTGAGGAGGAGGAGAAAGAGGAGGGGGTTGGTCCTGCTGTCTCAGGGCAGAGGCGGTAGAAAATCTGCTTAAGCCGGGTGCAGTGGCTCACGCCTGTAATCCTAACACTTTGGGAGGCTGAGGCAGGAGGATCACCTGACGTCAGGAGTTCAAGACCAGCCTGGCCAACATGGTGAAACCCCGTCTCTACTAAAAATACAAAATTTAGCCAGGTGTGGTAGCATATGCCTATAATCCCAGCTACTTGGGAGGCTGAGGCAGTAGAATTGCTTAAACCTGGGAGGCGGAGGTTGCAGGGAGCCAAGATCACACCACTGCACTCCAGTCTGGGACAGAGCAAGACTCTGTCTCAAAAACAAAAATAAATATGCTTAAAAGTGGACTTATGTAATTAAAATTAATGTTGGTCAAGGTTCAACTGTATAAATAAGTAAGCTAGGTAGGGTACATTAGATGGTGATGTACTGTAGGGAAAAAATGGATCTGGGGAAAGCAGTTTGGGAGTGGGAAGGGTGTCTACAATTTTTTTTTTTTTTTTTTTTTTTGAGACAGGGTCTCACTCTGTTGCCTAGGCTGGAGTGCAGTGGCTCGACTGTAGCTCACTGCACCCTCAAGCTCTTGGGCTCAAATGAGCTTCCTGCTTAGCCTCCTGAGTGGGTGGGACTATAGGCATGTGCTACCATGTCTGGCTAATTTTTTATTTTTTTATAGAGATAGGATCTTATTATGTTTCCCAGACTGTTCTTGAACTCCTGGACTTAAGCAATCCTCACTCCTTGGCCTCCCAAAGTGCTGGGATTACAGGCATGAGCCACATTGCCTTTTTTTTTTTTTTTTGAGATGGAGTCCCACTCTGTCACCCAGGCTGGAGTGCTGCAGTGGCGTGACCTCGGCTCCCTGCAACCTCTGCCTCCAGGTTCAAGTGATTCTCCTGGCTCAGTGTCCTGAATAGCTGGGATTACAGGCACCTGCCCCTGTTGAAGGGCCCCCATAGGTTGCAAATTAGTAATGATAACCCGTAAGTCATGCAAAAGTCTCCATTTGCCAGACCTTTTGGGAAGAGCCAATGTTAGGGGTAGGGGAGGTATAACAGTGGCCATTACTAGAAAAGGGTTTGTTGTTTACATAATTCATCAAATTCTGCCCTCCAGAGGAGGTATTAACTGGTGTTTAAAGTTGTTTTTGCTAGCATTGACCAGTCCCATGGAGTCATACCGAAGTTGTCTGCTATGGCCTCAATTAATCCTTTTGTAAATGGGCTAGCAGCTCTGTTTTCTCTAATGCTTTTTCTTATCTCTTTATAAGCACCAAAATAAATGGGTTAATGTAACTGATTGCCTTGTCAATCTTGCATTACCAGGCAGGCTAAGAGCTCCCCTTCTAATGCCACTTGCCTAAGATAGGGTCCCATAGCTGTAACATATCCCTTGTCTTTTTTCCAATTTATTGGAGGAGAGGGCTCAGGTATTTTTGCCTGGTGATAGCAGGGCTGAGGGAGAGGAAGGCGGTTAGGAAGGTGGCGGTTTCTTCTCCCTTCCCTTTTTAGACTCTTCTGTGTAGAGCGGGGCCAAAGCAGCCCTAACGCCCATAACATTAGAGATGTTACTTGGACCCGTTACCCTTGTGCATAATGTTAAGATTTCTTCCCACTTGTTCCCAGAGCTCTACATCTAGTGTGCCTTCTTCTGGGAATCATGGGTTATGGGAAACAACAGTTTGCATTAGGTCCCTTAATTAAGCCTGCGAAACCGAGGCTCCGCTAGCTTTAAGCAGCCTTTTCAATACTTTTTTTTTTTTTTTTTTTTTTTGAGACGGAGTCTCACTCTCACCCAGGCTGGAGTGCAGTGGTGCTGCATCTCGGCTCACTGCAAGCCCGGGCCTCCGGTTCCCTATCTCCTGCCTCAGCCTCCCAGCTGGGACTACAGGCATGCTCACCACCACGCCTCTGGCTAATTTTTGTATTTTAGTAGAGACGGGTTTCACTCCTAGTTAGCCAGGATGGCTTCGATCTCCTGACCTCATGATCTGCCCACCTTGGCCTCCCAAAGTGCTGGGATTACAGGCGGAAGCCACCGCGCCAGGCCATGTTTCAACACTTTTATATACTGCTGCTCTTGAGCTGATACAACTGTTGTCCATGATGAAACCCTAGTGTGAACAATTCCCTCGAATTTGGAAATCCTGAGCAGGCACCAATGACTTACTGACTTACTGACTGCACAGTCTCTTCACCTTTGTTTTTGAGGGTTCCACTGCGATCCATTGCAGCATTCCTCACATGGGGCACCACCTGCCAAATCTGTCCCACAGACTCTGGCCAGAGCAATGAATGAAAGGAGTACTCAGACATAGGTGTCCAGTGAAAGAGCCAGCTAGGGAACTACCAGCACTAGGGGCTGAAGAGAGTTCGCAGCCCCGCTAAGCCGGTGATGTTCACATTTATTTAGTACAGATTTAATGACAAAGGCTTGGAGCAAACACAATTTGTGGGTAATAAACATTGTCAACCCCCCAAGTAGAGACCAGTCCTGTGTGCAAATGATCAAAGGTTGGTTTCTGGAGGCAAGAGTAAACAAATTTATCTAGATAAGTTCCTTTACATTCCCTTGTTATCTGCCCTTTGCTCTTAGGCTCCGGATGAGAGAATTGGCTGCCTTCAGCCAAATTTTCTTTCAAAGCTTTTGCAAAACCTCCTGGCCTTCCAAGAAGGTTTGTGTCTTTCCCTGTAATTTCTCCCACCACACTGACCGCTCTCCTACAATATACAAAATTTATAATATATAAAAATATAATATGTAAACTATGTATATATAGAATATATATATATTCTATATACAGAGCTTTTTTTTTTTTTTTTGAGACAGAGTCTCGCTGTGTCACCCAGGCTGGAGTGCAGTGGCCGGATCTCGGCTCACTGCAAGCTCCGCCTCCCGGGTTTACGCCATTCTCCTGCCTCAGCCTCCGAGTAGCTGGGACTACAGGCGCCCGCCACCACGCCCGGCTAGTTTTTTGTATTTTTAGTAGAGACGGGGTTTCACCATGTTAGCCAGGATGGTCTCGATTTCCTGACCTCGTGATCCACCCGCCTCGGCCTCCCAAAGTGCTGGGATTACAGGGTCTGAGCTCTACCGCGCCCGGCTGGAGTGCAGTGGCGCGACTTGGCTCACTGCAACCTTCGCCTCCCGGGTTCATGCCATTCTCATGCCTCAGCCTCCTGAATAGCTGGGACTATAGGCACCCACCACCACGCCTGGCTAATTTCTGTTTTTGTTTTGTTTTTGAGACGGAGTCTCGCTCTGTTGCCCGGGCTGGAGTGCAGTGGCGCAATCTCGGCTCACTGCAAGCTCCGCCTCCCGGGTTCCCGCCATTCTCCTGCCTCAGCCTCCCGAGTAGCTGGGACTACAGGTGCCTGCCACCTCGCCCGGCTCATTTTTTTGTATTTTTTTTAGTAGAGACGGGGTTTCACCGTGTTAGCCAGGATGGTCTCGATCTCCTGACCTCGTGATCCACCCGTCTCGGCCTCCCAAAGTGGTGGGATTACAGGCTTGAGCCACCGCGCCCGGCTAATTTCTGTATTTTTAGTAGAGACGAGGTTTCACTATGTTGGTCAGGCTGGTCTCAAACTCCTAAACTCTTGATCCGCCCTGCTCAGCCTCCCAAAGTGCTAGGATTACAGGCATGAGCAACCGTGCCTGGCCAGAGCATTTATATACATATACAAGTTTTTCTTTTTTTTTTTTTTTGAGACAGAGTCTAGCTCTGTCACCCAGGCTGGAGTGCAGTGGCCGGATCTCAGCTCACTGCAAGCTCCGCCTCCCGGGTTTATGCCATTCTCCTGCCTCAGCCTCCCGAGTAGCTGGGACTACAGGCGCCTGCCACCTCGCCCGGCTGGTTTTTTGTATTTTTTTTTTTTTTTTTTTTTTTTGAGACGGAGTCTTGCTCTGTCGCCCGGGCTGGAGTGCAGTGGCCAGATCTCAGCTCACTGCAAGCTCCGCCTCCCGGGTTCACGCCATTCTCCTGCCTCAGCCTCCCGTGTAGCTGGGACTACAGGTGCCCACCACCACGCCCAGCTAGTTTTTTGTATTTTTTAGTAGAGACGGGGTTTCACCGTGTTAGCCAGGATGGTCTCGATCTCCTGACCTCGTGATCCGCCCATCTTGGCTTCCCAAAGTGCTGGGATTACAGGCTTGAGCCACCGCGCCCGGCCTGGTTTTTTGTATTTTTTAGTAGAGACGGGGTTTCACTGTGTTAGCCAGGATGGTCTCGATCTCTTGACCTCATGATCCACCCACCTCAGCCTCCCAAAGTGCTGGGATTACAGGCTTGAGCCACCGCGCCCGGCCACAAGTTTTTCTTTTTCTTTTTTGAGACAGAGTCTCATTTTATCGCCCAAGCTGGAGTGCAGTGGCATGATCTCAGCTCACTGCAACCTCTGCCTCCCGTGTTCAAGCAATTCTCATGCCTCAGCCTCTTGAGTGACCAAGATTACAGGCACATGCCACCATGCCCAGCTAATTTTTGTATTTTTAGTAGAGACACGGTTTCGCCATGATGGCCAGACTGGTCTTGAACTCCCGACCTCAAGTGATCTGTCCATCTTGGCCTCCCAAAGTGCTGGGATTACAGGTATGAGCCACTGCACCTGGCCTGCATATTTCTTTTTTCTTTTTTCAAGGAACTGGCTATTTGATTGTAGGAGCTGGCAAGTCTGAAATCTGTAGGGCAGGCCTGCAGGCTGGGAACTCTGGGGGCAGGAGGTGATGTTACAGTCTTAATGCAGAATTTCTTCCTCAGGGAAACCTCGGTTTTGCTCTTCAGGCTTTTCAAACCATTAGATGAGGCCCACCAACATTATTGAGACAATCTCCTTTACTTATAGTCAGCTGACTAGATGTTAACTGTGCCAGCAAAATAACCTTTATAGCAACATCTATATTAGTGGGATTTTTGTTTGTTTGTTTTTTGAGACAGAGTCTCCTTCTATTGCCCAGGCTGGAGTACAGTGGTGCAATCTGGGCTCACTGCAACCTCTACGTCTTGGGTTCAAGTGATTCTCATGCCTCAGCCTCTCAAGTAGCTGGGACTACAGGCACGTGCCACCATAGCTGGCTAATTTTTGTATTTTTTTCTTTTTAGTAGAGACAGGGTTTCCCCATGTTGGTCAGGCTGGTCTCGAACTCCTGATCTCAAGTGATCCACCCTTCTCTGCCTCCCAAAGTGCTGAGATTACAGGTGTGAGCCACTGTGCCTGGTCTATATTAGTGTTAGATTGAATAACTAGGTGGTATAACCTAGCCAAGTTGATAGAAAACTAACTATCACACTATATAGTGTTAGATTGAATAACTAGGTGGTATAACCTAGCCAAGTCGATAGAAAACTAACCATCACACTAAGATTGAAATGTCCATTAGATATTTTGAGGCAGTTATAAATAAGTCTGGAGTTTAGGAGGAGGGATCCATCCTAGAAATATCAATTTTTAAAAATAGTAGGCCCGGCGCGGTGGCTCACACTTGTAATCCCAGCACTTTGGGAGGCTGAGGCAGGTGGATCATGTGAGGTCAGAGTTTGAGACCAGCCTGGCCGACATGGTGAAAGCCCATCTCTACTAAAAATACAAAAAATTAGCCAGGCATAGTGGCTGGTGCCTGTACTCCCAGCTACTTGGGAGGCTGAGGCAGGAGAATCATTTGAACCTGCGAGGCAGAGATTGCAGTGAGCCAAGATCATGCCATTGCACTCTGGCCTGGGAGACAGAGTGAGACTCCATCTCCAAAAAAAAAAAAACAAAAACAAAAAATAAATAAAAATAGTAAAATACACATAACATAAAATTTACTGTTAATAACATTAATATGTACACAATATTGTGCAACCATCACCACTACCTAGTTCTAGAACATTTTCATTGCCCAAAAGGAAACCCTGAACCCATTAGTTACTTTCCATCCTCTCCCTGAATCTCCAGACTCCCGGCAATCACTTATCCACTAAACTGCTTTTTGTCTCTATAGATTTGTCTATTCTGGTTATTTGGAATAAATAGGATTACATAATATGTGCCCTTTGTATCTGGTTTATTTCACTTAGCTTAATGGTTTCAAGGTTCATCTATGTTGTAGCACACATTCATTCCTTTTTATTGCTTAATACTATTCCACTGTGTAAATATACCACATTTTGTTCACCCATTCATGGGTTGATGGACATTTGAGTTGCTTTTACTTTTGGCAATTGTGAATAGTGCTGCTAAAAATAAACATTCGTGTATGAGTTTTTGTTTGAATGTCTGTTTACAATTGTATTGGGTATATACCCAGGAGTAAAATTGCTGAATCATATGCTAATTTTATGTTTAGTTTATTGAGGAACTGCCACTGTTTTCCATAGCAGCTGTAGCATGTTACATTCCCACCAGCAATATCTGAGGGTTCCAATTTCTCCACACCCTTACCAACGCTCATTTTCTGCTTTTTGTTTGTTTTAATTTTAGCCACCCTAGTGGGTGTGAAGTGGCATTTTATCAACTTGATTTGCATTTCCTTAATGACTAATGATGGTGAGCATCTTTTCATGTGCTTCTTGGCCATTTGTATATCTTCTTTGGGGAAAGGTCTATTCAAGTCTTTTGCCCATTTTTCTCTCCTTTTATTTCTTTTATTTCACCTGCGACTATAGACAGGATCCAAAGAGGAGTTTTCCAGTCTCTTTCCTGTGTTTAATGGAGACTTACCTTACTCTTCTGTGTTATTTTTTAATTTGGTTGTCTTTTTGTCGTTGAATTGTAGAGATATCAACTTTGAAATGAACTGACTCTGCAGCCTATGCCTCCTAGCCCCTCATTTAAAGTGCTCCCTCCTCTTCTTTTAAGTCTATATACAGGCAAATAGCTTCAAAAGCTGGAAAAGACCCTTAATGTCATTTTTCTCCACCTTCAGGTTGTCCCCCATTCCTGCAGTTTTTTGAGTTCCCAAACTTCAAAATTGGCTGTGTATCCTCAGTCATTCCTGCTGCATGTTGACCTCTACTATTTTGGCTCTATAAATAATGAGAAATGCGACCAGCACAGTGGCTCACGCCTGTCATCCCAGTGCTTTAGGAGACTGAGTCCGCAGCATCGCTTGAGCCCAGGAGTTCAGGTTACAATGAGCTATGATCTTGCCACTGCACTCCAGCCTGGGCGATAGAGTAATATTGTGACTCTAAAAAACAAAAAAGAGGAAAGAAGAAAAAGTTATATAAAAATCTCACATTAGATTTGTTCTTTTTTTTTTTTTTTTCTTTTTGAGATAGAGTCTCGCTCTGTCGCCGTCCAGTGGTACGATCTCGGCTCACTCCAACCTCCGGGTTCAAGCGATTCTCGTGCGTCAGCCACCCGGGTAGCTGGGATTACAGGCGCGCGCCATCACTCTCGGCTAATTTATTTCGTAGTTTTAGTAGGGACGGGGTTTCGCCAAGGCAGCCAGGCTGATCTCGAACTTCTGACTTCAGGTGATTCGCCCGCCTCGGCCTCCCAAAATTCTGAGATTACTGGTGTGAGCCACCGTGCCCAGCCTTGATTTGAATATAAAGGTTCCAACACCCCCAAACACAAGGTGCCCCTATTTACAACTGGATCTTCAATAAGCGTCTGGTGATTCAATTTCCGCCAATTAGAAAGAGCCCAACCAGAACACGCAGGCGCCTTAACGCTGAGGGCATAACGAAGGTAAAGAAGGCGTGGCTACTGCCCAAATCCAAGATGGCCACCAGGAGGCCGTCCGTTCTCGGAAGGGCAGCCCATCCTCGCTCCTGGGAGGCTCAAAGGCTCAAACGCCATTGGCGGGATCGTCGACAGCTCATCCTCCGCCCCCCGCAGGGGGCGGTAATGACAGAGTCCAAGTTTCCGGTTCCGGCAGTACCGGGAGCCGAGTCGAGATGGAGGAAGATGCGACCGGCGGACGGCATTCGCTGGGAACGACGGATAGACTGGGGGCTGCGGCCTAGAGGTCCGGGCTTGGAGTTCGCCTCAGACGCGGCGGAGCCGCCGGAGTCTGAGAAGGTAATAAGCCACCAACTCGGGGTCCCTGACAACTAAGGTCTCTGAGGATCTGCACTTGTCAAGGAGGCAAAGGATGCCTGGGGTGCCAGGCTGTGGTGCCATACAGTGGTGCCGTACAGTTCTGGGAATGAAGGACAACTGCTGTGAGGCGTCTCTTTCTGGCAGAGGAGCGTGAGATTCGCTGACAGCGAAGAAGCACGGCAGGGGGCATGTTCGAAGAGCCAGAGTTGGGTGTGCGGGGGCCAGGACAGAGGCTGTATAAAGGGGATGTCCCACGGAGTATCTTGAGAGGATTGTCATGTGTTGTCTGTGATGAGGGATCACGTGGGTACCTATGGAAGACCGAAGGAAAGCTGGGTGGGAATCTCACCATGTCCGAGGTAGGGAGGAGATGATCTTGAAGGAGGGTTCGAAGGCATCCCCAGGCATTCCCCTAGGGAAATGTATATTCAGTAGGACAGGTGGGCAAGCATGTACATATATTCACGTTCATGTGGTAGATAGCTCCCAGGATGCAGATGCAATAGGGAGAACCGAAGGAATAGAGGGTATTGGTCTCTATTCTCTGTTTCCAGCTGAGAAGTGGGGACCCATGGATGTCTTGTCAGGAGTTGTAGAAGATGATTTGATTTGAAAAGATCCGAATCGATCAAATGGTCATCACTGTGCTCAGTTCTACTGACAAGTCAGGATGGAGTCAGAGGGCTCCTAACCTACTCATAATGGTCCCAGAGTCCTGGAGTAGTTGTTATAATTCCTTTTTTTTTTTTTTTTTTTTGGACACAGAGTCTCGCTGTGTTGCCCAGGCTGGAGTGCAGTAGCGCGATCTTGGCTCACTGCAAGCTCCGCCTTCCAGGTTCACACCATTCTCCTGCCTCAGCATCCCGAGTAGCTGGGACTACAGGCTCCCACCACCACGCCCGGCTAATTTTTTTTTTGGTGTTTTCGATAGAGACGGGGTTTCACCGTGTTAGCCAGGATGGTCTCGATCTCCTGACCTCATGATCCACCCGCCTCGGCCTCCCAAAGTGCTGGGATTACAGGCGTGAGCCACCGCGCCTGGCCATTACAATTCTTATAATGCTGACAATCCTTAATACTTAAAGCAATGCTTCCCAAACTTATATATTATAAAAGTTTGGTTCTTATTCAGCAAGTCTAGGGTGCACCCTGAAATTCTGTATTTCTAACAGGCTCCCAGGTGATGATGTCCATGATGCAAGTCCGTGGACCACCTTGGGTGGCAAGGACTTAGAGCATCACTGTCCAGTAGAACTTTCTGTAATGATAATGCTTTGCTGTTAACAAAATGCCTTCACAATTATTAACTCATATGAGTTGCACCAAAACTCTTATACAGCATTGACAGGCTTTATTAGCCTGATTCAACAGACAAGGAAACTGAATTTCAGTGAAGTGACTTGGTTGCAGTCTTATACTACTGAGTAATGGAAGTGAAATTCAACATGGATCTCCCGATTGCTGGTGTTCTTTCCGTTGTATGACCTTGCCTTCCAGGTGACACTGCCTTCTCTCGAGCCAGAATCTTATCCTAGAACCTAGTGAATAGTCAGTCCCATGTGAATTTTCTGGTACAAGGAGAGTAGAGGTGAAGAGGAGGAGGCATATGCCAATTTGTCCCTTTCCATTGGCGGGGTCAGTAGTGGGAGCTCTGCCTCTAACACTTCACTTGATGACTTCAGGACAAAGCGCTCACTAATTCTGGGTCACCTGTTAGGTCCCCAGAGGAAGCACTTCAGCATTTGTGCCTGAGCAGTGTTGAAAAGTAGAAGAAAATCCGGAATTGGAACCATGCACATGAGGTTCTGAGAAAGAGCCCTAAAGAAGTTGGGCTAAGTTGGGAGAAGGGAAGGCTGGAGGAACTTTGCATATGGGTATCTGCAAAGAGGATTTTTCAGAGGGCAAAACAAGAAGAATGGGATTGATATTTCTGCAAGAAGTTTGGAAGTTATGTAACAAAGAGCAGGTTGAGATCCTACGTTTTAGGAGCAGCCTGCCCCTTTTGAAGGGGTAAAGGGAGTGGGTGTAGTGCCCTCTCCCCTTCTGTTGTAGTGGCTTATCCCTGTAAGGCATGACCCTTGGATAGGAGTTACCAGCCTCAGAAAGTCCCCACTTCCTTGTGGGAGTTTAAAATAGATTGGCGTATGTGAGAGATGGAGACAAGGTGGGAAATCGGATCCTGTCTTAGGATTTCTCATCAGGAGATGCTGGTACTTGGTGTTTCAGCTTGATAAATTGAGAAGGTGCCATGAAACCAGGTCCTGGAACAGAATCCGTGGTTGCTCTGTCGTTTAGCTGCTCTGACCCTCTGCCCTGTAGAGCACGCATTTTGCATGTGCCTGGCAGGAGGCCCTCCTGCTTGAACCCAGCTGTATTTGTCTGTGTTGACAAGGTGACTGCTCAGCCACTAAGCTTGGTCACTCCACAGACACACTAGGAAAGCAGAGGCAGTTCTTGGTTTCTCTGGAACAGAGCTGCAAGAACTCTCTGGGCATCTGCATGGCCAGGAGCTTATGCTTAACTGTTGAGTGACCTGCAGCCATAAGGGCATTAATTCTGCCTTCCAGAGGTGGGAATGACTTGGCCTTAAACAGTGATTTGTGTTAGAATTCTTCAAATCCCATAAGGTAGAAGGCATGGTGGAGTAGAGAAGAAATCTTGGCTCATATCTGCCTCTTCCATTGATCAGCTATGTGACCTTGGGCCTGTTACTTTTAATGTATCTGACCCTCCATTTCCTCATTTATCAGAAGTGTCTAACTGTACACAAGTTAAATTGTAAGGATTACATGAGGTATAGACAGTCAGTCAATCCTGTTGTTTCTCTGTGTCTTCTCACCTCTCACTGGTGTTGGAAATATGATCTTGCAACCCTGGATGGCAGCCACTCTGGAGCGGGAGAGACAGTGACCACCTTTTGAAGGGCTCAAAGGAGAATATTATCCCACAGGACTTAGTGGGTCCTCCAGGCTGAGGCTGGGGAGGAGGGCCACCTTTGCCTACAGCAAGTGGCATATCATTGTTCTAGGGGTTCTCTTGACGACAGAACTTTGCCTGCAGCTCATTTTCCACAGCCTAGATTTTCCAGTCTTGCCAATCCAGTTGACTTCTGTCTTCTCATTTCCAAGCCTTTGTTCTCTCCCTTTCACTGTCTACATGGATTATCCTTAATTCAAACTGCTTTGTCCTGTAGGAAGCCTGTGCAGGTTATGTGCACCTCCCTCAATCCTTACCTTGAAGCTGAGGTTTCCCCTCAGCTCTCAAGTACTCAGTTTGCACTGCAGGTAGTCCCTATGGTAACGAAAGTTATACAGTCCAGCTCAGGGAATCCTGAAAAGCTGCCCTTGCTTCCATGGTAACCAAAAGGCAGTTCTCATGGAATAAAAGCTACCTGAAGCCTGAGTTAGGACCTTTGGTTGGGGAAGGTGGTTGAGGATGGACTGTGATTAGATGCTTGGCATGAGGTTTGCTAATGGAACTGCTAGTGTAGAATGTTTCAGCCCCCTAGAGTTGTCCCTGTGATGTGGCTACCTCCTTTCTCTGGGATTTCTCTTAAAGTCTGGGGAGCCCCTGGTTCTCACTTCGTGGAATTTATTTTCCCACTCTCCCTTTCTGGCTGAGAATTTCTAGTATCTTACAGAACAGTGGTGGGCTACACTGGAGCACATCGTATTACCACTAAATATGTCTAATAAATGATATCCTCTGATTTGACATTTCCTAAATGTGAAGCTCCTGATTTTATACGGTTTTGAAATTAGTAAGCTTGTTGGTTTTGTTTGAAATTCTAGGCACTGGATACACTTAACATAAGGGCTACATGTGCATTAACATGCTCTTGTTTCCTTCAGTCTGTATCTTTTTTTTTTTTTTTTTTTTTTTGAGACGGAGTCTCGCTCTCTCTCCCAGGCTGGAGTGCAGTGGCGCGATCTCCACTTACTGCAAGCTCCGCCTCCCAGGTTCACGCCATTCTCCTGCCTCAGCCTCCCGTGTGGCTGGGACTACAGGCGCCCGCCACCGCGCCCGGCTAATTTTTGTATTTTTAGTAGAGACGGGGTTTCGCCGTGTTAGTCAGGATGGTCTCGATCTCCTGACCTCGTGATCCGCCCATCTCGGCCTCCCAAAGTGCTGGGATTACAGGCGTGAGCCACCGAGCCCGGCCTTTTTTTTTTTTTTTTTTTTTTTTTGAGATGGAGTCTCACTCTGTCTCCTAGGCTGGAGTGCAGTGGTGTGATCACAGCTCACTGCAGCTTCAACCTCCCGGCCTCAGGTGAGCCTCCCACCTCAGCCACCCAAGTAGCTGGGACCACAGGTACATGCCAACATGCTCGGCCTTTTTTTTTTTTGAGATGGAGTCTCGCTCTGTCGCCCAGGCTGGAGTGCAGTGGCGCGATTCTCGGCTTACTGCAAGCTCCGCCTCCCGAGTTCCCACCATTCTCCTGCCTCAGCCTCCTGAGTAACTGGGACTACAGGCGCCTGCCACCACGCCCGGCTAATTTTTTGTATTTTTAGTAGAGACGGGGTTTCACCATGCCGGCTAACTTATTTTTATATATTGTAGAGACGGAGTCTCCCTATGTTGCCTAGGCTGGCCTTGAACTCCTGGGCTCAAGTGATCCTCCCACCTTCACCTCCCAAAGTGTTGGGATTATAGGCGTGAGCCACCATGTCCAGCCTTTTCCTCTGTATCTTGTGTCCATTCCCCAGAGCGATACTGTGTCTTCTTGAACAGACGGTTTCTTGAAGTCAGAGTCTATCTCCTCTGTCACTTCTCCCCCTTCATTATCTAAGACTGAGGTTGTGGTTTATACGCTTAGAGTTGAAAGCATGCGGTCCAACATGTTCTGTACTCTGTAGTTCTCCAGACTCTCCAGGGAAACTACTTAGCTCTCAGATGGTTCTTTTCTGTTTTTCTCAGAGTTAGTTATCTAATAACTGAAGAGGACTCTGCCCTTTGACCTGTTCCTGACTTTCTAAATCCTTTTGCTGGAGGAAAGGGAGGTGGTGGGGGGTACCCTGTGGTGTGAAAGCCCCACTTGCCCACACTTTCTTCCAATGCAGACGGGAGAAAATATCATGTAAATGTAGTGACTGTGGGTCAGGGGAGCTCTGAGAGGCCAACATGGGAAACCGGAGACAAAATGAGTCAGTTGGCAATCAGAGGCACCCTGCTGCGGGTGCACAGCCAAAGGTGATGCCTCCTCAGTAGGCCCAGGAGCATCAAAACTGGAACAGTCCCTTTCAGCCTTCAGGAGCCTCCCAAATGTCACTTAGTGACGTCCCATTCACCTGCTTAAAGGCCCTGCATCCTGTCAGGTAGTTGGTTTGTCCACAGCATCCTGAGCTCTGCCTGGGTGAGCCAGACAAAAAGAATGGTCCCTGGTCAGGGTAGTGACACCAGGGCCCAGAGAGTCAGGATAGAAGATCCTGTAAGCTGGGGTAGGGAGCTGAGGAGGCCATGGAGCCAAGGGAATCACTGAAGTGAGGGACAATTTCTGGAGGAGGGAAACTGAGTAAGGAAGGCATGGCCAAAGACAGAGAAGGGGACAGTATCCTGATCTATGAAGGAAGACTCAAGTGCGGATTGACAGAGCCAGGTTGGGTGGAGTCCAAGCTTTGGGCAGGTGAGTGTCCTGGAGATGAGGTCTGAGAATGGGACTTCAGAGCCCAGCCAGAAGGGGAAAGCACAAAGCTCTGACCTCCTTCTTCACATCCCTCCATGCTGCTCAAATCCCAGGTCTTCAGGCACCATGGAGGACAAACGCAACATCCAGATCATCGAGTGGGAACACCTGGACAAGAAGAAGTTCTACGTGTTTGGTGTGGCAATGACAATGATGATCCGTGTCAGTGTCTACCCATTCACCCTCATCCGCACCCGGTTGCAAGTTCAGAAGGGGAAGAGCCTCTACCATGGGACCTTCGATGCCTTCATCAAGATCCTGCGAGCAGATGGTATCACTGGCCTCTACCGAGGGTTCCTGGTCAATACCTTCACCCTCATCTCTGGCCAGTGTTATGTCACCACTTATGAGCTCACCCGGAAGTTTGTGGCTGACTACAGCCAGAGTAACACAGTCAAATCACTGGTGGCTGGTGGCTCAGCCTCCCTTGTGGCCCAGAGCATCACAGTGCCCATTGATGTAGTCTCCCAGCACCTCATGATGCAGCGCAAGGGTGAGAAAATGGGCCGCTTTCAGGTGCGGGGGAACCCAGAGGGACAAGGGGTAGTTGCCTTTGGCCAAACCAAGGACATCATCAGGCAGATCCTGCAGGCTGATGGGCTTCGCGGCTTCTATCGAGGCTATGTGGCTTCACTGCTTACCTATATCCCAAACAGTGCTGTCTGGTGGCCCTTCTATCACTTCTACGCAGGTAAGCAGGGGCCAGGACAGTGGGGGAGGAAAGTGGGATTTCTAATGGGGCTGAGATACTGTTGCTTTGTGCATGTTAGAGTGGAGGTGAGATTTAATGGGGGAATGGATCATTCATTCAGCAAATGTTTGAATCCAAGAGGATTTAAAGATGCATAAAACATAGTTTTTACTTTCAAGGAGCTTCTAATGTAGTGAGGGAAGCAGACAGGTAAAAAGACTAGAACAGTGTGTAGCATATTTTCTGTGTGCTTTGGAGTCACTGGAAGGTTGGGGAGGACAAAAGCCATGGGATGTTTAGGATTTGAAGACAAATCTGATGGGTAATAGTGAGCTTTTGAGTTGGATGTTTTCCTCCGCTTTTTTTTTTTTTTTTTTGGATGGAGTCTCACTCTGTCACCTAGGCTAGAGTGCAGTGGTGAGATCTTGGCTCACTGCAACCTCCACCTCCCAGGTTCAAGCGATTCTTGTGCCTCAGCCTCCTGAGTAGCTGGGACTATAGGCGTGTGCCACCATGGCTGGCTAACTTTTGTATCTTTAGTAGAGATGAGGTTTCACCATGTTGGTCAGGCTGTTCTGTAGCTCCTGACCTTGTGATCTGCCCGCCTTGGCCTCCCAAAGTGCTGGGATTACAGGAGTGAGCCACCAACCCCTCAGCATTTTAAATTCAAGGTGTGATATAACTTTGAACCTCTCCACTCCTGTGATGTATCTTTGTTCATAAGACATTTTACTTTTTAAGTATTTCCTATTTCCTAGAAATGGGGTTACTGAGTCAAATATGACTTTTTTTTTTTTTTTTTTTTTGAGGCAGAGTCTCGCTCTGTCACCCAGGCTGGAGTGCAGTCGCCGGATCTCAGCTCACTGCAAGCTCCGCCTCCCGGGTTCACGCCATTCTCCTGCCTCAGCCTCCCGAGTAGCTGGGACTATAGGCGCCCGCCACCTCGCCCGGCTAGTTTTTTGTATTTTTTTTTTTTAGTAGAGACGGGGTTTCACCATGTTAGCCAGGATGGTCTCGATCTCCTGACCTCGTGATCCGCCCATCTCGGCCTCCCAAAGTGCTGGGATTACAGGCGTGAGCCACCGCGCCCGACCAAATATGACATTTTTGAGGGCTTCCATAAACATACTGCCAGATTGCCTTCTCAAAGGGCACGATGCATTGTTGAAGAGCAAGACTTGAGTGTGTCTGCTACCCTGGGACATCCATCCACAGCTTTGAGTAACCACAAAACTCCCGTTAGGGCAGCCTATGTTTGCAGCCTCCCTAATCCCTGCTGTTGGCTCACAACCCTTGGTAATGGGCATTCTGTCCCACTCCATTGGAAACTTTTCTGACCAAAATTTTGATGCCTTCTTAACCTGTAATGATTTTATTTCTGTGGCTCTGTACTTTCCTGGTGCTTTTTTGTTTTTCTGATTATTGCTTCTTCTTTCTTCTTCCTTCTTCCTTCTTCCTCTTCCTCTTCTTCCTTTTCCTCTTCTTCCTTCCTCCTCCTCTTCCCCCTCTTCTTCTTTCTTCTCTTCTTCTTCCTTCTTTTTTCTTCTTCCTTTTCTTCTTTCTTCTTCTTTTTTTGCTAGCTCTATTACTTCTATTTAGCACAATGCTTCCTCTGGGGTATTGTTAAAAGTCAGGTTCCTGGACTCTACCCTGACCCTTTAATGTTAAAAAAGCTTCCCAGAAAAAAACAAAAAACAAAAACAAAAACAAAAACAACAAAAAAAACAACGCTTCCCAGGAAATGTGAGGATCTTCTCTGCAGTCTGTCTTTAGCCTTCTCTCCTCACTTGACTGCATTTACAATTAGAGCTGCATCATCCGGGCGCAGTGGCTTATGCCTGTAATCCCAGCACTTTGGGAGGCTGAGGCGGGTGGATCACGAGATCAGGAGATCGAGACCACAGTGAAACCCCGTCTCTACTAAAAATACAAAAAATTAGCCGGGTGTGGTGGCGGCGCCTGCAGTCCCAGCTACTCGGGAGGCTGAGGCAGGAGAATGGCAGGAACCTCGGAGGCGAGCTTGCAGTGAGCCGAGATCAGCCACTGCACTCCAGCCTGGGCGACAGAGCGAGACTCCGTCTCAAAAACCAAAAACAAAAAACAAAAAAAAAACAATTAGAGCTGCATTTTTCTGATGTGCCTATCATCTCTACTTCCATTCTCAGACTAGCCTGTGGAGAGCTCTGGACAGGCATTCTGACTGTAGGACTTCTCCATCTAGATGCATCTACTTATGTCTAAAACTTTCTTCAAGTAACTAGTCTTCATCCCAAGCTGGCTGTCTTTTCTGACTTACTTTCATCCGTCAGTGGCCTTGTTATTCTTCAGATTACTGAGACTGAAGTCTTGGGGATTGTGCTTGACCACTCCTTCTTTCTTGTCCCCATGTCTAGTCCTGGTAACTCTAGAATTTTTCTCCCAACTTTCTCTTCATTCCTACTGCCTTCCCTGGGAACCATGCCTCTGTT
Organism: Papio anubis; assembly: GCF_008728515.1. NCBI lineage: Eukaryota > Metazoa > Chordata > Mammalia > Primates > Cercopithecidae > Papio > Papio anubis. The sequence continues at coordinate 126,913,614 of NC_044976.1, forward strand.
ACCTTCCTCCCAGACTGCTGCATCAGCCTTCTAGCTGTTCCCTCCTGAGTTCTCTTCCTTCCCGTCCATCACATACATCTCTAATGGACTGAACTTTTCGACTGGAGTTGTCATGTTCAGTGGCTTCCACTGCTTACTGAGTAAAATCCAAATTCTTCAGCCTGACTTCAGCCTCCCTTAACAGTGAAATCTCTTGCTTCTCCCCTAGGTATAGGCAGTCTGTGCTGTAGCCTGGGCAGGTAGTGCACAATTCCTCAACCATACGTCACCTCTCTTACCGTGTTTTGTTCCTGCCACCCCTCTACCTAGATGCCTCCCAGGTTTGCTTACCCCTGGTGCAATCATGACTTACCTTAAGTGCTCCTTATTGCCTCCTCTTCCTTCCTCTCCATGTAACCCTTAACCCAGAAGTGATCTTTCCCCTTTTTCATCCCCATGACGTTGAATCTTTCTTAAGGCAGTTATACATTTGCCTTGATATTATTTGTGTGTGCCTTATCTCTTCTACTGAAGGGAGAGGAAACTAACATTTATTGAATGTCCATGTGTGCCAGGGCTCTGTTTGAGGGCTTGCATATCTCATAATTCCAATCTCACAATAACCCTGTGATGTAAGTGTTCTATAAGAACAGGGACCGTGTCTGTTTTTGTTCACTATTGTACCTCCCAACACCTAACTCAGGGTCTGGTGAACCTTAATTGCTCAGTAAATGTTTTTTGAATTAATAGACTGGTTCTTGCCACTCCCTTTTGCTTAAAATCTGCCAGTGCTGCCTTACCGGCATCTAGAATAAAATCAATTTTCCTTTCCATGGTCTATACATCTCTACTGATCTGACTCCTATCTGCTTTTCCAGCCCCACCTTGTGCCACTCTCCTCTTCCTCACTGCTCTTCCCTCAGTTTCTGGTATACATCAAGCTCTGTTCTTGCCTCAAGGCCTTTGCAGATAATGTTCTCTGCCTGGACATCCTTTCCTCTGTTCTTTATGTGGTTGGCTCCTTCTCATGCTTCAGGCTTCAGCTTACACATCACCTTTGCGAAAAGGACTTTATTCTATTGGAAAGAGGGCTCTTTCTGTTTTATATTTCAACACCTTCTTTCCTTCTTAGTACTTGTCATAATTTGCAGTTATTTTACCCCCAACTCCCAGCTCCTTAGAATATAAATTCCATGAAGGCATCTCCCTGTCCATGTCTCTGTTCTATGTCTGGTACTTATCGCGGTGCCTGGCATCTATTATTAAGTAAATACTCATTTATATCATTAAATACTTGTCCAGAGTCAAGCCAGTCTTAGCCAAGAGGGATTTAAAGCAAGTCAGCCTGAGTTCATCTTTTGCCTGGTAGATAAGAGATTCTTAAATGTTTCTTAAATTACTAATGGAGAAAAATGAAAGATGTGGAGTCCCTCCTTTTCCTTCCTTCCTTCCTTCCTTCCTTCCTCCCTCCCTCCCTCCCTCCCTCCCTCTATCCCTCCCTCTATCCCTCCCTTTTCCCACTCTGTCGCCCAGGCTGGAGTGCAGTGGCACGGTCTTGGCTCACTGCAAGCTCTGCCTCCTGGGTTCATGCCATTCTCCTGCCTCAGCCTCCGGAGTAGCTGGGACTACAGGCGCCCGCCACCACGCCCAGCTAAGTTTTTTGTATTTTTAGTAGAGATGGGGTTTCACCGTGTTAGCCAAGATGGTCTTGATCTCCTGACCTTGTCATCCGCCCGCCTCAGCCTCCCAAAGTGCTGAGATTACAGGCGTGAGCCACCGCGCCTGGCCCTTTCTTCTTTTTTTTTTTTGAGATGGACTTTCGCTCTTGTTGCCCAAGCTGGAGTACAATGGTGTGATCTAGGCTCACCACAACCTCCACCTCCCAGGTTCAAGCGATTCTCCTGCTTCAGCCTCCCAAGTAGCTGGGATTACAGGCATGAGCCGCCATGCCTGGCTAATTTTGTTTTTTTAGTAGAGATGGGGTTTCTGGTTTCTTCATGTTGGCCAGACTGGTCTCAAACTCCTGACCTCAGGTGATCCGCCTGCCTCGGCCTCCCAAAGTGCTGGGATTACAGGTGTGAGCCACCATGCCCTGTCTGACACAGAGTTATTTCTACCACTTTCTTGCTTTTGTGTTCCATCTTCTCCCCAAGCCCCAGGAAAATGGCATATGTGCATGATTAAAATTGGAATCTGGATCCTGCTATAGCTTGCAGGCCTGGAGGCCATAATAGACAGGCCCAAGGAGGCAGGCAGTGCCAGTTCAGATGCTACAGTTGTTTTTTGTTTGTTTCAAACAGAGTTTCACTGTTGTTGCCCAGGCTGGAGTGCAATGGCATGATCTTGGCTCCCTGCAACTTTTAACTCCCGGGTTCAAGCAATTCTCCTGCCTCAGCCTACCAAGTAGCTAGGATTACAGGCGCCCACTGCCCCACCCGGTGAATTTTTTGTATTTTTAGTAGAGATGGGGTTTCACCATGTTGGCCAGGCTGGTCTTGAACTCCTGACCTCAGGTGATCCACCCACCTCAGCCTTCAAAAGGCGTAAGCCACCATGCCTGGCCCAGGTGCTACAGTTTAATGATTGCAAAATGCCTTATTCTTGGGAGAAACAGGACACGAGTGAGGCTGAGCCACCAGTTCACTTTGTTTCTGTTTGTATGCTGAGTCTGGGGAAGACAGTAATTAGAACTGGGGGAGAGGTGGTTCTGGTGAGGTTTAGGGAATTCTGCCATGCCACCTGAGACTTGGAAGCTCTCACTTCTGCTCTGCCTGCCTCCACCTCCCTACTTCTCCCTGGCCACAAACTAAAACTAGGAGCATGAGGGAAAAAAAATTTTTTTTTTTGAGACGGGGTTTCACTCTTGTTGCCCAGGCTGGAATGCAATAGTGTGTTCTTGGCTCTCTGCAACCTCCATCTCCCAGGTTCAAGCAATTCTCCTGCCTTAGCCTCCCGAGTAGCTGGGATTATAGGCATGCGCCATCGCACCTGGCTAATTTTGTATTTTTAGTAGAGATGGGGTTTCTCCATGTTGGTCAGACTGGTCTCAAACTCCCGACCTCAGGTGATCCGCCTGCCTCTGCCTCCCAAAGTGCAGGGATTACAGGCGTGAGCCACCGTGCCCGGCCGAGGAAAAAATTCTTAAAGGTATGACAACTGAACTATAGAAGAGAAAACCCTACGTGACTTACCTCTTGGATCTCATATGCTGTTCCTTCCCTTACTCATACTGCTCCAGGGTACTGGACTTGGCTGCCCCTCGAACACTTGCTATATGCTTGTCCTCAGGACCCTTGCACAGAATGTTATCCCTTCTTTGAAAGCTCTGTCCATAGATCCATGTAGCTTGCACTGTCTCCCTCAGGTCTTTGCTCAGACTTCACCTTCTTGGAATGGGCTTTCATCCTTTATCCCTGAGAGGTCTGAGAAAAAAAATAAAAGATAAAATGGCAACCCCTTCCCCTCCACCCTTGGCCTCCCTATCTCCCTTTCCTGCTTTATTTTTATGTATAGCACATACCTGCTGACATAGCTGTGTATTTTGCTTTTTTATTTGTTTATTATCTCTTCACACTAGAATATAAATTTCCTAAGCACAGGAATTTGAGGCTTTTTTATTTACTGTTAAATCCTCAGGACCCAAGATGACCAGCTCATGGTAGTCGCTCAATAAATCTTTGTTGAATAAATGAATGAACATGTTGTCTTTCACCTCCAGAGAGAGTAAAAAGAAAATTCAATTGCAGGTAGACTTCTCAGTGGTACTGGGATGGGTTAACCTGGGTGCCATTCTATCTTCATTAGCATTTTGAAAGATGAATTTTCTTTCTTGATATAAGCTGGAGAAAAGTGCTCATTGTAGGATGTGACTTTCTATTTTAATATTGTTTTTATTTTTAAAAACATGCACATGTTTCAAAATTCAAAAGTTAAGAAAGGGTATGTAGTATGCAACAAAAAGACTGACCCACCTGGTTCCCAGTGTCACTAGTTTTTATTTAATTTTTAATCTCTTTTTTTTTTTTTTTTGAGATGGAGTCTTGCTCTCTCACCCAGGCTGGAGTGCAGTGGTGCAATCTCAGCTCACTGCAACCTCCGCCTCCTGGGTTCAAGTGATTCTTCTGCCTCAGCCTCCCGAATATATGGGATTACAGGTGTGCACCACCACGTCTGGTTAATTTTTGTATTTTTGGTAGAGACGGGGTTTCATCATGTTGACCAGCCTGGTCTCGAACTCCTGACCTCAGGTGATCTGCCCACCTCTGCCTCCCAAAGTGCTGGGATTACAGGCGTGAGCCACCACATCCAGCTTTAATTTTTCTTTGAGACAGGGTGTTACTCTGACACCCAGGCTGGAGTGCAGTGGTATGATCATGGCTCACTGCAGCCTCTGCTTCCAGGACTCAGGCGATCCTCCCACCTCAGTCTCCCAAGTTGCTGGGACTACAGGCCTGCGCCACCATGCCCAGCTAATTTTTGTATTTTTGGTAGAGGAGGAGTTTCACCATGTTGTCCAGTCTGGTCGCAAACTCCTGGGCTCAAGTGATCTACCTTTCTTGGCCTCCCAAAGTGCTAGGATTACAGGCTTGAGCCACCACTGCCTGGCCGTGTCATTGGTTTTTAATGTATCCTACCAGAGTTACTCAATGTATTCCCTCTCCAAGGAATCTTGTCCTGTTTAAATGGATGATGTTGGCCAGGTGCAGTGACTCACACCTGTAATTTGGGAGCTGAGGTGGGAGGATTGCTTGAGTCCAGGAGTTCAAGACCAGCCTGCGCAACATAGTGAGACCCCATCTCTACAAAACTTTTTTTTTTTTTTTTTTTTTTTTGAGACAAAGTCTCGCTCTGTCACCTAGGCTGGAGTGCAGTGGCATGATCTCCGCTCACTGCAATCTCCCCGCCTTCCGGTTTCACGCCATTCTCCTGCCTCAGCCTCCTGAGTAGCTGGGACTACAGGCGCCCACCACCATGCCTGGCTAATTTTTTTTTTTTTTTTTTTTGAGACGGAGTCTTGCTCTGTCACCCAGGCTGGAGTGCAGTGGCGCGATCGCGGCTCACTGCAAGCTCCGCCTCCCGGGTTCATGCCATTCTCCTGCCTCAGCCTCCCGAGTAGCTGGGACTATAGGTGCCCACCACCACGCCCAGTAGTTTTTTGTATTTTTAGTAGAGATGGGGTTTCACCGTGTTAGCTAGGATGGTCTTGATCTCTTGACCTCGTGATCCGCCCGCCTCGGCCTCCCACAGTGCTGGGATTATAGGCGTGAACCACTGCGCCCGGCACTACAAAACATTTTTTAAAACATTAGCTGGGCATGGTGGCACAAGCCTATAGACCCAACTACTAGGGAGGCTGAGATGGGAAGATTGCTTGAGCCCGGGAGAGTGAGGCTGCAGTGAGCCATGATCATGCCGCTGCACTCCAACCTGTGTGACACAGCAAGACCCTGTCTCGGAAAAAAAAAATCAATCAAAATAAATGGGTGATATTTCCAAGATGACTCCTGGAAAGGGCCTGAGACTTAAGAATTTTTTGAAGGAAGCAGAGAAAATAAAAGATAGGAGTTAGGTGTCTAAGGTGGCGAAGAGTGGAGGGCCGGTCTGGGTTGGGAAAGCCACCTGGTAGAAGCAGCAAGCACAGGGAGGCCAGACCGGTGGTGCTTTGTGTCTTGAGCCATTGTCTTTCCCTGGATTCCAGAGCAGCTCTCCTACCTGTGTCCTAAGGAGTGCCCTCACATTGTCTTCCAAGCCGTCTCAGGGCCCCTGGCTGCAGCCACTGCCTCCATCCTCACCAATCCCATGGATGTCATACGAACCCGCGTGCAGGTAAGACTGGCCACTTCCCTCACCCTCCTCATGGAGAAACCATTAGAAGCATGACCTTCAAGCCCTCCAGTGTTGCCCTGACCTCTTTGTTTCCTGGCCCTCTAGTCCAGTCAGTCTTCTCCTGAACATCTAAGTCCCTTCTGTGTGCTTAGCATCTATAGAAGCCAGCCCACAGCCAGGTGCAGTGGCTCACTCCTGTAATCCCAGCATTTTGGGAGGCCAAGGTGGGCAGATCACCTGAGCCCAGGAGTTCGAGACCAGCCTGGCCAACATGGTGAAACCCTGTCTCTACTAAAAATAAAACATTAGCTGGGTGTGTTGGCATGTGCCTGTAGTCCCAGCTACTCGGGAGGCTGAGGCAGGAGAATCACTCGAACCTAGAGGTGGAGGTTGCATTGAGCCGAGATCACGCCAGTGCACTCCAGCCTGGGTGACAGAGTGAGACTCTGTCTCAAAAAAAAAAAAAAAAAAGAAGCCCGCCCAGCACTTAAAAGTACCTGGAATGCTTCTCACTCTGTCTGCTACCTTGTATACCTCTCCTCCATCACATGCCCATACCTCCAGGAAATCTTACTGGTTTCTTCCAGCCTTTACTGGAGTCCTATTCCGTAGCCTATTAGCATAGCCTGTCAACAACTCTTTCCTTTACCTTTCAGGTTTGTGGTTATAAGAAATACTGATTTCAGTTAATTCGTAAGTCTGTCTGGTTTTTCCAGTAGGCCGTAAGTTCTCTATGGATTATGAGAGTGACTTTTCTTAAATAGGTTTCACAGATTTTATGGTGTGGATGCAGCAAAACCCTGACAAAGCCCTTAGTAATGCTTGTCTTCAGTCAGCTTAAAGACAGTTACACAGCACTTAGACCAAGGAAATAGAATCTGAATGATATGTAATATGCAAATAGTAGGTGTTGCCATATGAAGTTTTATGTCTGATTTGAGGTGGAGAATCAAAGTTGTACAAGAGAATGAAGTCACTGGGTTATGGTGAGGGGAGGAGGGAAGGAAAATAACAGGTTAGGGATAAAATCAGTTTCCCTAGTACCAGGATGTTGGGAAGGAGATAAGTAATAAATATAGGTATTTTTGTTTCTAGGAAAGAATGCCCCCTCATTTGAAAATGAATACACTGGCATCTGGTTGGTTTGCAAATAATAAAGCACACAGGGTCAGTCCTCATTCTTTCCTGAGCTTTATTCTGGGCGGTCTAGGAGGAGATCCAAGGGAAAGGACAGGTCTCTACTTTGAGGAGCTTCCAGGCTGGAACGACCCAGAGGCATAGGTGAAAAAGTCCTTGACATGGCTGTGGAAAAAGTGGAAGGGTTAGGGAAGCAGAGATGGTCACAGGAGAGAGTATTGGAGAGGAAGAAGGGAGTGTGTAGGAGGGTGCTGAAGGAGGCGGGGCGGAAGCAGGAGATGTTCTTAGCCATGGCTGGGATACCTTGTGAAGGTCATATCATATAAGGGGCGGTATGAACAAGGAGTGCATCTGTCCTGTATTGGCCAAGGGGCTGAGGGGTGGTTTATAAAGGTATAGTTTAGGGGTCAGGGAGGGTGTGGAACTGTTGAGAAAGAAGAGAGAAGTGATTTCTGCTTGGCCAGGCTTTCAGTGTGATAGGGAAGATGCCTATATTTGTTCTTGGGGTGTGTGAGAGATGGCAGAGATGGAGAGGAAGGTTCCAGCTCTAGAACTTCAAGGGATTGAAATGATCAGAATCAAAATCAGACTGGCAGAGCTGCAGAGGGTCTTAGAGAGGATTTAACCCAGCCTCCCTGAGACCAAAGAGCAACATCCAGTTCAAAGACTCATAGCTACATAGATTATCTCATGATATCAATGATAGTTAACATTTATTGTACACTGAAACGATCTGCCACCACTGTTTTAGTATTTATGAATATTATTTTCTTTCTTGCTCATAACAACCTCATGGTGCAGGTACTATTATCACTCTTTTATATTTGAGGAAATCGGGGCACAAATTGTTAAATTACCCAAGGTTATGTTGTTAGTAGGCTGGGGAGCAGAATTCAAACTCAGGCAGTCAGGCGCCAGGGCTTATACTAAATCACTGTGCGGTACCATCCCTCACAAGCAGAATCCACACCTTCCGATGTCTGAGTCTAGTTCTCCCCACTTTAGCCTAAGGCCGATGGAGATTGAGCAGACGGGCTCTGACTACAGACAATGGCCCTCCACTGTGTTGACTTTTCCAGGTTGAGGGTAAGAACTCCATCATCCTGACCTTCAGACAACTGATGGCAGAAGAAGGGCCTTGGGGCCTCATGAAGGGCCTCTCGGCCAGAATCATCTCAGCCACACCTTCCACCATTGTCATTGTGGTGGGCTATGAGAGCCTCAAGAAACTTAGCCTCCGACCTGAGCTGGTGGACTCGAGACACTGGTAACCAGTGGTGGGGAGAGAAGCCTGCTGTTTTCCACACTACCGTGGGTCAGGGGCAGAGTGGAGAGGATGGCACCCTCTCCAGATGCCCCCACCACACACCCAGCCCTGCCCTGGGCCAGGTGGCCTATCTGGGATAGGGATAGAGACTTTGAACTGCTCTTGCTGAAGAGGCTCCACGCCTGGATCCCTTGCCCCCACTATTTAAAATTCTCTTCTGAGCTGGGCTCCCTCACTCAGTCCCTGTATTCCATGCTGGCCTAAAGGCCACCCCCCACCCTGCTAGCCCTTCTGGCTTCCCCCTCCGTCTGTGTCCCTGAGACCCTGAGAAGAGCTGTACATAGAGCTTGCTTACTACCACTGGTTCTTCCTCTTGGGCTTTCAGCCCAGATTCCAAGCAGCTGCTATCAGCCCTCTCTCCCTTCATCTCTTAGCCTTGCTTATTTTTATTTTGGGACCGAGCTGCCCACTAGATGACTCTGCTTTTCCCTGCACTTGGGGCTAAGGTGCCAGGCACTTATTTGCACAGGGAGCAGGAGCAGCAAAAAATCTCTGGTTCTCCAGAGCACTCGTCCTCTCTTTGGAGGGGTTATTAGGTTGGGGAGAAATGTTGATACTTTTAATTTGTGTGTGTGTGTGTGCGTGTGTGTATTAACATCTGTGAACCAGGCTATTAGTCCTGCTAAAGCGCCAATCCTGCTGTCAGAGCTCACCCCTTTCCTAAGACAGGTAGAAAAATGTAATGTGACTTTTTCCTCAATTCTAGTTCCCTGTCTCTTCAGTCTCAGGACCCCCAGGAGCGTCTAAGCTGGGGCATCCCCTGGCCCAGAGGACTCCCGTGGTGGGCACAGTTCTAAGTGGATCAGGCTGTCTTGGGTGCACTGGACTTGGAGCACTGCCTTGAGAAGTCAGGTTGAGAAAGTAGTTGATCTAGAAGGCAACAAGAGGGCATGTGTTCCCCAGCACATCTACCCAGGCCAGCAGAGCCAAACCTAGGAGAGGGCAGTGAGGAGATTCTCTGCCCCAGGTGGCCATAACATACACATAAATACCCCAATCACTCAGACTTATGGCAACAAGTGTTGTCTCACTATGGCGATCTCTAAGATCCACATCACTGGATGCGTAGTCATCCCAGTCATGTTACCCTGTGGAGGGATACTGGAAGAACATAAAGAGCAGTTCAGAAAGTCACCCAATACAAGGACCACTGCATTTACCAGCCTGATACTGCCAAGATTATCTGATGCTCTCAGGAGCTAGAAGAGGAGTGCTCCTTCTTCCCTGCCTCATCCTCCCTACTGCTACTCCCCCCGAGCCTGTGTTGCAGGTAGAGAGGTGCAGCAAATCGAGAAGGCATGTCAAACCCTGCATTTCTACCTGAGATGTTTGACCTGGATGATCCTCCAAACTCTATTGGTCCCACCCCCTGGGAAAGGCCATGGTGCCAATTTGAAAGGTGCTAGCTACCTGAAGCCTTGATATTTCTTCATGGCTGCCGCACATTCTTCCACCCTGGCCAGAACAGGTTGTGAAAACCACTTCTCTACCTTCACCACCACCACTGTCCATCTTGATCTCGTTGAGGGTTTTTCCCTTTCACTTGATTTTATTTTTGTTAATCCCTTCCTGCACTTTGTCAAGAGAGTCCTTCAGTTTCTATCCAGGAATGTTCACATCCAAAGGGTTGGACCCACCAGTCATTCTGAATCTTCCTGCCCCTCCTCACCGCTTTACCCTGAGAACCACAAATATAATGGAAGCAGTGGGGCCCCCTCCCCCACCATGTCTTTAAGCTCATCCTAGCAAGACCTCTAGAGACCCTAGAGACTTCAGTCCTTCCCCACCATGGCACAGTGGGGAAAGTGGCAATGGGGAAAGTGTCACGGACGGAAGGTAGGATCCTGCCACTCGTGTCTTAGTGTTTCTCCCCCAAGACTTTCCTTCTGTTTTGTTGTCTTGTGCAGTATTTTACAGCCCCTCTTGTGTTTTATTCTTTGTTTCTCGTACACACACGCAGTTTTAAGGGTGATGTGTGTATAATTAAAGGGACCCTTGGCCCATACTTTCCTAATTCTTTAGGGACTGGGATTGGGTTTGACTGAAATATGTTTTGGTGGGGAATGGGACTGTGGACTTCCATTCTCCCTAAACTGGAGTTTTGGTCGGTAACCAAAGCTAAAAGAAACCTCTGGGAGACTGGCCAAGACGGGAAACCTGATTGGAGCATTGAGAATGAAAAGGCAGACTCTGAACGTTTGATGAAATGGACTCTTGTGAATATTAACAGTGAATATTCACTGTTGCACTGTACGAAGTCTCTGAAGTGTAATTAAAAGTTTTTTTGAGCTCCCGAGCTTTCGCTTGCGCATATTTTTCGGGTCGCGGACATCCACCGCGCGAAGCCTCGCCTTTCTGCGACCCTCAGCCTCGGATGACTTTCCCGCCCCCGCCCTGCTCGGTGACAGACGTTCTACCGCTTCCAATCGGAGGCGCCCGTCGCGGGAGCGGCCAATCGGGAGCTCCGGCGGGCGGGGAGGCCGGGCCAGTTAGATTTGGCGGTTCAACTTCAACATGGCCGAAGCAAGTAGCGCCAATCTAGGCGGCGGCTGTGAGGAAAAAAGGCATGAGGGGTCGTCTCCACAGTCTGTGCCACCCGGCACTACCATTTCGAGGGTGAAGCTCCTCGACACCATGGTGGACACTTTTCTTCAGAAGCTGGTAGCCGCCGGCAGGTAAAGTGGAGGGAGCCGCGGTGGGAGGGTTTGTCCGCACCGAAGCTGAAATCCCGCGAGATCAGGACGGCCGCAGGCCGGCGCGCGGTCACGTAGGTCCAGGGCGAGGGCGGGGGCGGGGGCGGGGGCGGGGGCGGGGCAGTCGGACCAGGCGACCCAGTCAAATTCTGAGCCGGAGGAGTCAGGGTATTCACGCACCGATAATCTGTAAAGGACCGGGATAGCTAGCTACTCCTTCCTCCAGGAAGCCCCGTTTTCACTAAAACTTCAGGTGGCTGGGAGGAAAGATAGAGCTATTGCAAATTAGAGCAGGGTTTTTTTTTTTTTTTATCTTTGATATAGGGCCTTGCGCTGTCGCCCAGGCTGGAGTGCAGTGGCGTGATCACTGCAGTCTCGAACTCCTGGGCTCAAGCGATCTTCCCGCCACAGCTTCCCAAGTAGCCGGGACTACAGGCTCGGGCTACCGCGCCCGTCTACAGATCAGGGTTTAAGTCGCGGCCCACCACTATGTGAGCAAGACGTAAGCCCCCTGTCCCACTTCGGCTCCTTATCAGTCAAATGGCAACAATAGTACCTTTCTCATAGGGTCGTTTTGATAATTAAATGAGTAAATACACCTAAGGCGCCTAGGACAAGACCTGCCACATAGAAATATTTGTTAGCTATTATGAGAGTATCTTCTTCACTGGGAGATTGCCAGGACTAAATGTGTTAACATGAAAAGAAACATTTTTCCTGTCTCGACTTTTATTTTATTTATTTTTATTTTTATCTTTTGAGACGGAGTCTCGCCCTGTCGCCCAGCCTGGAGTGCAATGGTGCGATCTCGGCTCATTGCAACCTCCGCCTCCCGGGTTCAAATTATTCCCCTGCCTCAGCCTCCCAAGTAGCTGGAATTACAGGCGCCCACGACCACGCCCTACCAAGTTTTTGTATCTTTACTGGTAGAGACAGAGTTTCACCATGTTGGCCAGGCTGGTCTCGAACTCCTGACCTTGTGATCCACCCGCCTTGGCCTCCCAAAGTACCAGGATTACAGGCGTGAGCCACCGCGCCCGGCCCTGACTTTTATACAGTGTATATGATTCAAGAGTTTTGCCCATGATCCCACCACCCCTGCACATCAGGGTTGAAACGCTCCTGGGAGTTCGGGGCCCTGACCACAGCCTCTCCTCCTCTAGCCCTCTCTGTCCCCACTTCTCTGGTCTTTGGCGTCATCAGGACTCTCATTTATTCCCAGTCCATTCCTCCTGGGTTCAGCACTTTACCTTTCCTACACGTAATTAATGATCTCTCTTTTCACTCATGACTCATCAAATATTTGAGTGCCTTTTCTGTGTCAGGTGCTGGGGATACCATGAGGCAGACAAGGCCTCTTGTCTTTTTGGAGCTTGCATTCAATGGGTGGAGACACCAACAACATCATCGCATAGCCTGGTAAGATGATAAGGCCAGGCATAGTGACTCATGCCTGTAATCCCAGTGCTTTGGGAGGCTGAGGCAAGAGGATCATTTGACCCTGGAAGTTTGAGGCTTCAGTGAGTTATAGTAGCCCCATTGCACTCCAGCCTAGGTGACATTGCAAGACCATGCCTCTAAAAAAGAAAAAAAAAAAAGATGTGAACAGGTAATGATACCACTAGATAGTTTGGTTGGGATGCCCATTCTGAGAAGTGACATTTCAGCTGAATCTTGAAGGATGAGAAAGAACCAGATGATGATGATGATGATGATGATGATGATGATTATTGTTATTTTGAGGCAGCGTCTAGCTCTGTTGCCCAGGCTGGAGTGCAGTGGCTCCATCTCAGCTCACTGCAGCCTCCACCTCCCGGTTCAAGTGATTCTCCTCCCTCAGCCTCCCAGTGCCTGCTACCACGGCCAGCTAATTTTTGTATTTTTAGCAGACACAGGGTTTCACCATGTTGGCCAGGCTGGTCTCAAACTCCTGAGCTCAAGCGATCCACTCATGTCTGCCTCCCAAAGTGCTGGGATTACAGGCATGACACCACACCTAGCCAGAACCACCTTTTTGAAGAATTACAGAAAGAGTGTATAGGCAAAGGGGACAGCCTGTGCAAAGTCCCTGAGGTGATCAGATATTCCAGGAACTGGCAGAGACCTCCTTGGCTACAGCACAGTGATCAGAGTAAAATGAAATGAGGCTGGAGAGGCAGGTGACAGCTTTATCATGCAGGGCCTAGTTTGCCATAATAATGAATTTGGTAAAATAATTTGTAATCACTTTTATGAACCAATCATGGCATGTCATCATCATATGTTCTGGCACAGTCCCTCCCTTGTTGTATTTATTTTTCCCTACTCATTCTTGCCCTTGTCTCCCCTCTCACAGCCCCCACTTTCTCTTAGTTACATGTCCCCCATTTATTTATTTATTTATTTATTTATTTATTTATATTTCTTTTAGAGATGAGGTCTTGCTATGTTGCTCAAGCTGGTCTCAAACTCTGAGGCTCAAGTGATCCTCCCACCTCAGCCTCCCAGAGTGCTGGGATTACAGGCATGAGCCACAGTGCCCGGCCCATTTATTTATTTATTTATTTACTTATTTATTTTTGAGACAGGGTCTTGCTCTGTTGTTCAGGCTGGAGTGTGGTGGCATGATCTCGGCTCACTGCAACCTCTGCCTCTCGGGTTCAAGCAGTTCTCCTGCCTCAGCCTCCCAAGTGGCTGGGATTACAGGCATGCACCACCACGCCCAGCTAATTTTCATATTTTTAGTAGAGATGGGGTTTTGCCATGTTGGCTAGGCTGGTCTTGAACTCCTGACCTCAGGTGATCTGCCTGCCTCGGCCACTTATTTATAACACAAATATTTATTGACCATTGACAGTGTCCCAGGGTTTGTTCTAGTTGTTCTCCAACTGGTTAGTGATCCAGATAGACAAGGTTCCAATCTTCATGGAGTAGACATTCTAGTACCATTAAAAAAAAATAAAATTGGCCTGGCACAGTGGCTCACACCTGTAATCCCAGCACTTTGAGAGGCGGAGGTGGGTGGATCACTTGAGGTCAGAAGCGAGACCAGCCTGGCCAACATAGTGAAACCCCATCTCTACTACAAATACAAAAATTAATCGGGCCTAGTGGCGCATGCCTGTAATCCCTGCTACTTGGAAGGCTGAAGCAGGAGAATTGCTTGAACCTGGTAAGCGGAGGTTGCAGTGAGCCGAGATCGTGCCATTGCACTTTAGCCTGGGCAGCAGAGTGAGACTCTGTCTCAAAAAAATAAATAAAATAAAATCAGTTAAAGGAATAGAGAGCAATGGGGAAGAGGAGTCAGGGTGAGGAGGAGGGTAAAGAAGTGGCATTTGATGTATGCTTGTAAAATATGTTATATTTTTGTCTATGTTTTAAATTTATATGAATGATATTGTGCTACATATGCCATTTTTTACTCAACAACATTGTTTTCAAGATCTAACCTTGTCAGGCCAGGCGTGGTGGCTCATGCTTGTAATCCCAGCACTTTGGGAGGCCGAGGTGGGCGAATCACTTGAGGTCAGGAATTCGAGACCAGCCTAGCCAACATGGTGAAACCCCGTCTCTACTAAAAATACAAAAATTAGCCGGGTGTCATGACGCCCACCAGTAATCTCAGCTATTTGGGAGGCTGAGGCAGAAGAATCACTTAACCTAGGAGGCGGGGAGGTTGCAGTGAGCTGAGATTGCACCATTGCACTCCAGCCTGGGCAACAGAGCGAGTCTCCACCTCAAAAAAAAAAAAAAAACAAACTTCTACCTTTTTTTTTTTTTATTTTTTGAGACGGAGTCTCGCTCTGTCGCCCAGGCTGGAGTGCAGTGGCCGGATCTCAGCTCACTGCAAGCTGTGCCTCGCGGGTTCACGCCATTCTCCTGCTTCAGCCTCCTGAGCAGCTGGGACTACAGGCGCCCGCCACCTCGTCTGGCTAGTTTTTTGTATTTTTTAGTAGAGACGGGGTTTCACTGTGTTAGCCAGGATGGTCTCGATCTCCTGACCTCGTGATCCGCCCGTCTGGGCCTCCCAAAGTGCTGGGATTACAAGCTTGAGCCACCGCGCCCGGCTACCATGTTCTAAAGGTGCGCATGGTTCATAGCTTCTTAGTGCTGCCTGTCAGTCCTTGATATGCATCCACCACTTACCCATTTCCTATCAGCTCCTCATCCATAAATTATTCCAGGGTGAATATCCTTGTACATTTCCTCAGGAGCTAGTGCTAGAATTTCTCTGAGACATATAACTGGGAGAGGGATCACTAGATCCCAGAGTTTATACCTACCTGTGTTCCATCAGATTACTTTCCAGAAAAGCTGTTCTTGTCCGCCACCTCCTCACCATCACTGGGTTTTTACCATTCTAATATTTGTCATTCTGCCAAGTGTGAAAGGGGTATCTTGTTTTAATTTGTGTGTCCCTGATTCCTGGTAGGTTTGGGCATTTCTTCATGTACTTAGTCATTTCAGCTTCCTCTTCTGAGAACTGCCTGCTCATTTCCTCCAGCCTTTGATTTTCAGACCTTTTTAAAAATGGGAGTTTTTATCTTGTTTAGTTGCTAGAGTTGCTAGTATAGAAGGAGATATCTTATCTGTCTATTGGGTGACAACTTTGTTGATGGTGTCCTTTGAGGAACAGAAGTCTTCAATTAAATAAAAAGCAGCACACATTTTAACTGTTTCCATTTTCCCCTAAGAGGATGACACAGAAGAGAAATGCAGTTATCCCTGCAGACCCTTTATGAGCTGTATGGATCCTCCTGACTCCTTTTCTCAGCCTCTTGACTAACTCAAAGAGCCATTTAAAAAATGCCAGATATAGGCCAGGCGAGGTGTCTCGCACTTGTAATCACCAGCACTTTGGGAGGCTGAGGTGGGTGGATCACGAGGTCAAGAGATTGAGACCATCTTGGCCAACATGGTAAAACCCCATCTCTACTAAAAATACAAAAAAATTAGCCGGGCGTGGTGGCGTGCGCCTGTAGTCCCAGCTACTCAGGAGGCTGAGGCAGGAGAATTGCTTGACCCTGGGAGGCGGAGGTTGCAGTGAGCTGAGATTGTGCCACTGCATTCCAGCCTGGGTGACAGAGCGAGACTCCATCTCAAAAAACAACAGCAAGAACAAAAACCAGATATTGCCTAATCCATTTTTTTTTTAATCCTAATTTTCATGTAATTACTTCCATTCATTTTTTTTTTCACCTTATGATTTGTGCTTTTGGGGTCTTGTTTGTTTTTTTATTTTTATTTTTATTTTTTGAGACGGAGTCTCGCTCTGTCACCCAGGCTGGAGTGCAGTGGTGTGATCTTGGCTCACTGTAGCCTTCTCCTACCAGGTTCAAGCAATTCTCATGCCTCAGCCTCCCAAGTAGCTGGGACTACAGGTGCCTACCACCATGCCTGGCTAATTTTTATATTTTTAGTAGAGACCGAGGTTTCACCATTTTGGCCAGGCTGGTCTCAAACTCCTGACCTCAGGTGATCTGCACGCCTCAGCCTCCCAAAGTGCTGGGATTACAGGCGTGAGCCACCATGCCTGACCCTTGGGGTCTTTTTTATGAAGACTGTGCCCACATCTAGGTCACAAAGATAATCTCTAGTGTTTTCTTCTGTTAGCTGTTTCATCGTTTCACTCTTTAAATCTTTCTTCTGGCTGGATTAAGGTATAAAGTGATCATCTCAAGCCAGCCTTATTTTTCTAACTTTCTCAAATACCATCAACTACACAGCTCATCTCCATTGCTTGATGGAGCCACCTTACCAAATGGCCAGCTCTGGGCCCACTATGTCCCTGAGTCTTTCTCCTGCCCCACCAATCTGCCTGTCTCTGCCAGCGCATGTGGGTTCTTAAAACCAGGCCCTTGTAGGAAACCTTATGTTTGGTCCAGCAAGTCCCATCTTTTCTCTTTATTTATTTAGAGACAGGGTTTTGCTCTGTTGCCCAGTTTGGAGTACAGTGGCACAATCATGGCTCACTGTAGTCTAAATCTCCTGGGCTCAAGTGATCCCCCCAGCATAGCCTCCCAAGTAGCTGGGAATGCACGTGTGTATCACCACACTCAGCTAATTTTATTTTTCTCTTTGAGACTGGGTCATGCTCTGTCGCCCAGACCGGAGTGCAGTAGCACTATCACAGCTCACTGCAACCTCCGCCTCCCCGACTCAGGTGATCCTTCCACCTCAGCCTCCCGAGTAGCTGGTACTGTAGGAACACAGTACCACACCCAGCTAATTTTTGTATTTTTTGTAGAAATGGGGTTTTGAAATGTTGCCCATGCTGGTCTTGAACTCCTGGGTGCAAGTGATCCTCCTGCGTCAGCCTCCTGAGTAGCTGAGACTACAGGCATGCACCACCTCACCTGGCTAATTTTTTAATATTTTTGTTTTAATTTTTTTGTATAAATGGGGTCTTACTGCATTGCCCAGGCTGGTCTCCAACTTCTAGGATCCAACTGCCCAATCCTCCGGCCTCAGCCTCCTAAAGGGCTGATGTTACAGGTGTGAACCACTGCGCCCGGCCTGTCTCCAAGTTTTCCTCATTATGGGGCTTTCCGCCACCCTTCCTTTACAACTACCCCTTTCAGCGTTATTAATCACCTCTTTGTTGCTAAATACTTTGGAGATATGTACATATATATGTGTGCGTGTGTGTGTGTGTGTATATTTTATTTTTTTTCAGACGGAGTTTCACTCTTGTTGCTCGGACTGGGGTGTAGTGGCGTGATCTCGGCTCACGGCAACCTCCATCTCCTGGGTTCAAACGATTCTCCTCAGCCTCCTTAGTAGCTGGGATTATAGGTGCCCACCACCACGCCCAGCTAATTTTTGTATTTTTAGTAGAGATGGGGTTTCACCGTGTTAGCCAGGCTGATCTTGAACTCCTAACGTCAGGTGATCCACCTGCCTCAGCCTCCCAAAGTGCTGGGATTATAGGCGTGAGCCACCGCGCCCAGCTGGATATATATTTTTAAAATATTAACATACTTGCTTTCCTTGTAGCCTTTGACATTGTCAACCACTCCTCTGTTCTTCAGATTTCTCCCTTGGCTTCTGACATCATTCTCTGTCCCTTTACCTGACTAGCTGCTCCTTCCCAGGCTCCTCTTCTCTTGTCCTTTAAACATGTGAACGTTGCCCTCTCCTTACTTTCACCCGCCTCTCCCATCTGATGTCTCGCTGCTACTGAAAGCCTTTGGTGACTGTCCATTGCTCCTCACCAGGGCTTCCAGGCCCTGCCTACCTCTTGTGCCCCGCTGCACTCATACTCAGCCATACTGACCTCCTCATTGCCTGGAACTTCAAGTGCTTTCCTGCCTTGGCATCTGTACTTGCTGTTTGCTCTGCCAAGAATGGTCTTCGTCCATCTCGTCCCTGACCCTCTGTAAGGCCGCCTTGCTCCCCTGGTTATTTGTCATGATAGACACCAGTTATTTATTCCTTCATAGCACATATTGCAGTCTGCTGTTCTGTTGTCTGCTTGTTTACTTATTTGCGGTCAGTCTCCCCTACATAAAACCTAAAGTCCTTGAGGGCAGAATCTCGTCTGTCTTGTTCATCATTCTCTATTCTTTACTCATCACGGTGCCTGGCATACAGGAGACATTCAGTACATAGTTTTAGATAAATGGAGAATCCCAAGCAATATCTCCCCTGAGTTTCAGACCTCTATCTCCAATAGTCTACTACTACAAATCTCCACTTGGTGTCCCACAGAATCATCACCTCAGCATGGGAACAGGATTTCTTTTCCACCTCTTCCCTTCCTGTGATCCCTGATTTGGTTGAAGGAATCACCACTATCCATTCTCTAGGCTAAAGATTTGAGAGTCCTCATTGGCACGTCCATCACTTTCACTTCCATTCAGCTGCCCACCCCTGTTGGCTCCAGCCTCTCTAGCCTCCAACTCCTCCTTTCCATCCTTGCTGACACTTTCTGAATTCAGGCCGTGACTGTCTCTCACTGGGCTCTTGCACCTGCCTCCAAACTGGCCCTCCAGCTTCAGTCTTGTGCCCTCCCTCCAGTCTACAGCTCAGATTTGATCCCCTTCTCCTGCTTAAAATGTTTATTTGGTCAGGGTTGCTTCCAGAATTAATGCAGCTCCTTAGCACGGCGTGCAAGGCCATTCCTTCCCATCTCACCAGCCCCAAGTCAGGGCCCTGAGGGTACAGCGCATGCACACCTGAGTGCCAGTGCAGACACACACATGGGCACGGAAGCTCTTCTGCACTGAGTACTGCCCCCTGCCTTCACCCCTGCCATCTTGTCTTCCCACTGCTGCTTCTCCTCACTAGAACATCCTTCTCCTCATTTGATTAAATAGGAGCTTACTCTCAGCTGGTTTCCACAGAGAAAGGGCTCAGTAAGTATCATATATGAATATAGATTTTTTTTTTTTTTTTGAGATGAGTTTTGCTTTCGTTGCCCAGACTGGAATGCAATGATGTGATCTCGGCTCACCACAACCTCCACCTCCCAGGTTCAAGCGATTATCATGCCTCAGCCTCCTGAGTAGCCAGGATTACAGGCATGCACCACCACACCCGGCTAATTTTGTATTTTCAGTAGAGATGGGGTTTCTCCATGTTGGTCAGGCTGGTCTCAAACTCTTGACCTCAGGTGATCTGCCCGCCACAGCCTCCCAAAGTTCTGGGACTACAGGCGTGAGCCACTGCTCCCAGCCAAATACAGACTTTTAAGATGTATGCAAATACTTGACTTTTCTCCAGTCCCAAGCCATTAAGTTAAAAGCCTTTAAAGTCCTCAGTCCCAAGAATGAAGTACTTACACCTGGGACAGAAGTCTGAACATGGTTAATGTGAGTTTATTCACGTGTTCGTTATCCAAAAGGATAACGAATAGATAGATTTTTCCCCACAATTCAGCATATTTTCCACATAAATGTCAGTTTGAGTGAGAGGGTGCATTATATGATGCACCTGAAAAGACTGAAAGATGATCGGCCACGATGGGCTTCAGATCCCGTGGATTCACACCCTGCTGTCTTCCTTTAAGCTATCTTTCTTTCATTATCTTGGCCGAGGGAGAGACTCCCCAGTATGTTCTCTCTCGGGCTTCAGAGCAGAGAAACATGGCCCTGTTGGAGCCTACCCTTTGTAACCTCTGCCTAGGTCTCTGGAAATGAAGGGTTCTTTTCTGTCCCCATGGCCTCCTGAGCCATCTGAAAACTCTTCTCCTCTTGAGCTAAAGCAAGCAGACGGGGTGCTTCCTTTTTGTGTTTTGTTACAAACCACGACCCACCAAGAGAGGCAGTTGGTTAGAGGCATCGTTAGTGGGGCTCAGATTGAGGACCAGTTAGTACTATTCAGAGAGAAGCTGGGTCTGCTATAGGTGCTTCCAGCACCCTGGCAGCTGTGCCGCATGTGTTGGTTTGTGGGGGCTAAGGGAGCAAGAGGTGTTTGACAGTTTTTGTTTTGTTTGAGATGGAGTCTTACTGTGTCACCCAGGCTGGAGTGCAGTGGCACGCTCTTGGCTCACTGCAACCTCCGTCTCCCGGGTTCAAGCGATTCTCCTGCCTCAGCCTCCAGAGTAGCTAGGACTACAGGCGCACACCACCACGCCCAGCTAAGTTTTGTATTTTTATTAGAGATGGGGTTTCACCATATTGGCCAGGTTGGTCTCTAACTCCTGACCTTGTGATCCGCCTGCCTCGCCCTCCCAAAGTTCTGGGATTACAGGCGTGAGCTGCTGCACCTGGCCTTTTTTGAGACGGAGTCCCACTCTGTCACCCAGGCTGGAGTGCAGTGGTGCAATCTCTGCTCACTGCAACCTCCGCCTCCTGGGTTCAAGTGATTCTCCTGCCTCAGCCTCCTGATTAGCTGGGATTACAGGCACCCGCCACCATGCCAGGCTAATTTTGGTATTTTTAGTAGAGACGGGGTTTCACCACGTTAGCCAGGCTGGTCTCAAACTCCTGACCTCAGGTGATCCGCCCGCCTCAGCCTCCCAAAGTGCTGGGATTACAGGCGTGAGCCACCATGTCTGGCGACAGTTCTTGAGTTCTTAGATGCCATACTTAGAGATGTCCTTGTGGTCCAGTCTTCTGACCTGGGATATGCCGCAGAGGGTAAGATGTATAAAGTGACTTAAAGTCTATGTCTGGCAGTGACCAAGAAAAGAAAGCGAATTGCATTTGTAATGAACTCAGAGTTTTAAACTAGTGCCAAAGACTGTTGGTGTTTATAGGAAATAGTTTGTCACAGGAAAAAGAGTGGTTTAATATATAAACTGTTCTGACTATAAATGCCCTGGAAATATCTCACCCTCTTTGAATGTGCCGGTGATGCCTGCTACTGGTGGTGATTTGTTTCTGAAGGGTGGGCATGAGTCATCAAACTGTGGTGTGTGGCTCCAGGCCTGGCATGCTCATACTTTCCCTCCGTATATTTCCAGACCATCCACCTCTTTCTGTCCCCACTGTTTCTGCCTTGCTCCGGGCTGCCGTTGTCTCAGCTGTGCTTCCTGAATCCACCCTCACACAGCAGCTGAGTGTACATCCTAAGGTGTAGATCTGTTCATATCACATCTCTACTTCAGTCCCTTTTCTAGCTCCTCCGGTCATGATACATCCACACTCCAGACTCTTTGTCTGGCCCTGCGTGGAAGCCAACATGGCCATATGGCCTGGATTGAGTCCTAACTGGCTCCATCATATGCTGGTTGTGTGACCCTGGGCAAGCTTCTCTCTGCCTCAACTTCCTCATCTGAAAAATGAGGGTGATGATAATAGAATCCCCTCTCATAGGGTCATTCATAGTAAGGATTCAATGAGTTATGTAGAGTGCATAGAATGGGGCCTGGCACTAATAAGTTCTCAGTTTCCTGTTATTACTGCATCTTCACACACATGCACATAGGTGCTCGTGCACACACACACACACACCCCGCCCTTCAGCTACACTCCCTGAGCTTACTCCATGCTGCTCTTCTGTCCCGTGGCCAGCTCCTGCTTCTCTCTCTGACATTGCTTCCTCTAGGGAGCCTTTCCCGAGCCCCTGCTAAGACCCCATGCTCTTTCATACTCATTTTCCTGAAGGCTGATCAGCAATCCCTTTGACAGCAGGAATTGTACTGTCTCGTCTTTGGGTTTGTACCACAAAGCTTGGCCTGGTACCTGGTCGGTGCTCAGTAAGTGTCTATTAAATGAATACAATTATCCTGCTGGTATTTTTTATTTTCATGCTAATATTTATCAAACCACAAAGTTTTTTCCATCTTTCTCAGGAAAAGTATCCCAATTTCAGGTTTTTGAAGTTTTCCAGCAGTTTTCAAAGGAAGAAGCTAAACAATGAAAGGTTAAGTTAGTCCAAGAGACCAAATAACCTAAAGATATAATTAGGATTGATTTTAAGTATTTTTAATTGACACATTGTAATTGTACATATTTATAGGGTACATATCTATGTTATATAATGATCCAATCAGGGTAATTAGCATGTAATCTCATGGATTTATCATTTCTTGTGGTGAGAACCTTCAAAAGCCTCTCTTCTAGCTATTTGGTAATATGCAATATTTTACTATTAACCATAGTCACTCTACTGTACAACACCAGAACCTATTCCTCCTATCTAATTGTAACTTTGTACCTGTCAGAAGACTAATTTTTAAAGGATAACCTTTTAATACAAATATTCATCTTGAATCACTGGCCTGGAGACTTTCCTCTTATTTTCATTAAGAAACATTTATCCCTTTCTTCTTTCCTCCTCTCCCTTTCTCAGTCCTGGGGCTTCCCAGTGTACACAGGACCAGAAAGTGGAGAGAGAAAAAGACTGAATGGAGAATTTTTTTTTTTTTTTCCTTTTTGAGTGAAAGTCTCACTCTGTTTCCCAGGCTGGAGTGCAGTGGTGCGATCTTGGCTCCCTGCAACCTCCGCCTCCTAGGTTAAAGCGATTCTCCTGCCTCAGTCTCCCGAGTAGCTGGGATTACAGGCGCCTGCCACCGCGCCCTGCTAATTTTTGTATTTTTAGTAGGGATGGGGTTTTGCCATGTTGGCCAGGCTGGTCTCGAACTCCTGACCTCAGGTGATCTGCCCACCTCAGCCTCCCAAAGTACTGAGATTACAGGCATGAGCCACCACGCCCAGATGAGAAACATTTCTTAATGAAATGGACAGCTGTATAGTGAATAGGGGATGAAGAGCAAGAATTTCTGTCACTCCAGTCCTCAGCTTTTTTTTTTTTTTTTTTTTTTTGAGACGGAGTCTCACTCTGTCGCCCAGGCTGGAGTGCAGTGGCGCGATCTTGGCTCACTGCAAGCTCTGCCTCCCGGGTTCACGCCATTCTCCTGCCTCAGCCTCCCGAGTAGCTGGGACTACAGGCGCTTGCCACCGTGCCCGGCTAATTTTTTGTATTTTTAGTAGAGACGGGGTTTCACCGTGGTCTCGATCTCCTGACCTTGTGATCCGCCCGCCTCGGCCCTCCCAAAGTGGTGGGATTACAGGCGTGAGCCACCGTGCCTGGCCTTTTAATTTTTTAAATTTCAATAGTTTTTTGGGGAACAAGTGGTGGTTGGTTACATGGATAAGTTCTTTAGTGGTGATTTCTGAGATTTTGATGCACCCATCACCCGAGCAGTGTACACTGTACCCAATGTGTAGTCTTTTATCCCTCACCCCCACCCCCCACCGAGTCTGCAAAGTCCATTGTACCATTCTGCCTTTGCGTCCCCAGCTTCTATTTGTTTTGTTCTCAGCCTTCCCCGCTCTCCACTCCTTCATTGGGACGGAAGTGCTGGTCCCCACCTGCCCTCTGGTGGACAACCTGTGAAACACGCCTTCCGTTGGGCGGTTACCACAGGGAAAGAAGGCAAGTCCTGGCTCCTTTTTTGGCTCTCTTAGCACTGTGTACACCGTGATATTGTGTTACCCTCTTTTGTCTTTCCATGCTGTCCTGCACAATTTATCTGCGTATGTAAACCAACAGATTGACAAATGACCAGGGCCTGATTCTGTGCTTAAATGTTTTGAAGTCAAATGTATTTAAATATTTTTTAAATAAATATTTTAAATATTTGTTATTTTTTTGAGGTGAGGTCTCACTCTGTCGCCCAGGCTGGAGTGCAGCAGCATAATCTCTGCTCACTGCAATCTCTACCTCCCGAGTTCAAGCGATTCTTCTGCCTCAGCCTCCCAAGTAGCTGAGATTACAGGCATGTACCACCACACCTGGTTAATTTTTGTATTTTTAGTAGAGATGGGGTTTCACCATGTTGGCCAGGCTGGTCTGGAGCTCCTGACCTCAAGTGATCCCCCCCAACTTCGGCCTCCCAAAGCACTGGGATCACAGGCATGAGCCACTGTGCCCAGCTAATTTTTTTATTTTTATTTAAAAATTTTTTTTGTGGAGACAGGGTCTCATTATGTTGCCCAGGCTGATGTCAAACTCCTCGGCTCAAGTGATCCTCCTGCCTTGGCCTCCCGAGAAAAAATAACAGGTTAAAATCAGTTAATATCGTCATCTCAGTTTTGAAACTCAGTAAATGTGGTTTTTAAAAGTTACTTTCATTTCTGATAAATTTAGCCTTTTGGGGGCCACAATTTGGCCTTTTCTGTCTGGTGGGGACAAATCCTGACAGCTGGTTCGTACCCCTGCTGGGTTGGTTTCTGCACAAGCAATTGCACACAAGCCTCATTCACTAGCACCTGCCTTCCACCGGGGAGGAGACTTCCCATCTCTGGGAAGCCAAGTTACTGACTTCGGTACTTCTGAAGGGCAGTGAGGACTGTTATTTTGAGATTAGTGAGAATAATTGTAGCTAACATGAAGCATTTCAATGTGCTGGGCACCATACTGAGGACTTTGTATATTTTACTTCACTTAATCTGCACAGTAATTTTGTGAGACCTAGATAGTTATTATCCCCATTTGACAGAGGAGGAAACTGAGGCGTATAGAGGTAAAGAAGTTGTCCGAGGTCACTAGCTGATGAGTGGTAGAGATAGGATTTGAACCCAGGGAAAATGACAGGCAATCTGTCCAGAGAGCCGATAAAGTTACCCAGTATGCACTGGGTACTACGCGACCTCTTATGTACTCTTGGATGCCAGGGCCAAGAGACCGTCCCATCATGGGGTGAAGAGGAGCCTTGACAGAGAGGTTGCAAAGGAGGCTCCTGAAGGAGGACTCCTCTTCCCAAGCTTTTCAG